>NC_140225.1:14557665-15157665 GCF_951802725.1 Rutilus rutilus
TCGATCATTAAGGAACTGTCCAGGTCTCAATGCACAACATGTAGAACCTGTTTGTATAGCTTGCTGAGTAACCAAATAATTTCTCAGCCTCTATTTATTAGAGATGCAAATGCCCTATAGCACGAAGGACAGAATGGATGAGGCATGATATTTGTCAGACTAATGGCCAATTAAGCCCCTCTAAACAAGAAGGTAGGAGATTAGAATCTCGCCGACCCCCTCTGAGACATTAAGTGCGTTTACATGCACTTTAAAAGTTCGATTTCAGTTAGACTAAAACAATAATTTGTCTTTTTACAATGTTATGTTAACTGTCCGACCAAAATAATGCCAATTAATCAGACTACAAAAGTAATTCCTTTGCCAAATGATGAGATGATTTCATAAAAAAAATAATAATAATAATAATAAAGCAAAGGTGTGAAAAATAACTAGCCTTAACTTAAACAATAATACTACGCAAATGAAAAAATGGCAGCATATCAAATCCATTAATATTACTGTCAAAGCTAATACTGTGTATCTTTCACCACACAGACAGTCATTCATTCGAACGCTATTCAGCTTCAATATTTGAAAAAATATGGAACCTTATCTTGAACTCTGTTTTCAACCTTAAATATAACTGTACATGTAAACTTACATCGTGAGAAATCTGTTTTCCCCAGTCAAACTTAGAAAACAGAGGCTGCTTCCTGTAGGAAACTCTGAGAAGTGTTTTGCAAAACCCTTTTCATTTTCAGTTTAAACTGCATTCTGAACAAATTTATTTCGTCTCAGGATGTATTTTCGCAGTGTTTTAGACATTTGACATGGTATTTTAAATACACATCAACAATTTCTTAGTGACCAACACTTTCAGCTCCACACTGAATCAACTTTTCCCAGCGTGCGTGACCTAAAATAAAACTTTCAACATGGGGGCCCGGTGCACGACTTAGTCCACAAATGTATTGAAACCAGGCCCGTTGTATGTTGCCAAACTATTCTGTGGTTTTCTGGAGTTTAGACGACTCTCCTGTGATCTAAGATGGCTTGGAAATTGGATCTTGGCCTATAATAAGCAGGGCTGGAGAACCGTGGGCCGCCTCAGCCAAAGAACAGAGACATGAATAGGTCCCAGGAACACTGGGTCACACAAAGCCTTGATTGACTGGATCAGATGCTTGGTACGATCAGATACTTGGGCCCGGTTGAAATCAAAGGGAGGTGGGCTCTTTTAAGCACACATCGGGGGGAAAGGGTGGGGGGCCGAGGCTCAGTTCTAAAGAGCCGAAAGATCCTGTCGTCTGACGCACTGAAGTCCTGCGGAATCGGAAGGTCAGCGCAGCTTTTCTGAACATGACAAATAATGCCTACAGAAACTGCTAAAGTACTCCAAATCCCGCTAATGTGCTCTGGGATATTAAACCGAGAGAGAGGGAGAGGTTTTTAAGGAAGACGGTAGGTGCAGTCCCATCGTTCTCTTCATTACACCCATGTGGTGACAATTGTAGTGCCCCCTCCTTCCCAATCCCCTCCCCCTTCCATGTTTAGGAGTGGAGGACATCAACATGCACAGCATGTAATGATGTCAAAGAGCTATTTCATGGTGAACGTTTGGTTTGAATTAGAGGCCAGTGGGAGTGCGGACTCTCACACACTCTGGCAGCGTCCCTTTGTTCCTCCCTGATCTGTGGTGCAGAGGAGACCTCTCTCTTTTTCTCTTTTTTTTTTTCTCGGTCTACAAAACACTCTCTCCACCCATCTCCCAACCTGCCATTATGCACATACCCAAAACGCCCCAATGTTCACACTCTTAGATGGATGATCTTGCAAACACTTACATTTTCTACACAAGCAAACTCACGCATACACTTTAGCATCCGTTTGGCACTTTTAAACTCACTAACACGGTGCAGAACGCTGTTGCATAAACACATGTACAGTATGTACATTTACACTGATAAAATCTTAAAACGTGTTGCCATGTAGCGTCTCCAAGTCATTACATTACACAGAAGCTGAGAAAAAAAAGCAGTTTAAAAACCATACAAACATCCCCCTACACACTTTTTTATCTTAGAGAGTATAAGTGGAAAAGGCAGATTTTCTGTGAGCTGAATATGGATTGAGACTAGACATGGCTGAATGAATAAATGGAAAGTTTGAGAGGCTGAGGGGAGAGGAGCGGACAGTGTGACCTTTTTAAGATCCCAGTCAAATGGGTAAATAAGATCCCGAGGTGACTGTCATTTACAGGTTGGGTATTGACGCGAGGCCGGCCAGTCCTGAGAGAGCAGGCCACTGCGAAGGACAGACACAGAAAGTACACATGTGCCAGAACACGCAGACAGACCCAAACTATTATACAAACACACGTTCATACACAGCTGACAAGGTAAGGTTGAAACTAGAAGATGCATACACTGACAAAAAAAGTATATTTAGTAATTTAGCAACAAAAAAAAGGTTAGTAATTTACTCCACTAGTTAGTCATTTCTACAAAAAAATTTTCAATAAGCAAAAATAAAAATAGACACTAAGCTAAATGCATAATGCTACAGTAAATCTGTTAATTGCTTTAATATACATGAAGAAATTTACCCAACACACGTAATTTCACTGTTAAATTATTGTAAATACTACTAATCTTTTTTTTACAGTAAATGTCATGCCACCACAGCTATCAATTTGTTTTAATTAAATTTAACAACAACAAAAACATTTGTGTAATATTAAATTCTATGTTATTCATTTTCTAAAAATGTGCTTTAATTAAATTTACCAGTGAAATTTGAGAAATCTGCCTTAATGATTGATATATACAGACCCTTTCCAAAAAAATTGAATATCATGGAAAAGTTAATTTATTTCCATAATTCCATTTAAAACGTTAAACTTCCACATATTATAGATTCAGGGCCCACAACTTAAACGATTTCAAGTATTTAGTTGTTTATTTGTACATAATTTGGGCTTCCAGCTCATAAAACCCACGAAAACAGGATTTCAAAAAATTTGAATATTACATGAAATCACACAGTAATTACACAGTGATACCATGGTCATTGAACCAGGTTTTGGTTATTTTGGCAGTGTGGACAGGTGCAAATCCTGCTGGAAAATGAAGTCAGCATCTCCATAAAGCTTGTCTGCTGAAGGAAGCATGAAGTGCTCTGAAAATGTCCTGGTAGACGGCTGCGTTGAGTGGACAGCACAGTGGACCAACACCAGCCGATGACCAACACAGACTGTGGAAACTTCACACTGGACTTCAGGCATCTTGGATTGTGTGCCTCTCCATTCTTCCTCCAGACTCTGGGACCTTGGTTTCCAAATGAGATGCAAAATCTGCTCTCATCAGAAAAGAGGACTTTGGTCCACTGTGCTTTATTAAATCCAGAGTCAACGCAGCCGTCTACCAGGACATTTTCAGAGCACTTCATGCTTCCTTCATTTTCCAGCAGGATTTGCACCTGTCCACACTGCCAAAATAACCAAAACCTGGTTCAATGACCATGGTATCACTGTGGAATTACTGTGTGATTTCATGTAATATTCAAAATTTTTTAAATCCTGTTTTCGTGGGTTTTATGAGCTAGAAGCCCAAATTATGTACAAATAAACAACTAAATACTTGAAATCGTTTAACTGAATCTATAATCTATGGAAGTTTAACGTTTTGAATGGAATTACGGAAATAAATAAACTTTTCCATGATATTCAAATTTTTTGGGGGAAAGGGTCTGTATATATATATATATATATAGTGTCTTGTAGATCTTGCTATCCCTCTATATTTGCCTATGAACACATATGATTTTGCTAAGGGCGAATGTGTCTCAATCCTCACTTCAAAACAATGCATACTATTTCTGTCATTTCTTTGCTTACTGTTCCTTTCCTAGAGCTATAGCTAATAAGGGGGATGTTTTCCTAAGTTATGGTCAAGGATGCCTCCCGTTAACTTATCACACAGGAAAATGCCAGAGACAGCAGGGCTGCAGGCTGATGCGCTGGGTAAAACTTGGCATAAGCTCCTTATCAGAAAATATTAGGTTTACGCCTAAAGGTGCTTGCTTGTGTCAGCTTCTGAGGCTGTCTGGAAATCCCTGCCTCGATGTGACAGGTCAGTGCGCCAAAACTAGCCAGCAGATGAAAGATGCCCCTACATGAATACATGCATAAGGCACACGTCCAGTGATGACATTTAAAACATTCAAATGTATGAGCACACAATTTCTATTATTTGCAGAATAAATAAATAACCCTAATTGCAAACGATACTGTAGGTATTTAGATACATACAAAAATAAAAGTTTTTTTTTTTTTTTTTTTACAAAAAGAGCTACAGATTTTATAGTTAATTCATTTGTTTATGAAAAACAAATAATGTTTGTTGGTTGGTTTGATTTCACATCCTCTTTTTTTCCACAAGAAAATTATTCTTTTATCATTGCTCCTCATTAAATTAAGCAGTATAATTTATTCATGGTCAAATAAAGAAAACAACATCAAGATGTGTTGCTTAGCCTGCCTCCAGAACACGTATTTCATAATGACAGGTTTGTACTTGCATGTTCTTTTATGTATTAAAAAAACAAACAAAAAAAAAACATCATATTTCTCCAAGGTTGAACAAAACTTTAAGAGTTTCTAGCTGAATGAAGTGCCTCTATAAATAGCCAAGTTCATGTGATACATATCAAACTGTAGACACGTTTGAAGTGCATGCAATATTCGCAAGTTGCTCAGTTCTCCTAGATCGATTGAGAGGGTCTTACAGGGGTCAGAGTGGATGCCTGAGGGAGAAGAGGAGTCAAACATAATGTTGGGTGTCAGACTGCTGACATTTCAGATCTTCAGATCCGTTCACCATGCCAACACGAAGAGAGGAAAAAAGGATGCCAGGGGCATTGTGCACATGTACAGTATGTGAGTTTGTTGCCTGAAATGGCCAGGGTCACAGTAAAAGTTGACAGGCCATGTTGCCAATAATCATAATCATTATGGGTCGTGCTAGTATGCAGATACATTTTGCATTCATTTACATATCTTAATTATTTTTCATCTCAACAATGCTGGTTTTAGATCTATCTTTTCCATCTAGATTTTGTATAAACATGAATTGATTGCCACAATAAATTCATGCAGACAAATTAAAGCAGCCATGTTTTCTATTAGTGTTACAACCCAGCCTGGTACTCCAGCACTCTACTTGACATTAATTTACACAATTTAGGGATAAGTAGTCGGTTTCCAAATTACTTTAATTCGTAGCAGATAAATATGGATTGAGTTTGAGTACAAAAAAACCCCTGAATTACAAATACTGAAACAAAGTGTGTTAAAACACTTCACGGTCTTCCTCATCATAAAAACTAACACAAATATTAACTGTAAGTTACAGTTAATACTTTTATTAGTTTTTATTATATGGAGACCGTGAAGTGTTTTAAAACACTTGGTTTCAGATATATAATATAATATATCTATATATTAATTGCATTAAATCTATGTTTTAGATCTAAATCTAAAATATTTTTTAATTACTAAAAAAGAAGGAAGAATACTCCATAATGCTACTATATTTTAATTTTACTGTAAATTTCTGGCATCTGTTTTTTTTTTTTTTTGTTAATGTTAATCTTTGTTTAATAATATGTTCATCTAATGTTCATGTTATATGATGGACATTTTTATGACTGTGATTGTATTATATTTGCCTTTTATTTTAAAATGTGCTTTGTACTTATTAGGAATAAGTAATCAATTTCTAAACTACTTGTACACAAATAAGTGATTATAATGAAGTAAAAAAAAAAAAAAAAAAAACACACTTAAAATGTAATGCAATGCTTTATATTATTTCCTACCAAATAATACAAAGAAAGTTCAGAATTGAGGATATGCTTCAAAAATCACCAAAAGTAGTGTTTTTACATCAATAAAAGTACCTAAAGTTATAGAACAAACTAAATTACACCAAAACTAAATTACAAGTCCAACTATTGTGACCTACAATAACAAAACGTCCCTTGTTGTGAGGGAGTCAGACCAGCTGTTGTAATGTGGCTAAGAGTCCTACACCACCCATATGATTGGGATGGAGTGACCCATATCTGCCACACGCGAGCAGGCTGATGCTGATCCCCACAGCTCGTCTCCGGTCTCTCTGAGCCGAGAGCACCGCCTGGCCCTGGCTCTCACTTCTGGGCTTGGACGGGCCCCTGACGAGGCTATCTTAAAAATGCTCTAAGATCCTCTGTCCTTTACTGTCTCATTCAAAGCGCCACATTTTTAATATTCAGCACTGCAAGATGGTGGGAGCATTTGTTCAGGCCGCCACATTAAAATAGCTCACACTCTCACTGATGAACTTGAGGCTCCAAAAGTGGGGCTATGAATTTATCATAACAAGGTCACAAAGAACAATATTTGCATGTATGGATTTAAGCACAGTGATAATGAAATACAGTCTTATACATCAGGAGAGGCGACAAATAAGTCTGTGTGGTGGTTTGGGGTGTAATTCATAATATGTGTCCTTGTATATTTATCTCACAGTCTAGAACACGTACATACGAACCCACTTACACGTGACAGTGGTGCAGCCGAGCACATACTCATGCATGCACACATACACATACACAAATGAGGCGGGATAAGGAGCGGGTTAAGTATTTCTCCATTAGAGGAGCAGTCGTCAGGTTGCCAATGTGTCTAAATAATGGTTAGACTTGAGGCCCTCTCTGACACTCACTGCTTTGTGTGTGAGCACGTGCTCCTTCCTGCAGGAGTTTTGACTACAACACACACACACACACACACACACACACACACACACACACACACACACACACACTTAATTTAAAGAAACAGCTTATGGGGACAATTAAAGCAGAACCTTGAAAACATAAGCACTCAAGGCCAGAACACATTGTTTTTGGAGTCTGTTATTAAAGTACCTGACCAATTAACACAACAAAACAGGTTGTAGTTGTTAAAAAAGGGGGGAGAATTCAGAAAATATAAGAAAACATGCAATGACCTGTTTAGGAAAAGTGAGAAACAGTTGTAACATGACCATCATTTTAGTGATATGGAGGGAAAGTATAGTCTACAAAAAAGAAAAAAAAGCACTAGAAGTTCATGAACAAGCCTGAAAAAGCCTGGTGAGAATGAGTAATTGAAGATCAAAAAATATTTTCACTGATTCCACTTTATTGTGCAGGAAGACCTTCACCGTTACAACGGCAAACAACAAACATGATACCTCGCATCACTATGAGAATTCCTTTACTGTAACAATAGCAAAACACTAATACAATTAGCCTTTGATTCTTTTGCAAGTAGTCGATGGAAAGAAAAAGCCCTGACTGTATACAACCTTTGTCCAACAACACACTTAGGAACGTCTGAGTTGTAGCACAGACATTCCTCATATGCAGTACTTTTTTTATTTCTGTAACTAAAAAATATGTTTGTTTTTTTAAGACTTTCAAAAATGTGCTGTGCTCAATCCATTGATTATTTCTACAATGGAAAGAACATGAGCAGAATACCTAACAGGATGGAACTAAAGTTAGCCATTTCTCAGTCATGGATTCAAAATTAGTTAGTCTCAACTTTAAGATTTCCTTCTTAGTCTTGGCTAAATTTTTACATTACCATTGTCATTTAAATCAAACAAGATGGAATTTTTCAGAACTGAAACAAACTAGTGCTAAATTCGGAACCACATACTAGCATATACAGTACTTGTACTATTTATCCCATAGAAAGATATGGTAAATGTAGTATAGTAGTAAGGTTCCAAATTCAGCACAATATTCCTAAAACTTACTGATGTGCTGTTGCTGTCCCACGAAATGATGTAAATTCCTGGAGGATAATGTCATTAAAGACCTGCCCTTAGTTTAAGGGACATTCCAAAAGGCAAACAAGATAGACAGTGGAAAAAAAGGATACTTACTGCTGATTAAGTGGTTTTAAATAAGTGGGAAAATTTGGTGTTTAGAAAAGTCAACTAATTTTTTTTTTTTTTTACAAATCAATTTAACATTTTTAAAATCAATTAGAGTTTTATATATATATATATATATATATATATATATATATATATATATATATATATATGAACACAGTAGAAATGAACCAGGTAGTGTTAGTATAAAAACTTTTAAAAGTAACAACAGAAACATACAAAAATGACTTGTGAAACGGCTTCTTTTCTGCATGACTCTGCACAACACCACATGCCACATTTCTGTTTGTCTATTATTTCTTTTAATACCCACTGAGAGAGAATAAATCACGTGATATCGGCCATACCGTGAATCATTCAAAATGAACCATCTACAGCCAGTTTTGGTTTGGCACATTTTGCTTTACCGGTGCGCCACATGTTTTCATAAATGCGATGACACGAGCGCGCATCCAGCTGTGATATTATTAGCTCCTTTGGAGTACAAATAAAAACTCACTTCACCATGCATCGATTCTATAAGAGTGATGAAAAAGAACAGAACGAAATGAAAAAATAGAAATAGATAAAAACATACTGTGCAGTAAAACAAGTGGAGGAGGTATTCATCCATGAAGAGGACATTAAGTAATACCCCTGACACCGATGACCAGCTCATTAAGTTGAGCCTTTATGGACCATTACGCACTGGGTCAATGAACACACAAGTTCGAGCTGTCCACTGTCGGACGGCTTCTCTGCGCTCACCGAAATCTAACCTGAACGAGACCTGATAGAGCGACTCCGTTTCGAATCTCATTCCACCCCTGTCTCTTTATTTCTCTCCCTCTCAATTATTGCTGTGATTTGTAAGTTGTGATTACAGCCGTGCACTTGGGAGCAAGCAAGCGCCAGCCTACACCGGGAGATAACGCACTCCATGCAAACTTACAAAGCGACCACTGACTCTTCTCACACAGGGTAATGAATAGAAATGCAGCTTTCAGGACAGCGGGGGGAGAGCCGTTTGAGTGTGCATGTGTGTGTGTGTGTGTACTACGGGGGTGGCGGGGTTGTGGGGTGAGCAATGCAGCTCCATTCTCTACCTCGATGTCAGAAAATATAATTTGCGCCTTCAGTGATTCACCTGGTTCATATGCAGCATGCAAATTTATTTCCTTAATAATCAGAGCAGTAGGCTGCCCAGGAGGATTAATGGCATCATTCCTTATGCACCGGCAGCCTCCCGGACCGCGAGGATATTACCCACCTCTGACATGGAAAAATTGTGTTAGTTCTACAGAGAAAACGCCGGGATATTTGTCCTGTGCGACAATATAATGGGCTGGTGCATCATCAGATTGCAATGTCATTTCAAAAACCTTGAATACAAATAATGTACAGTGAGAGAATAGATGGTGCATACCTTAATACAGCCGACTAGTTATCCTTCACACAGGTATAAAGGGGCTTTTCTGACACCAGCCTTTATTTAAATGAAGCCTGCTGCATCCGGCGGCTCTAGGCTCTGTCCTAGGACGGATCCCTCTCTCTCTTCCCTCTTTTAATTAATCTTCCCTTCTCTCCCTCACTAAGAGAATCTCTCTTTTTCTTGCCTCCTTCACCATTTTAAAGCAAACAACATGAAATATGTATGGGCCAGACATATTAATTATCCCACTATGTGGGGAAAAACAATGCGGCGGTGGCACGGAGCGTTTGGGTGCAGATCTGTCACCGGGTGCGGGGAGGGGAGTGCTGGCGAGAAGTGAAAACCTAATTAACAAGATAAGTGACCAACAGGAACCCTCTGTCAGGAGTCACACCCACCCCGGAGCTGAGCCAACATGGACGCCGCTGGTGTTACCGCAGTGCTGCCTGGGCAGCCATCTTGATGAAGTTGTCCTGTTTGTGCAGTGATCTAGTGCGGAGCGGCACTAGAACGTTTGGAAGTACTATTATATGTTACTATCATTTTCAAATCATTTAACTATGCCATAAAGTGTGTGGGGTAATATGAAACACCAGCCGTCACCAGATGTTAAACTGTGATTTTGGAGATGGGGGAACACTAAAATCTGGTGCGACCTCTGGCCAGACCTCTGATTAATAAATAAAATATACAAATAAGTAATGGCTAGTACAATTCCTGCTGTTGACATAAGCTGTCCTGCATGGGTTCAAAACTCACCTTCATTTTGATAATACAGTTTCTGAGTATACACATATTGGACATTATTCACCTTGCACCAGTAATAAAAAACTAATAGGCTTCTAAAACATTTTTGAATATTCATATTAACATCATATTTATTAAAATCAAGGGAGAATAAGAAATCTCAGGGGACAATAATTGTTTATGCATCTTTATGCAAAAGTCGCCTTATTTCTGTGTGGATGAGTTGCATAATCTAATTATCCCTTTCCACCAGTTTGACCTATCCAGGATGGCATTATTCCAGGAGGCAGCACCTACTATCACATGACTTAAAACGGCACACTTTAGGACCTCATTGAGAACATAATGAGCTCAAGGGAGGCCAAAGAGATGCTGCTTCCATCTAACCTTTATTCACTTGTGTCGCTGTTGGACAGTGTTACATTAGAACAACAACAAAAAAAGGGTTTAGCATTTCATCTCATATTTTGTTATATTCGTTTTGCTATATTTCCAAATTATTTAAGGAGAGACCACTTCCCTTGCCTCCCTGAAGAAAAATACCTCAGATACTAATGGATCAAAGGGAATTCAAGGTCAAGGAAGGCAAGCCTTTTCCATGGAGCAAAGCTCTCTTTTTTCCTCTCTTTTGGTTCTTCTGTGAAACCCAGGGGTGTCTTGAGGTGAGGGCTAGTATTTTTTCCTCACTGCCAACCACTCATTACAGTCTTGGTGTCGCCCTCTGCCTCTCCATCACTCG
The DNA here is from genome assembly GCF_951802725.1 of Rutilus rutilus. Taxonomy (NCBI): domain Eukaryota; kingdom Metazoa; phylum Chordata; class Actinopteri; order Cypriniformes; family Leuciscidae; genus Rutilus; species Rutilus rutilus. The sequence continues at coordinate 14,568,533 of NC_140225.1, forward strand.
AGATTATAGGAAAGAATTTCTCTCGATGAAAAACGACAGCGTTCTCACTTTGCTGTTGTCCAGTAGACTGAGCCAAGAGCAACAGTGTGGATGACGACGACCTTAGAGTTCACAGACTGAAACAGTTTGGATATCAGCATATCCAGCAGAGATAAAAGACCCTTTAACTTTTCATCAATCCGCAGTATGACTTGTGATGCAGCCTGGAATAAATCACACCATGTTCATTCATTTGGCCAGAGGAGAACTGGCCCCCCAACCGAGCTTGGTTTCACCCATAGATTGTAAGAAAAGATGGACGAAGCACCTTCACTCTTTTGCATTAAAGAAAAGTGAAGCCGCCAATGTCCCAAGATGGCGCTGACATCTTGCACTAATTACATTGTTTGGAGCCCGAGTCTGCGCAATAGTGAGCGTGAAGTGGAGCCGCGGTATCAAGGTCCCGCCCACACTCCCGCAGAATCAATCGCAAGCACACGACCCTGAACTTTTTTAAGTAGCTTGAACTGCTTCATTTCTGATGTCTGTTGATTGTAGTGTAACAACTGAAGGTTTGTTAAATGATGTAAATACAACTAATAACTATACAGACATATTTAAAAAGTAACACATTGTATAATGTAAAATACTATAGAAAATAATTAATAACTGCTACAAGCTAAAGATCACCTGCTTTTTGCATTAGGCTCGTTGTCTTTTAGCTAGCAGGCCCATTACATGTATTTACTAATTAGCTTATGAAGCACAAATTAAACTTATTGAAAAAAATGTAATGATCCATTGGATCCCTCAGGTTGGTTAGTACAGTTTACTGCAGAGCAACTCATTATGTCGGTGTGAAATAAACAGTTATGGAAATGTGGAAATTAAAATTAAAGCTCCAATCTCCTTCCGAAGATCCCGAAAAAATCCTGTTGGTGCCTCAGTGTCTTCTCAAGTCAATCACAGCTGTCAATGACTTCATACCCCCGTTTTTATAGCATTGAATAATAACTAACTAATACAAAACTTATTTACAAAATGAACACTTAAACTTACATCAGCGTGATAAAAACTGCCTAAAATGAAAGAAACAATCTTTGGTAAAAATTAATTTGATTGTTTAGTTCGGCTCAAGTCCCATTTGTTTACATGGAGAGGGCGGGGTTTATGACCTATACTGCATCCAGCCACTTGGGGGCGATCAAAATGCTTTGCCTTCACTTTTCAGAATGTGTGGCACATTTGGGCTGCATCTGAAATCGCATTCTTCTCTACTATATAGTAGGCGAAAAACAGTATGTGACAAAGGTAGTACTGTATGTCCGAATTCACAGTACTCATAAAAGAGTAAGCAAAAAGTACTCGGATAACCTACTCCCGAAGATCCCGAAAAAATCCTGTTGGTGCCTCAGTGACCACTTCTCAAAGAGCTGTCAATCACAGCTGTCAATGACTTCACACCCCGTTTTTATAGCATTGAATAATAACTAACTAATACAAAACTTCTGAAGTGTGCATTCTGATTCTGAAGTGTGCATAAAATTGACACTTTACTATCCCATGGGGCGACAGGAGAGGATTTGTGATTGGCAGTGAAGCAAAATAGCTGATGCTGGTAGGTCACATGATGATGACAACATGGCGAATACATCCAGATTACATTCATATTACACACATTCATACTATAGAACATACTTTTTTAGTGGTCGTGAAGGAATTATTTATTCAAAATAAGTACCTACTCAAGAGAGTATGCCATTTCGGACACAGCCCTTGTTTCACCCAACGACTTTCTTCATTGGTGTAGTTTGGGGTCCTTGCCACAGTCACATCAGTAATATTATTGATTTGACTGCACTGACTACCGTATGAGAACAAAACTTCAACTGATTTGAGCTGGATGATGACACCACTGTTTTCTGCAGAACTGCTTTATAGCTGAATCGACCAATTTTGCAACATCAACACTTTTAAACTGAAATGAATCAACACTGAACTGGCTCGAGCTGAATAACGGCACTATTGTCTTCTGCTTATAGCTGAATTGAACTCATTTCATAATTGATGAACTTCACAGTTATTGAACAGAACTGAATCAACACTTCAGCTGAATAATGACTATTGTCTTCTAGCAGCTTTACAACAGAATTTGAAGTTTGATTATTTTTCTGTTTATTACTGTGAAGCTGCTTTGAAACAATCTGTACTGTATAAAGCACTATATTAAAAAAGGTGAGTTTTTCGATACATGCTAAACATCATTAGCAATTTTTTTTTTTTTTTACAATTTGGCCACTTGGCATAAGAAAATAACTTTATCCGCAGCAAGTATCCTTGTAGAAATCATGATAGACACTATAAACACTTATTTGAAGGTTACACAGAGAAGTTGTGTGAAAAAATACATCTGATTGGCTAGACAGGTGTCTCTAGCTAGGGCCCCAAACCGTGGGCACAAAGCCATCCTCTGTGGGCATTGTTTCAGTAAGTCTGGGATCCTCTGGAGCCCAGCAGCCTCATTAAACACAGAGTCCATTGCTAAAAAGCTGCAAAAATGGTGGGAAAGCAATGCTTTTGACAATGTGAAGAGCTTAAAAAGGACCAAATGCTAAACAATACAACGTCTGGACACTGCATGAGTGTTTCTTGGGGACTCTTGAAAGAACTTCCAATAAAGAGAGGGGGGGGGGGGAAGGAACTGAGCTATTAAAGGTGAAGTGTGAAGTTTCTGCACCACTAGTGGGAGCAAATGGAACTTCATGCAGTCTGTTTGTGTGAGAGTCCAGATCAACAGTGGCTTTGATTTTGGCCTGATTTTGTGGGACAACTGTTTGCCTGAACAATGGCAGACAGGAGGAGTGTTTGAAATTAGTTTTAAACCGTTTCTGCAATGGCATTTGGTGCTGCTAGTGGAGGAGAAAATACACACTTCACCTTTGAAAGATTGCAGCGATTATACTCAACATGGCCATTCAAAGAACAGTCATGTCAGTTCATAGCAAACATGTTAACATAAGGGACATTCATCCGGACAATCCAGTCACCATCTCCATAGAAATGCCCCGTCATCCTTCAAAAACAGCCCTCCGGGTGCTCATATTTGAGGTGGAACTGCTTTTAAATGACCTGTCGCCATGCAGCAGGTCTGATGATTAAGACGTAGGTACGTTAATGAAACTTATTAACGACTCCTCATCCGAAATAGGATTTATTAAAATGAACGCATAATTAAATTTAGCGATGAGCCACGTCGAACAATCCCAGATAGTGGCTACTTTGATTTTGTTTAAAAGTAATTATGCAGAATTGACATGAGTGAGAGTGGTGCTGTGGCCCCTCTAATGAGTTAAATAAGAAAAATCGCTCAAGTTTCAGACTCTGGCAGGAGCTAATTGTGTTAATATGATGGTTTCCACAATGCTGTCATTTCACTTTTGGTCTCATCTTATTCCTTTTTTCCCCTCTAAGCATTTCCTTTTCACTCTCTCTCTCTCTCTAAATCGTAGGTAAACAAAGGATGATTTTCTTTCATTTTCAAGTATGTGCTTATCATGGGTTTTCATAGTAACATACTTATTTAACAGGGCACATTAAAGTCTTGTAATTAGCAACCTAAACGAGCAGACAAGAGGATTTGAATCTTAGTTTATTTCCTGTTCCACCTGTGTGTGGACACTGATGTTTGTGTTGTTTATATGAAAACAACAAAAATAATGTGCATAAATAGGATAGCTGTTCTTTATTGAAATGAATAGCAGTTTCCTTTTTACTGTACAGGAAAAAAATTATTTGCTAATAAAAAATAAATAAAACGTTTGGGGTCATTCATTTTTTTAAATATTTTTTTTTTAAATAAATGTACCTTTATATAGCATATAAAGCAAAGATGCATTAAATTGATGAAACGTGTCTGTAAAGACATATTTTAAATCAATGCTTGTTCTTTTCTATTCATCAAAGAATTTTTAAGAATTATTCAAAATAATGTATCACAGTTTCCACTAAAATATTAAAGCTACACTGTATAATTTTTTAAGTTGATTCTTTGCAAAAAAACACTTTGTTCTTTCAAAATGATATGTACTCATTAATGTGTAATTACTTCTACCAACTAATCAAGTATTCTCGTAAGCGTAGAATCTGGCATTTAGAATACATACGAGCGAGTCGTTCGAATGGCGGCAGCCATGTTGCGCCTCCATCTTGAAAATATTAGCCAAAGAGGGACATACCTGGAAATTCAAGCTTTGCCTTTTGCGTTTTTACACTCAGTGGCACCGTGACGAATGCGAGGGGGAGATTACTCGCGACTGCCGGCAGATTTGAAATAATACGGCCACCATAGGAGTTAAAACGCCCTCGGAATGGGAGGGGCTAGAAAGTAATATTCAGTTGGTAGTCATAAACAATTTCACCGCTAGATGGGAGAAAATCCTACACAGTGTAGCTTTAAACATCACAACTTTTTGCAACATTAATAATAATTAGAATTTGTTCTTTATTAGAATGATTTCTGAAGGATTATGTGACACTGAAGATTGGAGTAATGATGCTGAATATTCAGCTTTACCGCCACAGGAATAAATTAGATTTTAAACATTAATATAATCGAAAACAGTTACTTTAAATTGTAATATTTCCCCAATTTTTTTTTTTTTTTTTTTGGATCAAATAAATGCAGCCTTGGTGAACATAAGAGACTTATAAAAAAAATTTGGGAACAGTAGTGCACTTGCACTCAAAATTAGTTTTCAGATGTAAACAGTCCTTCTATTCCTCATAGCATGGAAACAAAGATATGTAGTTTGCATATCAAAACTTCCAGCCACTTCTTTTCCGTTAAGTGTTTATAGACGAACCAACAGTGGTCGCTTTGTGGTGTCACTACTTCGGTCAATTTGGCCCCCTTAAACAGCACGCCACGCAGCAATACTGAGAAAAATCGACCACGTCCAGACAGGCTCAAGTGCTCTCCTGCAACAAACGCAGCCTTCACACTCACAGACCCCAAGTTTACCAACACATCGCCATGGAGACGGATCTCGCAATAGCCTTAATTTGGCCCCTTGGCCGCAACAAGCAGGAAGAAACAAACTGCTGCGACACACTCGCTTGAATATAATAAACGTGGCCCAAACAACACAAAGAGGGAAAATAATCACGGTCTGCGCCCCGTGCACAGCACAAAACAGAGCCGTAAACACAGAAGCTGTGTTGTGGCGCAACAAACAGTCCTTTTCATATGAGGTGAAGAGAGGTTATCGGCATCAAAACCCTCCCTGCATCTGGGCACGTATTAATTATCAAACTCAGCATTCACGCCTGTTTCTCAGAGATGAGGCGATATTTGGCTGGGGACGAGAGGTCTTATTATTACAGGGGCTGCTCGCGATGTCCTCTGCTCTTTCCATCCACGAGGAAGACAACAAAAAAAACCTTCTCGCTGTCCTCTGGTTCCCAGTGGAAATCGGCAAGCCCATCTCACTGCTTAGCAACCAGCCTTGGGGCCTGTTTTACACAGCTTAATTCAGATGTGAGTTAGCTGCAGTTGATTGGTTGTGCGGATTCACTCGCTCTCTTTTTCAGAGGTGAGGACTGGCCTAGAGAGAGAGAAATGTACAATGGATGCAAAGGCTACTGTGTGACAGTAATGAAGGATGGCTGGGACAAGAGCGGGGCAGTACTGGGGCCGCCATTTAAAAGTATTGCGTTTAAACACAAATCAGCTGACATTTTAAATGGGCTAAAAGTCTATGCTTTTACAGGATTGCTGATGTTAACGAGAGGAATGCATTAGCAAAAATGCCTTGACTTCTTTTTTTAACCTAAAAACATGATACTGTTGTAGACCTATAATTGTGCAACCTTCATAAAATACAATAATAATTAGTCAAATAAATAAATAAATATAGCCTATACATATCACTGTTTATCATTAAAGTTTATTTGTTGTATTTAACTATTATTTACTTTTTATTTATTAGCTATTAATTTACTTTTTAAAAATTTTATTAGATGACTGGCCTTGGTTATCTCATTAAATTATAAAATGCAAACAAAAAATAGTAAGCTATTTCTGTGGCCATTTCCAACTGATTGATTGATTTTGCATTTTTTGCATTTTTCTAATGACACACAATATTCTTTACAAATTATATTATCAAAAATAACAAAACATTGGGAGCTCTACAGCCAAACGAAGTTCACATGATCAGTGTCACAAATTTGCTTAATTGATTAGTAGCCTACTGCAGAATCTTAAATAGTTATTTGTACATAATAATAATACATAATAACTAATATTATGTATAATAGTACATAATAACTACTTTTTTTGTCATTTATTCTAGAAAAAAATAAAAAACAGTTCATGACAAGCAATACAGTGTAATTTGTGTCACAACAGTCCATTTACAGTATTCTTAACACTAAGACAGTGTTGAAGCCCTGCCCTTGCAATGAAGAGTGAGTGAGCGAGCGAGAGAAGAGCGAGAGCGAGAGCGAGAGAGAGAGAGAGAGAGAGAGAGAGAGAGAGAGAGAGGGAGAGAGAGAGAGAGAGAGAGAGAGAGAGAGAGAGAGAGAGAGAGAGAGAGAGAGAGAGAGAGAGAGAGAGAGAGAGAGAGAGAGAGAGAGAGAGAGAGAACGGAAGTGAGCTCATCAGGGACTTACACCAGTGAGGTAGAGTTTAACATCTTGGCTGATAGTGGGTCAATTACCTGTGTGTAATTGCAATGATTCCAATAACGCAGCAGTCATGCTTGACAGTTTCCAGATCAGGTCCAGTAATTGCAGGGTGATGTGTATGACTGGAATCAAAGGAGAGGCTCTGGAACTCAGCTCTGCCATTCGCAGCCAAACCCACAATGCTTAATGCAATAAATCCTGAGCTTATTAGCACAACTCTAAATGGTAAATTGGTGTGAATACCAAATTATTCAGGTTATGATTGAGGGGGGGGTGGGGGAAGTTGAGGAAGGGAGATTTCACAGAAAAAAATGACAGGTATTCAAGCAAAGGCCCCAGAATTGACTTCACTTCATTCCGTAACATCTGCGTTTACACGCATTATTCGACTGGGAACAATCCCGAGGTAAACAAGCGCCTCTCTGATCATTCGTAAAACTGCTTAAGATTCATTACATACCTATATTGTCCCATGGTCGTGCATTACATTCGGCTGTGATCACTTGCTGCGGAAAACTTCCAAACCCGCTCAAACATGAAAACAGAGCCCTGTTGATGTTCACATGACCAGGCACACAGCAACTCAAAGCAACAAGAGGCTAATAGGACCGCAGCCCGTTTACTGAGGTAATTAAACGGCCGTGCAAGAGAACCAGAGAGGGAGAACGCTACAGGGACTGAGAAATATTGCCAGAGTGTGGGGCCACTTTGCTAATAGGCCTGGCGTGATGATGGATCTCATGAAGTGGCCCCTTTGCATTAGCAGGAAGGCATTAATAAACAGGAATGGGTTAATAGTGCAGAAAAAGCCAGCAGTCAGACCGTGGGGGTGTGGAATATTCCTTCCTACAGTCAGCTGTAAGTAATTACGCCATGGTGAGCTTCTGACGATTACCATAACAGAGCAATTGGACGTGAAGAATGGATAATAGTATGAACATGGAAGTGTGTTTAGAGAGGGGATGTGAGAGCTAGGTAACACTACGCATTCCTTTTCCTCTCCCAGGACACGCGAGGAGGGGGCGATCAGATGATTTCAGCACTCAGAGTGCGACCCTCTGAGATGTTTCAGGCTCACGGATTGTGACAAGGCCTTTCTTCACTGTAGCCTCGACTTTTGCCCTGTGTATTTGGCAGCTGTCCATTCAATGTACATGTAAACGAACATTCTGCAGCCTCGCAGACATGAAAGTAAGACAAGAACCCAGTAAAAACATGTTTTCTTGGCTTTGGGTCTTTAGATTGCATGGGAAACATAAAAGGTTCCAGAATAGCCTTTAATTAGATTTACAATTTAGGCTGAAAAATTATTCTACTTTTGGCAGTTCCTTTATATCACATAAATAATGTTGACTTAATGTTCACATAGAAGAGTGGAAATACAATAACATTCTCATCACGATGGGAGAGACAAGCTCCATTACCATTCAAAAGTGTAGGGTTGGTAAGGCTGCATTTATTTGATAAAAAATACAGTAATATTGTGAAACATTATTACAACTTAAAATAACACTTTCCATTTTAATGCATATTTTAAAATGCAATTATTACTCCAGTCTTCAGTGTCACATGAGCTTCAGAAATCATTCTAATATGCTGATTTGATTATCAATGTTCAAAACAGTTGTTATATAAAGAACAGCATTTATTTGAAATAGAAATATTTTGTAGCTTTGTACTGTTAATGTCTTTACTGTCACTTTTGATCAATTTAATGTGTCCTTGCTGAATAAAACTATTAAAAAATCCAACTGACACCAAGCTTTTGCATGGTAGTCAATGTATTCAAGTTATGAATTGCTAAGAGTCTCCTCCTAAGCTATTCCTGCATCTGAATCTACAAGGATGGAATTAGTAGTATACATAGGAGCTGTAGAAAAGTATTTCTCTCAGTCATGAGTACACACACACACACACACACACACACACACACACTATGGACATTGGGATCTCAGCCCTGACACAGGACAGGAGCTGACTTTGTTCTTCAACAGTAAAGGGAGGAGGGGAGCAGGATGACAGGATGAGGGGGATGGAGAAGTCCAGAGGTCTCAATCCTTACAGTCAAAGCAGCCAACATGTGACGGTTCCCACAGCTGGGCCGCCACTCTGCTTTGGATCAGGTCATAGAGCCTTCTGAGAGGTCAGGGAGCAGAGGTCAGTCTGTCTGAAGAAACTTCCTAGGGGACTCTCAGTACACTTTCAGCATTCAACAACAAAGAGATTTTCACAGGTGAATGAGTGTGTGGAGAAAGAAGCAATGGAGCACTCTTTTCATATTACACAGAAAATATCTATTTCCTCTGACCACTCTTAATAAACAGAGATACTCAATACAAATTGTGTAGATTAAGGGCCATAGTTAGAAAACACTGAGTGACCTGATGTGTGTAATGATGAGGGGAGGGGGGGGGTCAATATATAATTAACAATATTGTTAATATTGAAAACAGTTATGGAAATCATAATTTTTTTCAGGATTCTTTGATGAATAGAAAGTTGGAAATGTATTTAAAATAGAAATCCTTTTGTAACATTAGAAGTGTATGTCAATGTACTTTAATTTAACCAATTTAAAGCATCCTCACTGAATAAAAGAAGAAAGAAAGAAAACATCTCACTGGCATTTGAACAGTAGTTATTAAAATCTACCTATAAAGACAATCATTTTTTTTAAATGTGGGACTGATGGCAGGCTGAACTCTCAGATATTCCTTTTGCTGAACTATTTGATCAATACAAGTAAACAAAGACCTAATACAAACATTCATCACTAGATTCAGTCAGAAGTTTCTAATAAACGTCGGGCCAGAAGCCACGGCTCATCTGCAGGGGTAACGCTCTGGCAAAAGTTTAGCCACTGCATCAAGAGAAGCCAAACTAGCAGCCGCGCTGTCATGGCCAGCATCCAGCGCGTGTACTCAGATATATTTATGTGCATTGCATTAAGACCGAGGCCTGCTTTTGGACCGTGAGCTGCGAGCTGACGTCTCAATCTGTCGTGCGACACGCAGCCGGCTGTCTGATTCCTCCCATTGCGTCTGTCTGGCCCTGTGTGTCCGGCGCGCTGGCGGAGAGATGGACTCCACCAGACTGCCAGCCCCAACCTCTCACCCCACCAGCCTTCCTAACCGCCCGGCTATCCCAGACTGCACCAATCCAGCACCTACTGCTCAACTGCTATGCTTAAAAGATTTAGAGCAGACAAGGCCATTTTTCTCCTTTGCTTGCCTGTGCGAGTAGTGCGTCTGTGTGTCTGCCAGTCTCAGCCATCGGCTTGGAAAGCTCAGGCCGGGTCAGGGCCCAGCAGGCTGTCTCTCCTCCACTCCTCCCTCTGCATCTTACAGAAAGTTCTACTTAAAAAGCCCTAGATAAATATTTGTGCACAATGTGACACAGGGATTTCTGCGCACAGGCACGGCGAGTCTAAATTAAGATGTCTGGCCGAGCCAAGGACTCCAATAGCTGCTCAACAAGCTTTCTCTTGAAGAAGACAATTATTTGAACTACTATCAAGTACTATCTCCTCACTCACTTACAAATAATTATACCACATGTACGCTGGTGATGGTGCGTAATCGAAACAGCGTGTTCATGCAAAGCTGTCAAAGGTTTTTTTTTATTTTTTTTATTTTTTTATGCACTTTCCACAAAAATAATACACTTTGGAGACACATATTTTGTTTTGTGACAACTATTAGATATTACTGATAAAGCTAATCTAGCATGAACAACGGATTTGAACATCAAATAACTTTATCCCCCTTATAATTGTGGTTTTGCCAGTGACATCAAAACCTCACTATTAACCAAATCCTAAAACGTCACAACTTTGGCACAATCTAATGAACCAATACTGAATACATGAACAATGTAATAACTAATCAATTAATGAATAAATGAATTAATGAAAAGAGAGAGAAAGAGAGAGAGAGAGAGAGAGAGAGAGAGAGAGAGAGAGAGAGAGAGAGAGAGAGACTTTCGGACTTTATTTTGTACCCTCATGGAAAGTATCATATACAGATCTCATTACAGAACTGAATGGGACTTTTAATTCCTGAAGCCTACATGAATCACTACAAAACTGCTAATCTATAAAGTAATGTGTGGTATAACTTTTGTAAGATAGGGTCTCAGAATCTTGGGAGACAATTATCTGTTTTGGGTCTTATTTCAGCAGAAAAGGCCAAATATGAAAACACAGGTCAATAAGGAGTAAAACACCATGAGAGAAGGGGAAAAAATCTTCATTCTCTAGATCTATAGACAGTGCTATATATATTGCTCCTTGGTGTGTGAAAATTATAGATTGCTTCTGAAGTCTGCTCCTCTAAAAAATAAAACGTTCCAGAAATCACCCCCTAGTAGTAGAAAAGTATATCTTTTCGCTGCTGGGGGGAAAAAGTAACTTTTATGTGTGTGTTTTGTTGCCCTCAAACACAAAGCTGTTCAGCATTTCCATACCTTCTCAAATCCAGGCCAGTCACACACAAACACACACACACAAACAGAATTAGCTTCTGTACATTTCAGTAGTGAAGTGTTGGCACTTTCATTCAAATTAACAACTGAAACAAGCTTAAGTACAAAGAAAAAAGGCAAGGAGAAGAGAGGGAATCATAAAAAGACACAACCAGACTCAAACTCCCATAACCCATATAAGCACCACAGCTCAATGGAGAACATGCACTAAGCCTATAGCCTACTAAGCAATAATTATGATTCATTCTACACAAGTATTTTGGTATAAGCAGTGTTGGGTAAGTTACTTCAAAAAAGTAATTAATTACTAATTATTAATTACATCATCAATATTGTATTTACAATACTTTTCTAATTACTCTGTCTGAAAAGTAATTTAAGTACTCAAGTAATTAAACAAATTACTTCTTAAAATCCCTATGAACCTTGACCGGATAGACAATAGAAATGAAACTCTTTTAATAATTAAATACGAGTCAAACATGGAATAGTTTATCCTTTTAAAGCATTTTAGCTTTATTAAAACATACTATAATACTTAAACATTTTAGTAAACATGAAACTTGCTTTCAAAGCAACGAGTGCCATATTATATTTCATACATAATGTAGCCTATGTAGTCATGTGTTTCAACAAAATGAACTAATTTCTAATTCACTGTAACCTTTAGCCTGCAATCATTTTTTTAAGCTCACCTTCAGACACTTTCTGCACCTCATACAGATTCTGAGTTGATACATATCTCTCTCGTCTCAGTGCGTGCACTCAATCGCTCTGGCGCGCGGCGACACTTTGATAGCACTTAGCTTAGCCCAGTTCATTCATTAGGGACCAAACAGAGATGAAGCTAGAAGCGACCAAACACCTCCACGGTTTCCCTATTTAAATACAGTTACACGAGTAGTTACACGACCAAGTATGGTGACACAAAATAAAACGTCGTGCTTTTCTAAGCGGGTAAAAAGGATAGCTATAATGTATGGCGGAATAGCACTTGGAAGCACTTCGACTCGGCGCAGTAAAAAGTCACGTTGGTGTTCCTTTAACAGGGGTTGCCGTAGCGTTATCTGTCGACGAACGCGCAACTGCACTACAGCTAACGATTTTAAAGAGGCAGCGTTCACTTTTACCTTTAGGCGATAAACTGTTGAACTAATTTACAGCAAGTAACGCAAGTACATTATAAGTAACTGTAATTAAATTACCTAAAAAATTAACAGTTTTACCTTTTCAGTGGATAAGTATTTTAATTACTTTGTAACGTGTTACACCCAACACTGATGGGTATAAGGAGCTACATTTTTATGTAAATTAAATTGTGAGTAAAAGGATACCATTTTGGATTAATTATGTGTTCCTTATTTATTTATTATATATTTTTTATTTAAATTCTACCTATTAATTGTAAAAAAACAACTTTTTCTTCTACACTTATAACTAACAGTGAGAAAAAGTGCATTTGACCTCTGACAATGCAGAATTTCTCTCTAAGCTCTTGAAGACTGCGGGGAAATAAAGCATACCAATTAAACTTGGCCAGCTTGTTAGTGGTTGGACAGAAGACTGACGGCTAAAGTTATTGTATTGTTGAGTCAGTGAATGCGTCTAGAAGTCTGCGTGTTTATGAGACTGCTGGCGGATACCAGAAGCAATGCCGATTACGATAGGGATGTGATGGTTAACCATCCATTAAAATACATCCCACAAAATGGCCACAAACTGCACTCTGCTTTGCTTAGCTGACAACATATATAAGCCACCATCTCAGAAATGGAATACTACAAGAAAAGAAAACAGAAATCAGCCGTTTAGTGCTGGAAAGCTTTCTGTGGCATGCTTGACATCTACCGTAAAGTTCTTTTAGAGTTTGAATCGGTCAGTTAACCGATCCTTACGCTGTGGTTAAGGTAATGGTACAGTGATATGTAAACAAAATGGTACAAATTTTTTAAACATAAAACCTACAATGAATTGGAGGTATGGCACAGTGGTCACATGCATGCTAGAAACATAGTGGAGCTGAGGGTCTCCTGAAGAGACACGGGTTTGAGTCCAAGCTGCATCACATCCCAATCCCATTCCACTCTCTCCCTGATAGCTCTCTGCACTGTTGTGTCAATTAAAGACAATCTGAATAAGACTTTGTTATTTGATTCCTAATCATAACAACAACAACAACAACAATATGGTATGTACATTATTAATGTGTAAGTCCAGATTATGTTGTGTGAAAAATAAATAAATAAATGCCATCTGAAACCAAAGATTTTGTAATGTGTTTTTAAACACACAAATTAAAAATATAATAATAATAATAATAAAAAATTATAAATAAAAACAACATCATATTCCAATTCCTTTCCTCTCGCTCTCCTGTCTCATGTCTAAAGATAATAATAATATGGTATGTATATTAATAATGTGTAAGTGTAGATAATTATGACAATAAATAAATAAATAAATAAACTCTGCCATCTGAAACCAAATCATGTGTAATGTGTTTTAAATAATGAAATGAAAATATAATAAATATAATAATAATAATAATAATAATAATAATAATAATAATAATTACAAAATATAATAATAATAATACTGCTATTTATTAATAATAATAATACAATTTGTATCGCTAATTATTACTGAATCATAAGAGAAGAGTATGAGTGTATGACAACCAGGCTGTTCAGAAAGACAGAGAGAAATGCAGTTGGAGCCAGACTGGTTGCTCTCGTGGTAGTTTGACCATCAGAGGGTTGCAATGATAAGAAGGGGGGATCTTAGGGCAGTAAGGGACCTGGGTCCTACAGCCTTGGGCCTCTTAGCCCCCTGCCAGGAGGCCTGCAGTCCATCACCCAAAAAGCCTGGCCTGAGATGGCCGGCGGGGACGGGCAACGTCCTGGAGGACATGCAGACAGATGGTGCCTACACCGAGGGGAGAGACACCAGACACACTCTCTCATGCAGCCTGGCATTTGGCCCAGCAATCACAAGCACTAAAGCTAATGCTAAGGGTAACTCCAAATCTAGAGAGGACGAAGCAAAGCTCCAGCCAGCCAGTCCTCTTCATCCACTCAATTACCCCCCCTCCCCCCGACACACACACACACACACACACACACACAAACATACACGCACGCCCAGAGCCGCAAGGCCGAGCACTCAAACGGCAACAGGCATCATTACACCCCAGCACACATTCTCTCACCCAGACTGACTGCAGAAGAACAGACTGCTGAGAGTTTTAAAAGTGGAAAAAGACAGAGTTCGTAATGAGGCACATGTGGGAGTCGTAGTGGTCCCGTTTGTGTGTGTGTGTGTGTGTGTGTGTGTGTACGTTTGATGAACTGGGCTGCTGCTCGTGTTACCTGGGGCTTGTGTGCAGATGGGCTTGTATCCTGAACCGATCCTCACTTTATGCGCCTACAGCTAGGAGAGGAACGAGAGATCTCGCATACACACACACCAGCTGCAACCGAAACGCTCTCCCTCTCCCTAAACATAACTACACACACTCTCCAACTCCCATCTAAGGACTCACAAACTATCCACATTACCAGATAACACAGGCAGAGATACATTTCATCACCCTCAGGTAAAAACGTCCCACATGACACAAGCTATTAGAGATTCAGTAAACCAGAACACTTATATGTTTGTAACCAGAATACAAAACACATTCTCAATTTGGTGTGCGCCACTTCCGTCGGTTCACCCCGTACCTGAGCGCCGTCTACGGATCACCCGCTGTCAGATTAGCTGACAGGCGTCCGCTCGGTTTCCAAGCCTTCATATCCTCCATAATAACACCTGCAATCTCTCGTCTCAGAAGTCACGGAAAGAGGGGGGAAAGGAGCGAAGGAGGGACTCTTCTTTGGCGAGGGACACCGATAAACAAGAGAAAGGAAGAAGGAGCCGCCCTGTGGATTTCAGTCCGGCTATCAGTACCCGAAACCACTCGCCTACAACAACATGACAGGTGTAAGTTTCAGCAACTTAAACGGCAGGATTAGCCACTAGTGGTTCTCTTCATATGCATTCCTTATGGGAATTAATTCCATTTGAAATGCAAGGCCAAAGGCAAGATTAGAGAGGCAGAGCCCCATGGGGAGCTGTATGCTGCAGCTAAAAGCTGGGATTTGAATAATTGTACAGGCTTAGACCCAGAATCAGCACAGAACAGAACGAATGGATTATTACTGGGAACTTTGTACGTTTGTGACTGCCTTGCTTTCCGAAATACCTGCGCACACATGCATGGTGGTGTGTGATCTCAATGAGGAAAAGACAAAAAAAACAACAACAACAACAAAAATGAGTTTATTGCAATTGGGATGAGAATGAGAGGAAGAAAAGTGAGTGAAAAATACACTCATGCCCTTAAGGATGTCTGCGTGTTCAGACCAAAAAGTATTAAAGGAATATTTCGAGTTCAGTGCAATCAAGTAGCAGCACAAGTAGCACAATGCTGATTATCAAAAAAAATACTCGCTGTTTCAGTTTACCCACAATATAGAAACATGATTTACAGTAACAGCAAATATTTACAGTATATTACAAAGGATTTCAATTTCAAATAACTTTTGAACTTTCTATTCACAAAGACTCCTGAAAAAGAAAATGTATCATGGTTTCCACAAAAATATTAAGCAGCAAAACTTTATTTCATATTGATAATAATAAGAAATGTTTCCTAAGCACCAAATCAGCATAGTAGAATAATTTCTGAAGGATCATGTGACACTGAAGACTGGAGTAATGATGCTGAAAATTCATCTTTATCATCTCAGGAAAAAAACAAAAAACATATATTAAAATATAAAAGTGCTATTTTAAATTGTAATACTATTTTTTTTCCTGTATTTTAAATCAAATAAATGCAGTCTTTGCTGAGCATAAGAGACTTCATAAGCGTGAAACAAATGCTTACTAACCTTTTCTGTCTAAAGTTATAACCATTTGTACAACTTCGTTGCCATGATGATAATCTAAGACCACAAAACTCTAAAGTGACAGAGTTTGAACAACAGTTTTTTTTATTATTTTTTTATATACACACTTTTATATTCTCCAAAAATTGCCTCAATTGGCTTTGCATTGTACTATAAACTCAACTTATTGTGTTAACCACAAAAACTTTTGCCAGAACTTAACTTCCAGAATATTACTTTAAGGCCATGAGGACTTCACAACGCTACATGTCACTCAGAGCAGAAAGGGAATATCTAATGAAGGCAGAGAAAAGGTTATTGGACGGAAACATTAGAGTATTTAGTATGAAAGCCTGGGCTGGTGCTCTAGAGACAGACAGGTGAGGGGTAGCTCACACAGACGGTGGAATTATCACAGCGTTACCCGGCAACGTCTTGGGAACAGCGCCCCGCCGTCGCCATGTTTATTTCATGCAGCCAATCAGTGTAATCTGATCATTAGCCTCCTGCCCCACGCCTGAGCAGGGATCCAAAACGGCCCTTATCCCGCCACTTTGCACACTCACGCTTTAATCAAAGCCTCTCAGTCTCGACTTCCTCCGTCAGCGCCGAACCCCAGGCACGTACAAACAACAATGCCCACACATCCAGATGAAGTGCTTATGGAAAGCACCGGCTGACATTATGAGAAAGGCATACGCACTAATATTCATTCGTAGTAGTATTATTACAATGCGAGCTGAAAATTACGAATGTGTTCACTATCTAGACAGCAGTAAGATAAACTAAGTCTTGGCTGGGGTTCGTAATAATTGGCAATATGCCGTACATTCCTAAGTGTGTGTGTTTTAGTGGTTTTGAGAAAGGGAGCGAATGATACGAGGATGAAAGAGTGAGAGGGAGAGAGAGACGGAGCTCAGGAGGCAATTTCAGAAGTGTCAATGACCAAATCCCACACAGACTGAAGTATATCAGAGACTCTAACCAAGCATATGCAAAGCAGAGGTCAGAGTCATCACTTTCTAAATGGTGTGACCAACACTTCAGTCATGCCCAGTGAAAACAGATGATGAGAACTGGGACATGAGAGGCCTTTATTTTGGAGAAGAAGAAGGGGGAAAAAACAGTAAACATTAATACTGTCATCTCAGAACAACACACGTGGAAGCAGCTAGAGACTGAACCGAACGTGCACACGAACGCAACAAAGAAAAAATCAATAGCTTTACAGGACGATAAACATTTAAGGCCGTCCCACTGGCTGTTTATGTGCATGGCTACAAACTGCATCTCTGTTGTTTTGACAATTCGTCTTTAAGTGACAACCCGCAAGGTGACAAGAGCCCTTCAGACGAGGCACAGGACAAGCGCAGGAACCATTCATCTGACGGATGGGTTTCAGCCATGTGTCAATCACGCGCTAACTCTCTTGCTGAGAGCTGTAGCCCCTGTTTCCTCCATCGGCTTGCAGGCGATAGACTGGCGAACAAGTCGCTCCCGGTTCTTCCCATAGCTCCTGCTCTATCGTTAAGAAATTATGTTGATTAAATCTTTATGAGGCCATGCCACTGGAGTCGGTGATATTTGAGGATTGAGTCTTTTCTAAATGTGTAAATAATTCAATCTTTTGGATAAGTCAAGTGGATTTATCCAGCATTCGGATATGGGCCGACTGGGCCTGGGGGTGTTTAACCTGTGGCCCACCACCGCAGGTACCATAGAGGGATGAGGGAGAGAGACACGAAGCACAACATCTTTATTTAGCTGTGTGATGTGGAACCAGATCTAGAAATGTGGACTAAAGACGTGTGCTGATTCAGGAGTTTGAGAACTTATACCAGATTATACTGAAATAACTTGAGTTGGACATCAGTTAAAGGGGACATATCATGAAAATCTGACTTTTTCCGTGTTTAAGTGCTATAATCGGGTCCCTGGTGAATCTAAAAACCCAGAAAACGTGAAAAGTGACAACCCAGTAACTTTTTTTTTGGTAAACTGATTTTGCTCCCCTTCTGATGTAGGAAGGGGATCTTATTATAACAATACCGCCCCATAATCTGCACGTTTCCACCCACGGCCCCACCATTTGGTTTTGCAAGAGACAACAATGTAACCAGTTCTGGATAATTTGGGATTATTCTCAATTTAAAGGGACACAGAAAAAATGGCATGTTTTTGCACACACCCAAAAAGGGGCAAATTTGACAAGCTATAATAAATGTTGTGGGGGGTATTTTGAGCTGATATTTCATGGACATGAAATATTATATTTATATTACATCTTGTGAAAGGGGGCATAATATGTCACCTTTAATGAATTCAGAAAGGGCCACAAGCTGAGATTTGAGCTAGCTGCTCTTTCTGCAGAGAGCTATATGCACTGATTTATTGTGAAAATTATTAGCTTTTTAAGCATTCCAAATACACATCATTAAATATTTTCTCACTTTTTTTAG
The DNA here is from genome assembly GCF_951802725.1 of Rutilus rutilus. NCBI lineage: Eukaryota > Metazoa > Chordata > Actinopteri > Cypriniformes > Leuciscidae > Rutilus > Rutilus rutilus. Next base: position 14,587,071 of record NC_140225.1, read on the forward strand.
GTCATAATTTGATTGGAAATTAACACGGAATACAAAAATTCTCATTTCAAATCATACACCTTAAATTGTCTGTTTACTGTACACATCACATTTCATATTTTATCTCAGTCATGCTCTCAACTTTCCATAATTACTTAAGACTAGAAGGATAATACTCTAAAATGCAATGACTACTATGCCATGTGTGTAGCACAGTATGCAGTCTTCTACTATTTAAGGCAATGCATTGGAAAATGAAACAGTCCATAATACCTTGCTTTTACAAATTGTAGCTCTGAAGGCCTAGCATGACCCCTGACCTCCTACAAAGAACAGCTCATAATTTCACTGTGAACATCTCATATTCAGTCTATTAAGAGCCAAAAACCACAAGAGAGACAGACTGCTCCCAGTTTCTGCTTAAATTCAGCGTAGTGCTCTGTTGAAGTGCTGGTTAGATTAATGTCACCTATCTCCATCAGCTGGTGATACATCCATTTCTTTTCTGCTTTTCAGCAATCACCGGTTACATTTAAATATATCAAGTCATCTGAAAGTGACAAGTCACGACGGTGCAGTAATGACATAGGCTACAGCCGCTCAGCAGGCCAGCTAGGCAGCATTTGGGAATAAGGAAAGTAATACAGCAGGATAAAAACTCTTCTCTCTATTTAAAAGTGGGAGGGTGAAGGCTCTCCCCCCGGTGCTAGCGCCAGCTGAAGATTGCGATGGCAGGACCCCAATCTCCTGCCCGTGCCAGGCCTGCTGGAGCAGACAGTCCCGGCTGAAATACCTGGCCCTCCCGTGCCGCCCGCTTCAGAACGCTGCTAATCAAATAAATAAATCAAATGAAGAGATGTGCGAATTGCTTTTTCGGCTGGGTCCTATTCTACAGCGGGACACTTGGAGCGTCTCAGCTGGGGGGCCTGGCAGGGAGTCTGGGCATATTTTAACACAGGTACTGATCAGACCCAACGCGATTGTGAGATGGTGCCCAGCGCAGGCAAGCCTGGACAGACTTCACACACTCTGAGATGCACACACACACACACACACACAGATGGTAACGTTACACTGAGCTGAAAGGACTGAGGGTCCAGTAGCCCAAAAATGGAATTAGTTGATTTGAACCCTAATTCAAAACACAATAACTGTGGTCATGGTCACTGTCAACCTTCAACTTTTGTCAAAATCATTCCCCTTTTTGTGGTGGCCTGTCCCTGTTGTGATGAATGTTTTAATGAATGAAAAATGACACACCTGTTAGAATTAAAGTAGTGATTAAATAACTGGTCAAGTCCAGAGGGAAATGTGCTATTCAAAGAGTAATCAATTGCTAACCAGTTGCAAACAAGAAAGAACAACTGAGGAGGACTTGCTGATTGAAAACACTTGACGACAAAAGGATCCCAAGCTTCTCAGCAAAAGAGAAAAGGTACATTACTGAAGGGACAATATACGAATACATTTTTCTCATTAGCTGACCTGAGACATGCTTATGGTTATTTCCATTCAGGAGAAACACTTCAAATCAGTGTCAAACCAATAAACCCACTAGGCTGGTCAAGTTTGCAAAGCAGTCAATGTCAAACTTCCCACCGCTGTAAACCTGCATGGCAAACACTAATTTTGTTTTTCTATGTGCATGTGTTTATGTGTTTAGGTCTGAGGTAATGAGAAAAATAGTGGGCTTTTGTTCTTGTTCTGACCTTCTGTCTCATTCATAATGCATCATCAGAAAAAACCTATATGAAAGTTTAATAAAGAAAAACTATCTTTCTTGTCTCCAGTTGCAGCATTATGACAGTGTAATCTTTAATCAGTGTGACTGGGCAGGGACATGATTTCAGCACTCCAAACCAACTCACCACTCCAAAATCTGTGATCTCACTGGACAGTTACCAGTGCTGCTGCAGCCTCTCTAGTGCTCCCGGCTTCTCTCTTACACTCTGTCCTCCTGTCTACCAATCAGACTGACAAAGAAAAAACACAGCTATGGATTCATTCTGCCATTCCTGCACTTCAATAATAATAAAAAAATAAAATAAAATAAAAATAAACTTTATATTTATATCTCTTCTGATTGTGACTTTACGGCTGTTCGTTCAGTTGTGACTGTGAGAAATAAATTCACAATTGTAAGGAATAGTGTAACTGTCATAATGTGACTATTTCTTATTTCAAACTTAATCTCACTATTACCTTTTTTAATTTCTTATTTACACTGAACAAAATTATAAACGCAACACTTTTGTTTTTGCCCCCATTTTTCATGAGCTGAACTCAAAGATCTAAAACTTTTTCTATGTACACAAAAGGCCTATTTTTCTCAAATATTGTTCACAAATCTGTCTAAATCTGTGTTAGTAGGCGCATTTCCATTACAGATTTGCGATTTTTTTCTAAATGTCGACAAAAAACTATTGCGAAATGACGACGTTTCCATTAACCGATGTTATGTGATTAAAACTTCATTTTTTCCTCTCGCAATAAGTAAAATCATTCCAAAAACCATGGCAACGGACGTTGGTAGGTTTATGTACTATATCCATTATTATTATATTATTTATTATTTATGTTATTATTTCCATTATTCTAGCCATTAGTATTAATCGAAGGAGATGTATGTGTGTTTTCCAATCATTAATGGTAAGGAACGACCCTTATTATACTTGTGAGCGGCACATATGAAGTGTTTCTGGGTGTTTCTCCCTCATATCTGCTTCGAGGCATTTATTTGAGGTTTAGAATCCATTATTCCTGTAATTCTTTTGTCTTAAATGAATTTAATAAAGAACTCTGTCTCGTATTCTGTCCAAACATACCGCGTCATCTACGTCAGGTGACCTGTAAATGCGCAAAAACTGTTTCCATTGCAGTTTTGCGAAATATTTCTTTTTCGAATTGCCTGAAAAACCACCTCATGCCAGCGTAAAAACTTTTTTGCGATAAAAGGGAGTATTTGTGAAAAGGACGTGTTTCCATTGGGCGTATTTTCAATTTTAATTTGTACAATTTGAAGGGAAATGGATACGCAGCTAGTGAGCACTTCTCCTTTGCCGAGATAATCCATCCACCTCACAGGTGTGGCATATCAAGATGCTGATTAGACAGCATGATTATTGCACAGGTGTGCCTTAGGCTGGCCACAATAAAAGGACACTCTAAAATGTGCAGTTTTATCACAGCACAATGCCACAGATGTCACAAGTTCGATCTTTGAGTTCAGCTCATGAAAAATGGGGGCAAAAACAAAAGTGTTGCATTTATAATTTTGTTCAGTGTAGTTAGAGTTGAAAACAGCCTTCCATTAAATAGCAATTAATCTAGAAGAGCAAAAAGTGTGGTTATAAGTGCATAAATCATCTTCGTTATCAGCATCTGAATAAATAGTGTTATTTGTCTTTTCTCACAGTATCATCCCTGAAAGATGCCTTATTTCAAACAATAGGAGAGTAGTTTATTCCATTTAGAAAAATAAATAAAAGTGAAGTAGGGTGAAATCAAGGAAAAACATTCCTATATTTCAATAAGATTGTGTTGATAAATAGGTTCACAGTGTACTTCAACGTGTTTTCTGCTGAGTTCAGCGTCCTACGCATGGCAAAAAATAACCTCAATGCTAAAACTCCACTTGGAACAATGCTGGTCTTTATCAGCTGCTCCTCATTTCCTTCACACACTTTATTTTTAAGAAAACTCTGAGTCTACGAATGGAAGATGTACCTCAGTAGCCAAGCCTGCTCTGTCTCAACAGTTAATCCCCATCTTTGTTTGATAGATTAGGAGTTGAATCTGCAGTAAAGCTGCATCACACACAGTTTTCATCCAGGGGATATGAGCTCCCAAACTTCCTTGATGACAGTCTGGAGTCTAAAGCTTTCAGCTGAATACAGATGCTCTCACCTTTAACGTCACATACATCTGGATCCCGACACAGAGGTGGAGAGGTCTGTCTGCAAGGCCTGCATTGTAATACACAGCGATAATTCAAATGTGACTGGGAAGGAATATTCAACTTCATAATTTCTGCTGTTGGTATTTTATCATCCATCCTAATCTATCTATCTATCTATCTATCTATCTATCTATCTATCTATCTATCTATCTATCTATCTATCTATCTATCTATCTATCTATCTATCTATCTATCTATCTATCTATCTATCTATCTATCTATCTATCTATCTATCTATCTATCTATCTATCTATCTATCTATCTATCTAATTCCCTTTTCAAAAATAATTTATTTCTATACTTTCATTATGTTGGTGTTATGATTAAACTACTTAAAGAATCAATAGTATGCGCAACTTTCAGATCATAACTAACACCAAATGAGAAAAAGCATAAAGCAAGATTAGATATTCAGTGTTTAATTGTCTCTATTTTATTGGAATGCCCCGGTCAACTGTCAAGATCACTTTAAGCTAGGCAATAACAATTGTATTAATAGGCAAAGTGCATTTATTGAGTCATAAGCTGTAAATAAATCTTAAACTAAAATCGCTTACAGTGTAAAATATTGAACAGCAGTGAACTTACGAACTCAATGCACTGAAACAACTTTGCACTTTTAAATACTAACCACTGCCCAAAATACAGATTTATACTTTTCAACTTTAAAACTCCTTTATTATTTTATTTATTTATTTATTTTAAGCAAATATATTTGGCCTTGTTACACAGTTTCGCAACAGCTGGCAGACCCTTTTCCCCCTTCAGAAAGCATTTCTGTAGCGCATGATGTCTTTTGTGGATGAAGGATGTTATGATAGCCTCCAATAATACAAATGAAAGTAGTTTCCATATAATCATGGAAAATCCAAAAATAAAAGCTTACGCAGCAGGGCAGTTTTTTCAGTCGCCGACTACCGTCTCCGTTTTCTCCTGCTACGCTAAATGTTTATTCTGCTCTTGGAGCTCCCAGCTGGCATCAGGCAGAAATTATAGTTGTCTGGTGATGTGTCTGTACATGTCACTTCTGCTTTTACCACTCTACCTCTGTCCAATGTTTCGGTTAATGTTGATTGAAATATGGGCACTGTCTGTCTGCAAAACCACTTTGTGTCAACATGTCAATAGCCGCACAAGGAGAAATAAGTCAAAAAACTACCACATTGTCAAATCACACGGTGCACAGAGCCGAGTGCAACGGATACGCCGGCCAGCGGAGAATTTGCGAGGTTTTGACAAGGATTTCACATGGCACATCTTATGTTTCAGAATTAATCCCGCTGCAAAATTATGGGTTCTTTTCATCCAAAACTCTCATTGCCATGGTTACAATGTTTAAGCCTGTGAGATGAGCAGAATGAGGTGTAAGAGAGAAAAAAGGAAGACAGTGCCAAGCTTTGATTCTCGTACCGTTTCAACTGCGATCAAATGGAGGAATCTAATCGTAACAAAGGACAAATTCCATTTTGCCAGGGCTCATTGTGCTGTGAATGGAAAAAGGAGGGGGGTTGCCGAGTTATAACAAAGTGATGGGGTCTGATGCTTAATTAAAGCACAATTTAACAAATTCTAGATGAACTTCTGCTGGCTAAGGAGGATTTTGGTCCTGAAAGTGAACAGTATGAGAAGAAAAATGACAAAAATCCTATCTTTTAAAAAAAATATGAAGTTAGATTCACACACGTTTACAAAAGTATCATGCAGGGCCTATATATTGTCAATGTTGGCGTGTTAAGCAAATGGTCATTTGCCCTATGTGTGTTTTTTAGCTGTCTGAGATGAGTTGGGTGTTACCCAGACCAGGCTTCACCCTGCACACACACAATCCCATGGTACTGACCTTGGCTGTAGTTAAAGGGTCTGACTGTCTCTGTGTGTTAACTCACCCTCCTCAGCCACATACAGGATGAAGATGCGCAGGGCCGCCGTTGTGGCCCTCAGCAGGTGAGTCTGAGCTCATGAGTCTTCCAGAACACAACCAAAACTGCTGAGAGGATTAGATAATGAGAGTGGACTGAGAGTCAACACCACCCTGTGTGTTCCAAGCACTAATTTTGTCATGAGGACAATTATAAAGATGAAATGAGGACAAACACCTGTGATATACATTGTAATTTTTTTTTTAAGTACAATCAACTTGAATGTTTAAGTTATTTCAACTTAAATTACATTAAACTGGCTTTAAAAATGAGCTGAATCTTGCATAACTTCTGAAAAAAGTTGAAAATAGCTTAACTTATTTTGATGACTTAAAGGTATAGTGGAGGATTTTCTTTTTCCGGGTGGATCATCAAGACTATTGGTCCTCCTAGTTGTCAATCATTCTGGTGATATGTTTACGTAAGGCCGTCGTACGTGCTCGTCCCTAGGTAATTTTCGCTTTCAGGTGTATATGTGTGGTGAGCTACGGTTTCAGCCATTCATTGAAGCTCGCCGTTCTCACCGGGTTTTTTCAAAATGTCTGAGGGTCGCAAGAGAAAAAGTGTCTACAAATTGTATAACAAGAAGAGAAAGGCCTCTGAAGAAAGAAACAAGACCAGAGTGATGCCCACTGATGCCTCAGTCGCGAAGTTTCTACTCGACAGGTAAAGTTTGGCATGCTATTAGGAGAAATCCATTTAAAATCACTGCTAGTAAAAGTTCATGTAAGCTATGATTAGCGATGCTAGCCCTGGCACAAGTCACGCACCTCGCAGACACGGTAAACATCTCAATTTGTCTAAAGTAGCCTTATAACCGAAATGGTAAAAGGTATCACACTGAAATGTTCTAAAACCTTGTGTGTTCATTTTTGATAATTCCAATGTGTTCACCATAGTATTTATTACACAAATGCAACAAGCTACTTCTCCATTGCAGATCATGTCTTGAGTCCTCACTCAACCGATCAGTATAATAAGTAAATAAAACACGGAAGGGCATTTGACATTTTGTCTTGCATGAATGTTTTTGAGTTAGTTTATAATTTGCAACATAATTGTGCCACCAAACGTGACTAGCCAAATTTGGATGCCCTTCCAAACAATCTACTTTGATGCATATCTGTGCACTAAAATATAAAAGATGTTTTATGCTTGTACTTTGTTAGAACAAACAACTAACGTGTATAAAGTAGGCTTGTGTGAGCCATGCCGACAGCAACTTGTAAACAGAGCGTGCACGAGGAGAACTAGGCTCGTGCATGCTCTCTCGTGCACACGTTTAATAGGCGTTCCCTCTCGGGAGCAGGTAGAGTGTTGCGCATGTGCATTTTTTCAAAAAGTGGAGAGGGCGGTTCTTTTCAAAAATGCGGAAAAATCCTCCACTATACCTTTAAAGCAACATAAAAACAATTTTGTAACAGCATTCACATCAGAAACATGCATGTGATGCCTTAAAATGCTACCTAAGGAGGCAGTTCTCCAGGAGCAGAGCGTAGCTATTCACTTGTACTAAACCACACAATCCAACACCACATAATCATAGAATCTGCTCTAAACCAAAGACTTCAAACTCTACAAAGTACACCACTGCAATACCGACACAGAATAATGACATGCACCTTCAAAAGAACAAATTCAATGCAGTCAGCAGAGCTTCAGGACAATATGCTAGCCTCGAAATTACAAACCATGGCCAAGACACAATACACTCACTGCCATGTCATCACACTCAAGCAGAAAGCAAGAATACAGAGAATCACTGGTATTACTGTACGAAAAAAAAAAAAAAAGAAAGAAAAATATGTTTTTATTATAATAATACATGCATACAGCAGGAGACTAGGAAATTTAAGTTTTTAAACTTTTGAGGATTTTGAAAAAATGTTGAGAATTAATTGTAAATGTTTCAGACTGTAAGAGTCTGCGTCACACTGAAATAACTAGTAAAATCTATATTTATAAAATTTATAAAATGGCCATGCATTCATAAGATTTTATAAATTTTCCTGTATATAAATCACACTTTTGAAATTAGGCTTAATAAATTCAGGTTTCCCAAGACCGTATGAATTGTGGTTATTGTTGAGGGGTGAATTAAAATGTAAAAATGTAATAAAAAATCTAGATTTTTTTTTGGTGCTGTTTTAGCTTATTTTAAATATTGTTATGTCATCTTCAGGCCCCCTTGGGAGTTTTCTGGAGCCACCTGGTTGAAAACCACAGCTCTAGGGTGTCTAGAATAAATATAAGTAATACATTTAAGTAATAACTCAAAAATAACACACAATAATATATTCACTATGTGATCATACACCATCTATTCCACATTCCTGCAATACTACAAATCTGAAGCTTTGAAATTATTTAGGACAAGCAGTAGATCTGTCACTATACTACTAAAGACATGCAAAACTGTGGATATTCTACTAAACTCAAACCTAGATGTGCACGTAATAGAATATTTCCAATCCACTGTTATAGAACAAATTATAAAAACAAAACAGAGAAATTAACTAAATTACACACACACACACACACACACACACACACACACACACACACACACACACTGGGCTTTCATGTTTTAATCCATAGACATAATGATATGTATGCGTTATAAACTGCACGTTCTATTCTATTCTGTTTCTGTATGACTTATATTTACACTCATTCAGTCATTTCCCCATGAACACAGGTTAATTTTAATTTACAACTCTGGTATATTTTGTTCATAAGCATTAATATTTGATTCAAAGCCAAACACTGTATACAAAACAGCAAGCAAAGCAGAGAGTCTCAAGAATGTGACATTTGGTGAACCTGAGCTGGTGGCTGCCTTGAGCAGCGACGCACAGAATGTCGCTGCAAAGAGATGAACGCTGAATCACACAGCCATGCCCTCTTTCTGCCTCCCTCTCTTTCACGTTTCTTTCCTTTTCTTTCTCTTCCTTTCAGCTCTGGCCTTCACTAGCCCACAGAAAGGCTAAGTCCTCAAAGGCTTAGTTCAAACACACTGAGCTGTAGAGGTCTTAACTGCGGAAGACTTTCCTCTGAGGGGCCGGATTCCAAAAGGCTGATTTCTGAGAGGAATTCTTTTCTGGAGAAGAGAAGAAGCGGTCTTAAGGCTGGTAAGTTCCAGGTGTTCAGGCTAGAAAGAGGTGTCAGAAATCTGGACAGCAGACAGATGGAGTTTGTAAAGGTGGTGGGGTCAGGAAAGGTCAACGTCGTGGACAGGCCGAGGCTCTTCCACAGAGGTGATGATCCACATGACCGCACGTCCCGAGAGGCTGCTGACAGTAAAGGCTGCTGCTGAATTTATGGTTCTCCTCAATCATCCTACTGCCAAGACTATATAACAGATTTAACCAGTTGACTTTGGCCAACTCAGCTTGAGATTCATGGCTTTTTATCCAGGGTACGGATGAGAGCAGAAGATGCTCTCCCCGCCACGCCGACTTGGAGAGGGCCGCGTCCGGAGAAATGAGCGAATAAATCAAAACCACTCATTTCCCTCCAGAAACTCTGCAAAAGTCACAGTATTCCACAAACAGGATGATTGCATGGCTAATGGAAAATCTGACCATTAAGTATGAAATGAGATGAATAACAATGGCGCACAGCATCTCTGTGTGTAGCTGAATCAGAACGCGTGGTGCAATCGTTACCCCACTGAGACCATCATACACCCGGACATCTCTCGGCACCACTGATGTTTCATCAAAATGATGAAGGGGAGCATTTGCTGACTCAACATCCTCACAGACCTGGCTGCAATTTATTGGAAGTTTACATCGTCAAATACATAAAAGTAACATGAAAGTTTGTGGTTATGAATGCTCTGGTTTGACTTTCAGATTTTCACAAGCTTACAGGAGCGAAGCAAATATTGAAAGACTATCTACTGTATCTGAAAGACTAAAGTTAAAATTAGTACGATTCATAAAACTTTCATAAAAGTATTGTGGTGAAAAATGTGATTCTTTGATGGAAAAAATAACATAATTTAAGTCTTTACTGTCATTTTTATGCATCTTTGCTGAATAAAAGTATTGATTTCTTTCTATAGCCCAGGCCACAGATTTTTTTTTTACTTTACAACTTATTTTTTGCACTTTACAACAGGACTTTTGTTAAGAAAGCCTTAATTAAGAAAGACAGATATCAGGTAAGGTTGAAAGATGAAATCATAAGAATATACAGTATGACACATTCCTATAGCAAGAAAATAAAATATTGAGCAAACTTCTCAGCGGACATCTTCCAGATGGTATTTTTGCATGTGCTACAGAGTTCGTAAGATAGAAGTGCGAATTACCTGTTGACCTGTGAGTTTTGAGTACAGCATTACAAATGAATGCCACGAAAATGTCAGCCTTTGACTTTTCAAAAAACAAATTCTGCTTAGATTACAATAATTAATCAAACTTGGAAGAAGCTTATTCCAAGGCACAGAAGTTCAAAGATCTCTCGCCCTCTTGTTTATTCAGTCTAAGGGCCCTTTCACACCTGACAGTCCGCACCAAGGTCTGAACCAAAGTTCATGTTTTGATACATTGTATACATTAGGTTAGTTTTGGTTTGGTTTCACATTGCAATTATGCGAGCGCACTAAAGAACTTTTCATGACGTACTTGCGTCCTGTCGTCATCATCTATACGGGCTGCATCTTAACATTGATTGGTTTGTAAACGGACGTGCGTCTGACGTCAGCGTGTTGTCAATTCGGCGGGTAACTTTGACAAGAATGAATGAACAGACGCATATCGTTGCCACTATACTTTTATTATTATGGCATTACTCCCTGCAGCACCAACTATACTCGAGGCTAGCTCAAATTCGCCAAATGAACGTCCTCGTTGTGCGAACATTTTATCATCGCCGGCAGGATGCAGGACAAGTGTGTGTGTGTGTGTGTGTGTGTGTGTGTGTGTGTGTGTGTGTGTGTGTGTGTGTGCGCGCAGCTGGAAGAAACGCTATGGCCAGGACTGCACATAAATATTCTTCTTCAGTTGTTTAGGCTACGCGGGAACCACCGGAACTTCCTGTAAATGGTCTGAAAGTCTGAATCATACAGAAAATGCTTTCACACTAGAAAGGAACCAAAACTTTTGTTCAGTTTGATCCGGACCGAGACTACCTCTTTTCGTCGGACCAAATTTCGTCTGTTTGGACCGGACCAAGGTCCGGGGGAGGTTTCACATCTGTAATTTTGATTCGGACCAAACTGAAAAGTCTGAAAGTCCGGACCAAACAAGGTAGGTGTGAAAGGGCCCTAACACTGTTTCCCTTTCCACTGCTTTTACACATCTTATGTTATGTTCTGGTGGAACTGATATGGAGTGGGTTTTTCTTTCTTTCTTGTTTTATCTAATCTAGAATCACATTTAAAGAATGTTTACAGCCTCAAACCGGTTTTCTAAATATTTTATATAAAAATCATCATGCATAACTTTTGAATAAAATAAATTAAGGACTGTTTGTATATATATATATATATATATATATATATATATATATATATATATATATATATATATATAATTTGTTACATTTATATAGCGCTTTTCTAGGTACTCAAAGCGCTTTACATGAAAGGGGGAATCTCCTCAACCACCACCAATGTTCAGCGTCCACCTGGATGATGCGACGGCAGCCATATTGCGCCAGAACGCCCACCACACACCAGCTTACTGGTGGAGAGGAGACAGTGATGAAGCCAATCAGTATATGGTGATGATTAGGAGGCCATGATGGACAGAGGCCAAGGGGCAAATTTGGCCAGGATGCCAAATATATGCCAGGATGCTATATATATCAATCATACAAATACTGTACAGGCAAATTTAAATGATTATATTTCTTCTCATATAAAACATTTATGCATATATTCTGTTTATTTTTCTTTACTTAAGCCGCACTACAGAACTTTATATATTGCCATCTGTGGTTGAACTGTGGCAATACTCCAATACTGTGGTTTTTTTTTTTATGATTGCTTGTGGTCACTATAATGAAGCGAATCTGTCATTCTACACCAAGACACTCTGATAGCAAGAAGACAGTGTAACAAAGCATATATCTGAAAATATGTTGACTAAGCAAGTAAGTAGCATATTTGCCACCATAATAGTCAGAATAACTTTTCTATATTTACAGACATGACATATAGACACTCAAGGAAGAATATGATATAAACCTGAAGTTTCCTGTCAAATCCAACCTGATTGCTCTGACACATAAATCATTATAGCAAGCTTAAAGGTAGGGTAGGTCATTTAGGAGAGGCTAGCAATAACAAGCTAGGTTTGAAAGCATAAGATCTCACCCTCTCTTCAGAGAACTCTCCAAAGCCATGCCTCCTCCAAAACACATGAAAAGGAAGTCAGAGCAAAGTCTGCAAAACCCCACGAGAGATGGCACTGAATTACCTTGTGTCTCAAAGCACATAACCATACAGTAATAATGAACATAAACAATTTAGATCTCTTTACCACCTGACTGCTGCAGATTCATTTCGCCATTGATAGTGTTGCCATAGTAATGCATAACTCAGAGGACGTGCTCCAAGTGCGCACAACGCAGGCTGCCATCTCTTATTTACGGTAATTACGAACTGTAAAATGTGGCTGCTGTTTGCAGCGCTCAGTGTCTGTGTTTAAACTCTGCATAGCCTCATGGAACGCGCTGATGACGTGCTATGTCTGGGCGAGCAGGGTGCGCGAAGGTATGGGAATACATAGGATGTCTTACCTGCCTGTCAGCCTATCATTGCATTTGGTCTGAACTGGATGAACATTTTTTTTGTAAATAGTTTAAATAGTTAAACCACTTCTACATTATTGATTGCTATCATGATGTGAAGAGAGTTTCGACCAGTATAACAAAATGTGTTTCTGACTAACTTTAATATAGTAAACTAGGTATTTAAAATTTTATGTACTCACTCAATAAATAGAATTTGTTAAGTTAAAAAAAAAAATAAAAAAAAAAAACTCCCATACTGCACCTTTTAACAAATTCTCTTCAGTGATGCTGAATACATGTGAATACAAAAGCCGGACATGTTTGCTGTCCTTCTGCCTACAGTACTGCTGGACCGAAGATGGCCTCTTTCTCTCTCCTCTGCGCCCCCCTCTGCGCCCTGCCCCCTTTCATGCAGAATAACATGCATATGCAAATGAACCGTAAGCCCCTGCCCTCGCCATTCCACCATTCTCTCAGATGCACCTCAATAATCTGCACATTCTAAACCGAAGGTATTCATGACGGATGCAAAAGTGGCCAGAACCTAATTTTATTTATTACACATTCGTATTTCCTCTCTCGCCCATTCCACACAGCTAGCCAGTGGTCTGGGCGCAGTCTTAATACGTTCGGTCCATTGTGGCCCAGCTTTGTTGTCCTCCCCACTCGCTATCATCCGTTCTCAGAGCAGACAATGGGCGGCGTTGACGCTGGACACGGCGGTCATGTTCTATTTGCCGATGTGCATTATCTCCCAATCCCGTCCTTTTGCTGCCTATGCTCTGCGAGTGTCCCTCGCTCTGAATAGAGTCTAAAGCCATTATTGGAGGGAGAAGAGGGGAATAAAAAACATGGTGGGTGAAAGTGGGCATAGACTGTTATATAGGCTACATTTGGGCTAGGCCACATGCATACTAATAACATCATTACAGAGCGGCTCTTCTGGAGAGCATGTTTACTTTGTTATGGTTTCCATCACCTACCTCCCCTCCACCGCCAAATCGCTAATGCCCACCTCTTTCTCTCCCCCTCCCTTCCACCTTTGTATTCCAAATGTAAATAGCACGCAGGGCTAATTTTCTTATATTTTGCCAAAAAAATTAAGTTACGTAGTTCCAGTAATTCTCTCTACAGCGGGTGCGCACTGTGTGGGTGGTGCTCCGCACAGCGAGCACTTCTTTTCCATGGCATTGAACTTGACCCTGAATGACCTTTTTATAATGAGTGAATTGAAAACATCTCCCTTTGGAATGCAGCTTGTAGACACTGGCTAAGGCTGTTTTTTTCTTCCTCGACACCCCCTCCACACATCTCTGCTTTGGATGAATTAAAGGGGCAGTATCCTCATCCTCCTCACCTGCACAGTAACGCGTGGCTCTCAAAGGATGGAAGGTCAATAACGCTGCCTTTATAAAGCAGAGTCTACTGAAGAGAGACACAGAGAGAAGAGAAAAAAAATTGCCGCTTTCTCGTTTAGGCTCTGAGGCAGCAAAGAATCCAATACCTGTGCTTTTATTTACAGCATAAATACAAGCTTACAAGAGTGAGGTCTTTGTACAGGCTGAGCTGTGGCTCAATTCCCCACCATAACACTTAACACTTGAAAGCAGCAGCACTACAGTACAACACTGCAAACATTTACAGATCTACAGAAGTGTGATCACTGAAAACCCAAGTTCAAGTGACTAGTGAGCTGTTTGCACTTCTCAGAAGCACCCTGGGACAAATCAATGCTTTTACGCAAAGCTCGGCTTTGCAAAGCCTCTGTTAGCTGACAGTCAATGGCAATAATACTGTACCTGCAGCGCTGCTATCTATATTAGAGGCTAATGATATCAGTGAACTGAATTAGCTTTGTATGTAAATTAGGCCTGGGTGGTGTGAAGATACAGTGTGATGGTAGAAATGTGTAATTTGGTAGAGACTCTGCTGTACTCTTTGTACCATGGTACAAATATTTATTTGGCATTAAATGGACAGGACTGGAAATACAAAATACAAAATGGAATAGAAAATACAAAGTGGAATGTGTCCCGAACAAGTCAAAATGGATGAAAATTTGATATTGAGCAGCACATTTTGAACACGAAGCAGGGTTCAGTTGTAATGAAAATCCTTTGTTACTTGATATTATTAAAAAAAGTCACTTTTCAACTTTGATTGGCTGAGTGACGTTAAAAAGTATGGACATGGTGAATTATTTACAAACCAATTCATTCAACAAAAAAACTCAAATCATTAAGGAATACAACAAGATGCTGTCTTTATGAGTGAATTATTGATTCAGCTGAATCAATCTATTCAAAAGTAAATCACTGATTCATTCGACCGAAAACACAAAACACTGATTCATGGAATGAAACACTGTGTGTCGCTCGTAAACGCATAGGTTTATTCTGCTGTGGCTTCAATTGTAACTATTTTTTTTTGTTGACACAGCAAAAACACACAAATTAACCTGCAATACTGAGTCTAAAAGTTTCCCAATACTAACTTCTTGTTTGGTGAACAGTTGCATAAAAGCATCATCATGCTGTTGCTCTGAATATCAGCATGACTGTAATTGCGCGAACACTTTTGCTCATGTAATATTGCTTAATCATAACTTCAATTAAAGATCTTGGTCATACCACCCACCGAGCAAATACAGTCTCTCACACTGTAGCATGAGGCCGAACTTAGGTTTATATGACCTTCTTCAATATGGAGTGAGTTGACACTGAAATTTTTGATGGCGCTGATAGAGTCAGATAGCAGAAGCTGTGAGGTCCAGTATGTTGTGTACGTGTGTGTGTGTGTTTGTGTGCGTGTGTGTTGCTCTGAAGTATGGTAGAGAGGTGCATTTGATCTTAATGGTGATATATTCTCCGTCAGCGCTGTCACGATCCATCACTTAGCACAGACCTGCCGCAGCTGCCCAGTTGAGGTGTGGCTTATTACACCACCCCAAAGCTCATGAATAATAAACAGGGTTGAAGAGCCATCTAAGCTAAGACCCTGAGAAGCAATATCCCCGTGGCAACGTCACCTCACCCCCTGGTCCTGCCACAGCCGTCCCTCTCTCTCCCCCCTCCCTCCCACTACAGGACTCCATGTTTATGCATGATGCCTGTTTCATATGTATCGGCCACATCATTTCTGCTGTTGTCCCGGGAACTGATGACACGCTCTGCATTAGGAGTGATGACCTGCACACAAGGGCCCGACACTTGCTCCACTTTATAGCCATTGTCAAAACACTGCTGCATTATCCACACAAACACACACATATACACGCTCCAATACAATACAAAGGGTTGTTTTTCATACATCTTCGGGAATAGGAATTTAATGTGTGAGCAATATTGCATTTACAGTTAGCTTACACTTTGTCTGTTTGTGTCTTATTATCAATGCAGAGAAAAAAAATCAAGTAAGACAAAATGAAAGGTGCTCTCTGACAATCATCCGCTCATAATTAAAGCTGCCTTATTGTGCCTCACATCTTGCTTTGGTGTCAGAGCGAGATGAGAGTTGATCCAACCATTTTCATTTTTCAAAGTTTTCCTACTGTGGAAGAAAAGGAATACATAATGCATATTATGGACGTAAAAAAAAAAAAACAGTACTTTATTAATATTTAATCTGAGGATGTGAACGTCTCAGTATTTCCATATCAAAACAGATATTACGTTTTGTTTAGGCCAGGGCTCATTTTTTTTTTTTTTTTTTTTTTTTTTTTTAGCTGTTTTTTGGTTTATATGGTTGTAGCACAGGTCCTTTTGCATGCCTGATGTGTTGGTAAATTGATAAAGCTGGCTTAGTTTGTGTTTTATGATTTTGTAGTAGAGTTCTTGTTTCTGTAATATTACATTGTGAGAACTAATGAAAGCTGGAATCCAATAACAAGATATACGTAAATAAATATATATAGAAGTCTCTTATGTCTTATGTCTTATGTCTCTTATGTCTGAATTAATTTGATAAAAAATACAGTTAAGACATTACTATTGTGAAACATTACAATATAAAACAACTGTTTTCTATTTTAATATATTTTAAAATATAAAAAAAAATCTGATATATTTAATACGCTGATTTGGTGCACAAAATGCATTTATTGTTATCAATGTTAAATACAGTTGTGCTGCTTAATATTTTTGTGGAAACTTGAGGTTTTTTTTTCAAGATTCTTTGACGAATAGAAAGTTAAAAAGAAAAGCATTTATTTGAAATATAAATCACAAATTACAAATGTCTACTGGCACGATCAATCAATCAATCAATCAATCAAATCCATCCATCCATCCATCCATCCATCCATCAAAAATACATTAAAAAACAAACAAACAAGTAAATAAGACACAAAGTGGCTACTAAAATACAATTCTGACAACAAAATTCACTAAACTAAAATAAAATAAAAATATAGGATGACACTTTTTTTTCAGAACTCTTTCAGATGACATGTGGAATATCCCTCATATTAACCCAAAACCTTTAAAACTAAATAGATTTAGTTCAGTTGTAATAAGAAAAATAATGGTTAAATATATGATTAATAATATTATTGTGGATAAATATATTTCATTAATAGCAATACAAACTAATGAACTTTTTTTTTTTTTTTTTTTTTTTGTCAGTGAAAAATATTTATGGCCAGAAAATTCTCAATTTACTCGCTAATGGCACAAACAGCTTAGTGTTCAAGGTTGGCTAAAACATAACAGTTGTATACCCACAACATTTGTTTGGGAGGAAATGCATCCCGGCAAAGCACATCTAAAACCGGCGCCACTGCTAATGCTACACATTTTTACCCGCTGCCATTTAATCGTCAGATTACAGACAGTATTAGGCCGAGATATGATTTTTTTTTTTTTTTTATATCAGAAATGTGCAAGACCCGAACTGATTACATCTGTCTCCAATTACTTCATTATTCACATAAATTTGGACAGGTGGGAAAGTGTTCCGCTCGTGGATTCGAACGGACAACAGCTCCCTCATGCAGATACTAGTTTTTTTTTTCTTTTCTTTTTTTTTCTAATCTCTCTTTGCTTTCACTTTGAAATATTTTTCTTTCCTCTTCCGTCTCTCCATTGCTACTGTCGGTCCATTGACTGGCTCAGTTCCTCATTTTCTGTTTCTCCTGAAGTTCTTCCGTTTGCTCGATTCGTACCTTCCTCCTTCAAACAGTTTTGTCCTTAAGCATTCCTTCACAACCTTCCCCCATTTGAGATCAGTGCGCCCCCCGTCTGAGCCTGCGCTGGCCCTCTGCCCGTACACACATTTGTGTCTGCCTTTTGAGTGTTTTCAGAGGCCCATTAAACAGCGCCTTGGCAGGGCCCGACACACTCACCTCACCCCTAAGACCCACAGAATGAAGGAAGGTTATCAGATTCCCTTACCCATGCCAGACGCACACACACACACACATTCGCAGACATGCAAGTCTGGAGGTAGCTTGTCCATGTGAAAGAAGCTCTTTGCTTTCTTTACCTAACATCAGGGCATGAAATCAAACTAAATTTCTCCAGCAGCCACTGGGGCTGTGAGGTGGGCTTGAAGCCAGCGTGTCTGTGACTGGCCCGGGCTCGGTACCCACATGCTGAAAAGGTCTAGGACTAGGGTGTAGGGGTGCACCTCTTAAAACTGGGTATGCTACAACTGTGCCTTCTGCTGGCCAATGGGAGAAACTCAAGTGCAGGACGGATGGTCTAAAGACCACGCTTCCAAACCTTAAAATATTTACAGTGCTTTTAGTCCACGGCAACGTTTGTTTACACATCGAGTTTGAAAGGCATTGGAATGACAAAAATATGAATATGCAAACAGTGCTGACAGATTTTTAAGGAGGATAATATAAATGTGTTTAGCAGGAACAAGCAACGTGACCTCTTGTGATAGGGTCATTGACTAACTTACCAGCAACACTCTGTAGTGACCATACAAAGAAAATATCACAACGGAGAAAAATCTTCATCACAATCACACTTAAACAAACCAGTTGTCATGGAAATTGTCTAAAGTCATTGCTAATTTAGGATTTAACGGCTGCCAGGGAAGGAATGTTTCTAATTACCATAAAAAGGAGGCTGATGGGTAAATATAGATCCTCGGTGCTGCAGCGGTGGCTGTTTGATGCGACTATGCAGAGATGTGTCAGAGTCAATCATTATACCTTCACACACCTGCAAAAACGGGGCATGAACTCCTGGAAGGTAGTAGAGAGAAATAGAGAAATAGAGAGATGAGAGAAGAGAGGAGTGGAGAGCAGCGGAAAAGGGGAGGAAAAGACATTGGTGGAAATGAAAAATAAAAGGAAAAAATAAAGGAGAGTAGTGGAAAGAAGAAAAAATTAATTAGAGGATAGTAAAAAGAGGCAAGGAAACTAAGCAAAAAGACAAGAGGAAAGGAAACTAAAATGAACAAGGAAAGGATTGGAGATGAGACAAAATGAGAGAAGAGGAGAGGAAAGGAAAGGACATGAGAGAAAAGGAAGACACAAAAACATACAAAAGAAAAGGAAAAGGAAAAAAATATATAAGATGAGACAAGACCAGATGAAAGGAAAACATGACAGGAAATGAGATGAGAAAGTGAGGAGAGATGAGAGAAAAGAAAACAAAAAAGGGAAAGGGAAGAGGAAAAGGAAAAGAGACCAGACAAAACCAGAAGAAAAGGAAAAAATAAAAAGGAAGGAGATGAGATGAACTGAGAAGAAGTGAGACAGTAAGAAGAAAGGAAACAAAAAAGGAAAAGGAAATGAAAATGTCATGAAAGGAGGCAAGATGAGACTAGAGAAGACCAGAAGAAAGGAGTAAAAAAATATATATAAAAAAAGATGAGATGAAGTGAGATGAGATGAGGGGAAAAGAAACCAAAAAGGAAAAGGAAAGAAGACAAGATGAGACTAGGAAAAATGGAAACAAAAAAGAAAACGGGAAATGGAAGGAAAAGGGAAAGAAAGGAGACAAGATGACACCATAAGAAAGGAAAGAAGATGAGGTGAAATGGGAGGATATGGGAGAAAAGAAAACAGAAAAGGAAAAGGACAAGAAGTGGACAAGAAGAAAGGAAACAAAAAAAAGAAGGGGCAAGATGAAATGACAAGAGGCAAGGAAATGAAACGAAAAAGGAGAGGAGACAAAGAGTGGAAAGAAAGAACGCAGCGAGAAAAGGGAGCGAAACAACGAAGACAGACGTTAAAGAAAGAGAGAGAGAGCAACAAGCTGATGGAGAAGTGGATATTTTGATTTGACTTGTGAGTTTGATGACTACCTCCCTCTGCCACCTGTGAAGGTCTCTGCACCATCAAAGCACATTAGACACATTAGGCCCATGCTTACTTATGAGCAAGATAAAAAGCTGTGGGGCCTCTGCCTTCTCAAGCTGTGAGTGGAATAGCTTTGCAATTTGCCAGCAAAAAAACAGCATTTTGATCTTAATGAATATAAAATGGCTGCCATTAAAAGTAAAACAGATTATTTTGGGCTTTTCAGGGTGTGCGGCTCTCTGACAGTCTTGGAGGGCCACTATGATCTTTCATTAAAACCTCACAGCGGGGTCCCCTCCGCGGCCGACCGGGGCCTCAGCCCTCAAAGAGATTGGCTGCATTTAAAAGTCATTTTCATAAATCTACACAGATTTATGAAATTCGGTAATGAAAGCCATGCGAGAGGGGCCGGCAGCCGCCTTTGCCGAGCCGATGGTCACACCGCTTAGAAAGAGAGAGGGGACCAGACCCATCCGTATCACCCCCGTGGCAGCACGCCACATGAGCCTCTGCCCGATCTATGCTTGTTAATGACTAGCATGTGCTAATTACTGTCAGTAGCCAGGCTCTGGCTCACAGCACTACAGATCCCCGGCACAGGCTACCTGCCCAATCCAGGGCCTGGACGCTGCGCACTTTTAATTGCATTAAACTTTGCCTAGCGATTTGCTGCGCTGGGAGAGAGAGGGAAGGACTGACAGCTGGCCAGCTCCGCTAATGGACCTTTCGGAAATCCAGAGGGGATGGATGTTATTGGTCTTGTTTTTATTCATCTGTGTGATCTTGACACGGTACCAAGACACTATAAAGCATCTCTCATATCTTCTGGGACTGAGCACTGCCAAAAAAACAACAAAAAAAATACCATTGTATTATAGCAATCATCTAATGTGGAAGAAGAGGAGTTGAACTTTGTCACATCGTTAAAGGTGCACTAAAGTCATTTAATGGTCGATATGACATGGACTGGTTGTTTTTGACTTTCTGAATGCAGAATAATCCAAAAGCAAACTTAAGTCACAGATGCCACTGACTACAAATAGCACATTTCTTTAGTCACAATGAATTTAGAGTGTCAAATAACATTTAGTTTACTGAGCTAAAGCATGGTCATGTGATCTAGCTAGTCATGTGATCTCAACATGGCGGTCCCATTTAGGCAGTGTTATTCATCATCATCTTTTTTTTTACACAAAAGCCTTTTTCCATGAATGTGCGAGGCTTTTGATTCATTGCCAGCAATAGGTAAAACAAATAGAATAAAGTTCAGTAAGTGGTAAAACTATTTTCACTACAAACTTGTTTGTTTATGATTAAGATAATAAATAAATAAATAAAAATAATATGATGAGAAATACCAGTTTGCAACATCAAGCAGCATAACAGACTAAAAAATACTGGCTGACACTGGAAGCCTTGCAGATTCAAGGTAAAAAGGGCCACATCCACTCTTACATTAAAAATAAGGTGGATTATTTAAAAAACAACAAAAAATAAATAAATAAATGAAATAATTTTCATACACTGAAATAAAGATAAAAACATAACTGCTAAATAAGGTGAAAAAGCTAAAAAGCATTACCACTTGATAATAACATTAGAATGTGCTAAGAAAATTAATGTGTTAAACTTGCCGTATATGAACATAATACAACAACATAAAATTCAGGACTGGTCCTCTCCGATCTTGCACTGTCATCAATTCTCCTTTTATCCTTCTGGAGCTCCTCCGTGAGACTCGAGACCGGTGTGGTGCACAGGTTAGCACTCGTTAGCACTAGCGCCACCGGCCTCGCTCCATTCCCACGGCTCTCGGCCCCATCCCGCTTGCCACATACTAAAACTAAAATAAAAATTTAACTGAACCTAAAAACTCTGAAAAATAAAACTAATATTAAGTCGACAATAATGAAAATTAGAGTGAAAACAACTTAACTAAACTGAAAAAGAAAAAAAAAAACATTCAAAACAACACTGACATGAGAAAGGTCACTGCATGTAAAATAAAACCATCTTTATTAGGCGAGTTATATGCCTATAATCTGCGTGTGCAAGTACATAATAAAAAATAAAAAAATTATTTAGTGGTAAAACTTTTAACATGAAAAAAGTAATAAAAAAATTATTGCCACTTTAATGTCTAATTTTCCAAGTCTCCTTGCTTTAAAAGTCCCGATCCCTTCACAGCAAGCGACTCCGAATCTTAAAGACTTGGACGAAAATCATCTGCTGTAAAGACTGTCTGCAAGGAGCAAAACTGGAAGTTTGGCAAAAACTTCAGAAAAAAAGTGCTTGTTGCAGTGCACACGCTGCTCAGGGCTTAGCTTCTATCTTCTGGATCAATGCAATATGCATGAGGACCGGACAGTGAGTAACACATCCATTAATGTATGCACTGATCTGTGGCCTTCTGGGTCATTCTTAAACCCTCTCATGCAAAAATCCCTCTCAACACGCTTTCATCTTACGTTTTCAACCAGTTAGATCTTTCTCTTGGACATCTCTGATATATCTCTACAAACAGAAAACATAAGTAGCATGTCATATCTGTAGGCAAACAAACGAGTAAATACATGAATTATAGATTGAGAAATAAATGAGGACGGTACACGGGTATCTGAATGCCTCCTCGGAGTGATGTACAAACAGCGCAGGGGCGACACACAGAATGATTGGCTCTGGCTGCAATCCCCAGCTAAGAGAGAGCTTAGGGAAGGACACACACATCCACACACACCCTGAGACAGACACTTCAACATCATGGTCTGAGATCCAAAGGGAAATTAGTGGGCACTTAGCTCCACACATGTCGAGTGTTTCAGCTGGGATCCAGGCCATAAGATCCAAGCAGCAGCACATGAAAGAGACTCAACTGCCCTACAGCCTCCAGCCCTCCTCTGCTACATTGCAAATACCTCAAAGAGAGATGTTTGCTTCCTCACTCTGAGAGCGTTCGACGCTGGTTTCCACTGTAAAAACAGCTAAGGGACGGTGTGGCTGACAAAAACATTACCATTATTTTTCTAATCATCTCCGATGACTCTTCATTCACTGAACTGTCTGCGCTGTGAGCTCATACACTTTCTACATTCACTGTAAATACCCCAATTTTCCTGTTTATATAAATATCTAAATATACCTAAGGTGTTGATACCATGTCAAACTCACTGAAATTCATATGTTGTGACACACAACTAGTGGCTTAATGAGAACTCCCACGCTCCCTGAATCATTCGACACTACTCCAAAACATCTCTGTGATTGATGCAGCCAAGTATAATGCCATTTCAGGTCTCATTGAAGTTTATAGCATACTGTTCACTAAAAATGAAACATTACTACACTTTATAAGCTGCTGCGTTTTATGTGGCTAAAACATCAGCTGTTGGAGGGCAAAAAAACCCCAGCCACTCTATGACTGACGGTTTAGCGTTACCATACTCATATTCTTTACATTTTCCACATGTATAAAGCTGGTCAAGGTTTCTTATATCAAAAACAGTTGTAATTCAGTATTGACTCTATAATCACTTAATGAAACACCCTAAGTTACTGTACCTTTAAGATTCTAATATCGTAAATGATATCTCTTTCTTGATTCACTAACCTCTTTGTTTTAGCATATTTAATGCTGTTGTTTAACAGAGCAGGCTAATGTGTTTAATACTGAATAGGTGTTTGTGCGGAAAAGTGTGAGCAGAGGATAATGTGCACATGCTTGACACTGCAAAGATTTCATAGCAACTCGATTAATTTTCATAGATGCTCAGGTTAAATATAGATAGATAGATAGATAGATAGATAGATAGATAGATAGATAGATAGATAGATAGATAGATAGATAGATAGATAGATAGATAGATAGATAGATAGATAGATAGATAGATAGTTTAGACTTTGTAATTCATTTTACAGTATAATGTGAATTCATTTACAAGGGAAAAAAAGAAAATCCCAATTTTCATGATATGTCCAACTGTTTCCTTAGTAAGTTTGTTTCCTGCATTTTTTTATTCCTGCAAATTTTTCCTGCAAATTTGAAATTCAAATTTCAATGAATGGTTAGGGAAACCTTGTGGCTTTGGAAAACATTGCAATTAACTTCACAATATCACTTGAACTCTTATTTAAACAAAAACAAACATTTCACAGATATGTCCAATTCAACATGGCCACCGCTCATCGTCCAGAGAAAGCAAAAGCTGGGAATGGAAGTTTCAGGTCTGCCACAGGGCGCCAACGGGCAGCATGGAATGTTCTAGGCCACTCGGCAGACCTCTGTGCTGTTTAGCGCCCACCGCCCTGTTGTAATTCTGTGTTTATCAACTCTTTATTATGAGCGCATCATCATTTACAATGGTACCATCTGCTCATTACCTTTCCTGAGTATGGGGCAAATTGCTTTCACAGGGAGTTAACCAGGAGAAGGAAAATTGTCAGCAATAGAGAGAAAATCAAGAAACCTGCTCCCGTCTATTTGCAAAGGCTGTTACCCACACAAGAGATTCAGAAACACGTTTATTTTTAAGGGGATAAAATAATTAGCCGGCTCTGGTTTTGCGAAGAGAAACAACGAGATTGGTAAATTAGAGCGAGAGGCCTCTGTCGAAATCAAATAAATTCAGAGCGTTTTATGGGTACCTGCAGCTGTGTAGCAAAAACAAATATCGCATATGACCACATGACTCTAATTTATCTGGTTCTCTCCTAAATTAACAGCCCGGGCCAGGCAATGGGAAAAACAGTAGGAAGCAGAAAATAGGAGAATTCCTATCTCCTCTCTCGCATTTAGTCCATTAACTCTTCTAACCACGACGGATGAGGAGAGGCACTCGCTTACAAAAAGCACCCATCAGGGAAAAACACAAACGCCTAACACCTAAACCTTTACTCAACGTGGAGAATTAGACCGCCTTTCTCGTCCGCCGATGAATATCAATACCGCGGGTGGCACCGTTTTCTCCTGGATTCACGGCAGAAGAGGGGAAGGGAGGGAGACCATCTGTTTCATTTTGCCTTTATAGTGATGTATGGAGAAACACATCCATAAATTAATCCACATTAAAACTGAAGAATAAAAAAAAAAAAAAAATCTGATAAAAATAGTGAGAGAAAAATCATATAGAGGGTTCACAACTCATTTGAGATTCTGAGTCGTTATATCACATGGCCTGTTCCTTTTTGTTATTGGTACAAAATAAATGCATTTCTGTTCAGTATCAGCCAATCCAATCCAAAAATTCAGCATATAGTCTCTAAACTCTTTTTAAATGAGATATCTAAAAAGAAGAAATTCTGATGTCACTATATTGTGACAATATGGTATCAATGTCTGAGACCAGCCCTGCTCTTTCCCATCTGATTTATGTAACGGGTCACGCTGGCGCCTGTGTGTGATAGATTTGAGACTGTCAGGACGAGTTGTTAGACTTTTGGACATTCTCCAATGTGAAGGCTGACATTATTCATGATATTTTGGAAGGAATAGAGGCTAAAAGATCTTTGACATTCAAGGATTGTGACCCTGCAGCTACGTGAAAATGTGTGTAGGCACGTTGGAGGCAGATGCCATCAGATGAATCAGTGGTCACCGGTGCACGTCGCTATCAGAGCTCACACAATGTCAGGGCTGCAGGGCGGCCCAACACACACACACACACACACACAAGTCTTGCTCTGACATATCTACTGCTTGTGATGGCTGGGCACCATAAGGGACAACGGCCTCCATAAACAAACTGAATTCTTGTTTTATCACGATGGAGATTTCCCATTGACTATTGTCAATCCTATCCTATTGTTTTTATACTGAGCTAATGATATTTTCTACCTCTGAAAACTAAACCTACTCATAGAAACTAGGAAAGGAAATTTAAATAGAACTCCGATAATAGAAACATTGAGATGGAGAAAGAGCAGTGTTGAAATGTGAAATGGTCCTGGTTTAATTTAACGTAAATGGCGAAAGATGATGAGACTCTTGCATTTTCCTGTTGTTAAAGTTGGCATGAAATGAAAATTTACCCCATCTACTATCTTAATGCATGTTACTGAACTTATTATGAGTGATTCATCCATGCATTTTAATCATAATGCAGACTCACATTCACCTGTCTTCACTACAGCACAACCTGATGGATAGAACCAAGTCACCGCCCTATTTTTTTTTTTGAAAAACGCTACTACGATGTGCACGAAAGAAAAGATCCGATGCTACTTCCATTTCATCGCGACTTTAAAGTCCCTGTAAAGTCAAAATTAAGTATGTGTTCTGAGTTTGTCACACCACAGAAAAATGT
This sequence comes from Rutilus rutilus, assembly GCF_951802725.1. Lineage (NCBI taxonomy): Eukaryota > Metazoa > Chordata > Actinopteri > Cypriniformes > Leuciscidae > Rutilus > Rutilus rutilus. Next base: position 14,613,231 of record NC_140225.1, read on the forward strand.
GTTATTAGCCACCCAGCCAAATTTGAATGATAAAAAAAGCCGGCAAGTACATAAAATAAGCTATCCAAATCTTGATAAAATGAGCAGTAGTCTCTGCTCTCAAACGCTGGGGGCGTGTCTGCTGGCTGCGCTGAAACCACGCCCATTCGCGGGAAAGCTGCCGTCGCCACACTCAACTGTCACCGCTACAGATGGAATGGATGCTCCTAGCAGCTTACAAAGCCATACGTGTTCGAGCCTGGACTACCTACTATAATTATAACATAAGCACACAAGGCAACTTACACTCATTGGTGGTCGACGGGAGGATGAAGGCCGAGACGGCCGAGGCCCCATTTACCAGTAACAGCGGATTATCAGTCAATCCCAGTTGTCTCCGACGGAAGTTTATAAAACTATCCCGTGTAAAATGATCACTACAGAAGCGGGTTTTGGCGGTGATCCTCAGCTGTCCATCAAGGTGGCTCTTCACAAAATTAATCCACCTCTTCTTGATGTGATTGTTTTTCGGAAATTTAAATAAGGACACCGATCTGTTTTGTACGTGATCGCATCCAGGTAGTACGCATTTCCGTGACGAAGGCATAGCTAGCTAGCAAACTGTAGGCTGTACTAGTACTGACAGTAACTCGCGATCGGCAAACTGATGTGAATGTGCTATATTGTTAGGGGAGGGGCCAGCGTCAGGGGCTCCAGTGCGTCATCGAGTAGGGGCGTGTCCAGGAGCTCAGGGGCTCCAGTGCGTCATCGAGCCCCCGTTTTAGCCCCGCCCAAAAAATCCGGAACACAGCAATGGTGAAAAACTGTTTAACGGTCTAACTCCACAATTCAGTACTTCACAGTTCACAGTCTTTGTAATATGTTTTAGCAATACATTTCTAACATTTATAATGTGTTTAGAATTTTTTTTAAGAATTGCCTTTACAGGGACTTTAAAGAATCTGCCACTTTTCCCTTAAATGAAATGGAAAATTAACTTTTTATAGAATAAAATTGTGCTTATTTTTGCCAAAAGTCATCCATAGAACTGCAGTATTTAAAACATCATCCAATAATTTAAGTTGTTGAAGCCCTGAAAAAAAGTGCAATCAATTAGAATAGATATTTAGATGTGTTTAGTTATCTTTTTTAATTGATCTTTTTTCAATTCTGCTTGTTCAAGGATTTTCATTTCGGTGCATCACCAATATGAGAAATAATTTTTTGTATTTTTAGATTATTTAGTACATTTATTAAGCTGATTTCATTGTGATAACCCACAAATATTGCTGATTTCAGGTTTTCACTATCCTCAATGTAGGTAAATCCTGACCCTCCCAGACACGCATAACTCAACACTTAGCCCTCTGTGAACACCCTTATCACGCACTAGAATAGTGATTCATGTATTCCAGGGCTAATGCAAACAAATTCAAAATCTTTCTTTCTTATCACACCCTCAACCACACACATATCCTCACATTATTACAGTCTCATGATAGGATTTCAGATAAGAACGTGAAAACAAATGGAAACGATGGACTACAAAACATAAAAGATACAAGCGGAGAACCACCTTTGTGTGCGTTACCTCCGCATTGCAATATTCTCGTATCTACAGAGACTGATTTACAACCCTCCCTCACTCCGCTGCCGCTGCACAGATTTATGTAGCGGGGGTCAGATCTCACCTAGCTGTAGCCATATGCACGCCTCATTTCCATATGCTGTATTAGGGTGGTGTCAGACACTATGCAGAGACTGAGGTCTTATTAGGCACGGGGGTCTCTGCCACAGTACAAATCAACACCGCCGGGACTTCTGCTCATTCTCCGTCACCGGCTCCACTCAACAAAAACTCCATATGCGCGACTTCCGCATGTTTTATCGACGACTGGTGAGCCCCGTTCGGCCATCGGCCCTTCGCTGTGCAAATCCCCCCAGTGATGGAAGTGGGAGGCCGCAGTGTCTGGGGAAAGAAAGACACAAAAAGGGAACGGGAGGGTTTTGGGAGTGCCATAAATTTGGCAGCGTGTGATTGCGACAGCTTTGATTCCCAAGAAGAGAGTAAATAAACAAGATCCCCTGTGGTTCCTGCAGAGACAGGGAGCGGCAGCACAATATGGAAGGGGGGAAAGAGGAAATGGGGAAGAGGACGACACAGATGAAGACACGAGAGATACAAAAAGTGTAATCATAAGGTGTGACACTGAATGCACTAACAAAATGCACAACATGAGTAGGCGATGGAAATGTGTAACTGAAGTACAGTAAGTTGGTTGAAAACCAACAAATTTGAGAAGTTTCTACTCCAAACAGAATTCCAGTGTCATCATATTTTACTTAACTGAACATAATTAAACCACACGAGCATATATTCAAACAAGAGCCAACTATACACCATATACTAAAGGTATCTTTTTAACTGAAAGGTTACATCAGATCAGGGTAAGTTGTCACTTTTTTTTTCTAATTGTCATAAAGTTGTCTCACAGGTACACTTCCGTTTAAACGTTTGGGGTAGCTAACATTGTATGTATTTATTAATTTTTTATTAAAGAAATTCATACTTTATTGTGATCATAATAATACATTTTTCTTGAACACCAAATAATCATATTAGAATGATTTCTGAAGGATCATGTGACACTGAAGACGGGAGTAATGATGCTGAAAATGCAGCTCTGCCATCACAGGAATAAATTATTTTTTTAAATATATTAAAATAGAAAACAGTTATCTAAGTAATAACAAAATTATAATAATAAATAAATAAATAAAATATTATTGATGTTTTTTTTGTTTGTTTTTTTAACTGTATTTTTGATCACATAAATGCAGCCTTGGTGAGCACAAGATACTTTTTATAAAACCATAAAAAAAATCATACAGACCCCAAACTTTTGAATGGTAGCGTGTGTTTTAAATGCTATATATTCATACAATGTGTTTTAAATGTTTTTCAGTTTGATTGATATTACCTTTTACATTTCTGCTGTTTAAAAAATAGCAGGGTCTATTATTGTGACATAGAGCTGCACCATCACAATCTCGATTCAAACACCCACATGATCTTATTCCCTAAATGACAATGATTCGGCAATGTCTATTAAATCTTTGACAAGTATGATCACAGTGAACATTCAAATATGTATATATATTCAGCGAACATTCAAATATGTATATATATACAGTTATACAGTATATATATATATATATATAGTACACATATATATATATATATATATATATATATATACACACAAACCGACTGCAGCAATTTTTGCATCTAGTAAATTACATGTTATTATGTTTAGTTGTTTATTGAGAATCGTGATCTGTATTTAAAAAAAATATATATATATACTGTATATATATTATTATTTTTTTTTTATATATATATATATATATATATATATATATATATATATATATATATATATATATTCTAAATTGATCCAGAATCGCGTAGCTCTACTGTGACATATAGTGTGACAACATGCCCAGAAATATATCAGTTTGTGTTTAATAAACTGTTTGTTTTATCCTTGGAATATCAGATGATATGTTCAAAAGACTATTAAAAGTAGCCAAAACACAAAACTAAGGTGCTGTATGTGCATACTGTTCAGCATAGCTTTTAACTTCATGAACGGACAATTTGCATACCACAGCAGATGAAAAAAAAAAAAAAGTGCACAAGCTATCAGAAATGCTACAAAACAAGCCAAAACATTGGAGTGATCATGACAGCATACACAACAACAAATAAACAAACAAACAGACAGTGAAAAATAAACACCCACATGTACCAAGCCTAATATCAACATTCATGCAATATGTATAGTTGTCTCAGAAATATCAGGGAAGAAAACTTCATATAACTGTAATAATTCGATCAGTACGTCAGTGCCGCGATGGCTCGGGCCACTGTAGCCATCTGGTTTGTGTAACCGGCTGGGGTAAGCAAGAGTGAGAGTGAGAAAGAAGCGAGAGAGAGAAATCAAAAGTAAAAGAAGGGATGGAGAAAATTAGGATTAATATCGTGGCCTGGAGCGCTGGGCCTTCAGAGTCAGAGAGTTTTATTGCGATACTGGCATTCCTACACAAATTCACATTCCAGATATGAGCTCCATCCAGCAAAACTACACTCAGTCGGAACTAAAGGAATGAGACATCAAGTAGAGGGTGAACTAAACACAGAAAAAAAGTACTGTGGTGTGTGGTGAAAACGGTTTGAGAATCCTGCATTGAACTCTGAGATTTGAGAAGCAGTCTTCAGTAAAATAAAGGGAACCCAGCAAACGTTTAGGATTATACTGCTGCGATATCGTGGTAAAGATGAATTTTAACCACTAATTCTTCACATGCTCGTCCTTGGGCAGTGAAAAAAAAAAGAAAAGGCTTTACCTTCACATTATAGAGCACAGCGCAGTCTTCTCGACATGATGCTATCCAGCATCCACAGGAATCAGCTGTTGGTTTGAGGTTCAAGTTTTCCCTGGTGTCTGCACATGCAATAATTTGGTGGGCAATATGCTAATGTTTCGTCTTGACGTCACAACGAAACGGCTTATGACTCGTTTGAAAACGATTCATTTAATTGACTCAGAGTCAACTCTTACTTTTGAAAGACAATAACTTTATATACGATGTACTTTCAGATTTAAAACTTTGCAGGATGTTTTCATTCACTTAGAGCTATGTTATACACTACATGAAAGGTCATTTTCAAAAATCCATAATAGGGGCCCTTTAAAAAGGTAGTTACAGTCAGTTTTGCACTGCCCCGAAGCTTTAATTAATAAAATAGTTTTGCTACTGAATCGCATTCGCTACAATATATTCCTCAGCAACATTGCTGTTTTTTTAAGTAATTAATCTCACAGATTCATTGTTTGTAGAGAGAGACCCTGCATAGATGCAGGTAATTAACATAACTCATCTCTCTGTCACTCTGTCTCTCTCTCTATCGATAATAATTCAAATAAATGCTTCATTTCATACTGTAAATAAAAGTAATCTTACCGCACTACAGTCTCTCTGATTTAAAGCAGGCAGAATGTTAGATCTAACAAGCTGTGACTGACGAAAATAACATTTTAAGTCAGACATTGCGCTGCGAACATCAACTTGTCAATGCAAATGACCATGGTAAAAGCGGTATAATCCATGGCTAGCTGTGCATTAAACTATTTTGAATACACTCTGCGTCATGTGGTTCTCTGCCTCTGTCGTGCAATACAATTGTTTAATGCACAGCTAGCTGTGGATTATCGCTTAAATATGGGATGAGCAAAACACACTAAAACAATCTAAAAATCCCAACACAAATAAAAGTGGATTGAACACAATGAAATTTAGTTGACAAATGTTTAATAATTATAATGCATTAACTCATCTGTACTGAGTAAAATGCAGCTATAGCTATACAATGTTTGTAAATATAGGAAAAAGACAAAAGACGACCAGGATAGGAAGGGAAAGCGAGTGAGAGAAAAGATAAAGATACTTATGCCGTAAAGTGCTCATTTCCACAAGCTTGGAAGAAAAAGTGCTTTGGCATCTTAACTCTTCTGCAAATTGACCCAGATTAAATCAAATTTAAACGCGGCAGCTAATCAGAAATTTGGCACTCTCAGATGCAACTAAAATAGGATGTCAATCTCAGCATTTGAATCATAAAGGGACATTGTAGAATGTGAAGTGGGAGAAATCACTGGTGTTAGATCTAAACAGAGCTGAGTGGACAAGAGAAAATAAACCCTGGATGAATAACTGGGAAATTTAGAATGGAAGGAGAGAAGAAAAATGTCTGGTCAGATTATTGTCGACGCTGAGAATCTTCTGATCCTAGGACCTTACCATCATTTAAATGATCCAGAACCTTCAAGTCATGATCAGTTCCAGCACAACACTACACAGAAAATACAGTAACTCACACGACAGTTTTGCAACTGTAGGATGGACTTTATACCACTGGATGGTCTTCAAAAAAGTATATTACTTCTTTTTATAAACATGTATACTCTATCTAAATGTTGTCTCTCTGTCTTCGCATAGTGGTGCTTGACTTTTGTCCAAAGCTTGAGGAAAGTGGCTCTGTTATTTCTGAAGAGGCTGATACACAGACGCGTCACAAATCCTCTTAGCCCCAACTGCAAATGGCTTTTGGGTGGCAGCTTAAAGGAGCCATTGTGGCGCTCCTGGTTTCGAAACTTCCTACAATGCCTTTCAGCCAGGCTAATGTAAATAAAAAGCGGCCCTGAACGCGAGCACAGGAAGTTGAAGTAAGTAAGTCTGAGTGTGAGATGGGGGAAAAAAGCCCAGGTCTCACACTTCAAAACAGCCATCCTGAGACAGACTTATTTTAATATCAGTGAGAGGGAAAAGAGCGAGGGGATGAGAATAGGAAGAGAAAGAATTACAAGATGTGCAAGAGACGGAGGAAGAGGCAGAAAATGTAGAGAGAGACACACACATTTAGGGCAAATGCAGGCGGTTTTTGTGAACTGGGAGGGGAATGCTACTTGAAGAGTTGTTCCAAAAGAAAGTGCCTTCATGAATCGCAGGGTACATGCAATGGTCACTTCAATGAAATCATTTTGCTGTTTATGATCATGTGACCCTGAAAAGCTAGTACTTGGGAATAATTTTGACTTGGCTTGGGATTTTAAACCATCAGTCACTCTCGTACATATTTACAGTACATATTGTTACATGTTACATGGAGAAAGAGTGCATGCGTTAAAATACATTTTAATTTGTTTCACAAAGAGGCAATATACAGAAATAAGCAGAGTAATTTTACACTAATTTTGTTCTATTTTTTTTTTTACAAAAAAAGTGCCAAAAATACACTTTTTTTATTTATTTTTTTACAGAATGCTTCAGTGTTTATAATAAATAATGTGCACATCATTATATATTTTTTCAAAATTCTTATGCCCAATTCATATCTAAGTTCCTGAAGGACTAAATCATATCCCACCCTACATACTTCTCATTTAATCAACACCTAAACATTGTAGGGCATTCCACACTGCTATATATGATACAGTACTGCCCTACAGTGCTCACTTAAATTGTGCGAGTAGTGCATAGCGATACTCGCTTTCGCACAGAATTCACCCACATTGTCACCAAGTAAAAGACAAATGTGAGGAGACAGGTGGAAGAAAAGAGATCGAAACAAGGACAGACCCCCATCTTTTGCCGCCCCATTTTTTCTCTTGGAAGCCAATTCCTGCTTTGCCCAGTTCTTCATCTATTCAATTTCCATGTATGTAATTGGCTGCATGTAGAGATTGTGATCTTGGTAATCTAGACAGACGAGAAAAAGCAGGGTGGCCGGAGCTGCTGTTTCTCATAAGAGGCCCAGACAGAGCGCAGCTTCATTAGGGGGTGGGGAAGGACACATATGAGCCAGTGTCCTCCCTTGACAGAAGCCACAGGCCGACATGTGGCGAGATTATGCATTATGGAAATCAGCATGACCCAGCGTTTGAAACCATAATGATTTAACACCGATCTCCATGTGCCTGCGCACTGTAATCTGTTTTTTATTAGTCTGGGAATTTAGGTACAATTGTTTCAATATTGTCAAGCTATGCAGACAATTGTTGGTGTATTGCTTAGTTTACATAAAGCACATAACAAACGGCAACAATAACATCTAGTAGGAAGACTATATTTCATAGTGGCTTTCGCAGCACAATTAACATGTGAATTTTGAAACTAAACAGAGAAGGCTTTGTGTGCGGCTTTTCTGTGTATGATTAGTTCAAATGTGACACTGCTTATTAAAATTTCATAAATTCTTTAAAGGGGCTTACGTTGATTTTGCCATAATGTGACTGGAGCATTGGCTAATATTTCACCCGCACAATTTTGTGCAATGAATATTATACTAGAATAAAGATGATTAGAAAATGATTGCCAATGACAGGCCAAGTTTTAGTGCTGTAAACCTTTGATGGGCTTGTTGAAAGGCCCCTGCGCATTTTGCACAAAAACAAAAAAAAACACACTATAAAAAAAAAAATACTATCAATAAGTTATGACATGTTTTTTTTTTACATTGCTTATCAAAATAAGTGAAGCAATTTTCTTCTTTATGTCATAGAAGATTTAGCTCACTTTTTTAAAAGTCAGTTTGAAAGTTGAAATGGGTACTTAAAAATTTAAGGCAGCAACTTTTTTTTTTTAACCGTGTACTTTCTGAAGATGCATGAGATAAATCCGTCGGTGCAACCACGAAACTGGGGAAAAATAAGCATATAATATTATTACCCCAACAATAAAAAATTACAAACGGGAATAAAAAAAACAACAACTAATGACAGACAGATGCTTCCAACCCCCATTTCTTCAAAGTGCTCCTCGCCAATGCGGGAAACAAACAACTCCAAAGCTGAGCAGAGGCATTGATGTCCTCTTCTAATCTTCATAAAGGTAAATATGAGCGTCAGCCTCTCTTGGGTGAGTGACTGAATCCAATGAAATATATATGTTTCTTTAATAAACCTTGTCTCAAAGTGTACACTAAAGTGAGTGACTTCTTTTAACTTCCCCCTAATATGATCCACATCAAAGGAAGTGAAAAAAAGGTTCAGATAACTCAAAGAATTATGGGATAAACTTTTACAGGATGGAAAGTCAAACAAGAAAAGCATTTAAGAGATGATCTAGTCGGTGACATACACGTGAGACTGAGGTATAAGTTGACTATTTCTGTAAACACTGAACTCAATCAGGGCCTGGCACGAGTACTTACAGCCGAAAGGGAGATGCCATCAGAACACGACGCGCTGTGGCATGAGCTCTCCGTATCATATTCGTATTATGGCCATACAGTACATGAGTGATGATGAGCCTGAGGTCATGCTCATAAAGGGGCATGATTTTTATAGAAGATGGCACCAAACCATTTCCAGATGGCTCATCAGTGTGGACCGAGAGTCTACCCAAGACCAAACAGTCAGATATGAAAGAGGCTCGCCCATGTCTTCTGCAATATGACCGCCATCGCCGCCTGGGAGCAGTGCAACAAGACTCTCATCAGCTCTCAAATGCCCGCCCAGGCTACTGGCATAAAAAAAAACTGCTGGTGTGAATGTGCTGATGGCATATATCCACACAGACAAGTTAGCAGACTCTCTTTCTTTGTAGGGATCCATAAATTACATACTGCCGTTTTATTCCAGCACAAACAACTAAATCTTGAAACAAGCTAAAGATGCTCCTTTAAATGCTCATGTTAACTGAAAATCTTAAAAATACATCATTTTCATTGAAGTATCTTATATCTTATAAGTATCTGTCTATATATGCTATCTATATTTTCATAAGGAATTCTAACCAAAGTTAACATGCATTATAATATTTGCAGATTCCTTGTTACATCTGAAACTGATTGTTTGTCATGTGCATTAATGCAGTATACTTTGTATAATATATAATATATTATAACTGTGTTACAATTATTCATGAGCTCATACCATGCATTGCAAGCTGCATTATAAGGAATAATTAATACTTTTAAAATACCTTTTATGAAGGCTTTAAGTAAAGTGTTACCGTATTTATTTATAACAGAACATAGTCAAGCAAAACCAAGAAGATGACTCAAGAAACTTAATTTTACTCTACTGACTATAATGTTCAGCACTCTAGAATTCTTATAAGTCCATCTCACTATTCTCTCTACCTCCATCATCCTTCCATTTCTTCCAGCCTGCCAGTGTTACAGGGTTCAAATTGAGCTTGTTAAAAAGGGACCCTCTCTCTAACTCACGGATGATTATTCATTTAGCTGCTTTATAGAGTCTCGCCAGTGATAAGAGCTCTCTATTCATTTGCCCTGGAAAAGACCATCACAACATCCTTTTCCCCATGTTCCCCACATCAGCATGGAATATAGCTGTTCATTCGAATTTGATCCCTTGCTAATTGAAAATAACAGCCTCTTTGCGTATTGATTGATGGCTTATTCACCCTTATATCACAGCGTCATAAATGCAGGTAATGCTTGATTATGTTTTCTGTTCCCACAGATCTTGACATGCCAAATGAGGTAATAAAATGCTAGGAGCGAGGAGTGGTTCTGAAATAGCTTGTGATAGAGTTGCCTCGTTAATTGTTTGTGTGTAATAACCATGGCTGGTGATTAAATGCATCTCACACTCAAATGAGGCTGACCCTTATGTCCTGTCATCCCTTTTTTTATATGTAAGAAAAAGGCATTTTAAAGAATACATCCAGCACTCCATTTGCAGCTTCTATTATTATGACAGGTTAATATATTTACTTAGAGGCTAAATTCATTTTCAGAATAGTTTGATGAAAGATTGGTGAAGTATCTGAGTGATAAAGTCATTGAATTCATAAACGGCGGTTCAATGAAAGTTCAAACTTATCTACTGTATGTTCCAATTCAAACTGTAGACTTAAATATGAATGATTTAACTGTTGTCCACTCTGTTAAGGAGAAAGAAAGAAAAAAACAGCTTAAGTTGGTTTACTGTTGGCTGGTTTTAAATGGGTTTTAAGCACGTTTTCAGCTGCCTGCCAAACTATATCAGCGAAACATCAGATTAGCCAGACTGTAAAACCAGCTTAAACCAGCTAAAACCAACAAGCCAGGTAGTTTTGACTGGATTTTAGTCTAATAAAGCTGTCGTATACTAAAATAATAGTCTCTACGAAAGTTAGATTAGGATCTTAAGACAAATATTATCAGTTGACATTCTGCTTTGCATTGTGGTGCTCCATAAAAATGGCTACAATATTTTTCAAAGCAGGTGCCTTGTTCACCCAAATTGGATAGGTCAGCAGAGGGTACATCAGTAATGTGGCAAACCACTTCAAAACCCTTTCCTTTCACTTTTCTTGCATTCTCTCACCTTCCTTTCCCCCTTCTCATCTCTGCTGTTATTTCAGAGGAATCTCTTTCAACTAGAGAGGGATTAGGACAACTGCAGAGTTTGACATAATTATGTCTGGGCTAGCTTTAATCACTTTGGGCCTTCACTCCTTGACGCACATTATCTGACTCCAAACATGTCAGATCCGTGCTTGAAATAGGCCAATTTACCCTCCGTAGTCTGCGCTGAAATCTAGCTCTGTGTCAAAGGCACAGATGCATAATTGTCCTCGTTTTTTTTTTTTTTTTTAATGCGTTTTTGAACACAGCTTGTCTACAGGAATAGAGGGAAAAAATAAACTTTGACTTTCTACTTTTAATAGGTTAAAAATATACCTAACTAGAGGTTAACAAAGCAGTGAGTAAGAAGAAATGCATGTCACAACAGTAAGAGGAGATTCAATGTCGAGACTAGCTGAGTTAATTACAGACAGATGCAAATGAAACAATGCTATGATTTGTGCTATATGGAGCAGGTTTTAATTAGCAACTATAATATTCACTTTGAGGTAGAGAGAATGTTTTGACATGATGGTTCTTATAAAGCATATAACTGAAAATACACACTGGAAATTGTCTCATTAATGTCAATAGTAAAAAAACTCAAAGTTGTGTTTGCTAGAATTTCACCCTTAAAAATATTGACCAATTTGGTCAATGATCAGAATTTCATTTTAAAATTAAAATGTACTGATAACCACCATAATAATACAGGTGTCACCATTAAAAAAACACATCAGAAATAATTATGGATTGTAAGTTGCTGGTCCATAAAACATGTCCAATATTCATATATACAGTATATAGACGTTACACAGGGTCATACACATAAAAAATTAAAATAAAAACGTACAAGGTAACACAGCACACTAAAATAATGCATTAAACATCAACAAGAAAATGCAACACAAAACTTTAGTAGCAAAAATAAAAATAAATAAAGCTATTTAAATAAATTATAACAATGTCATGAAGGGACTTCTGGGAATATCCTTTACCGAATTTATTTAGTAATTTGTTTGCACTTAAAAAAGTCATACATGTTACAGTATTTTACAGTAAAACAAATAATTCAGAGTTCAACCATTTATGATTTTTCACTATATATGTTAAGGCAACAAATTAACAGGTTTTTACTGTAGCATGTCTGCAGTATAAATTAAAAATTATTTTAGCAAACTGTTCTTTTGCTCATCTTTTTTTAATGTACACTTTTTTTTAATTTACGCATTTCAACTGTATGACACATTTCCATCTAATTGAATGGAGTAATCTTTATATGCTGTATACATGCAGTATTATGAATTCAGAATAAATGAATATTATATTATTAATCTATTAAAAGTTGATTTAATTAATTAAATGTTTTAAATAATGCAGTTTGGTCAATCATATCAACTGGATTTGCTTTGGCATTCATTTAACTTGTTTTAAAAGTTACACATATTTAAATCATAATTTGTTTAAATATAACTTTTTTTTGAGTGTATGATCTGACTCCATGGACAGCACGTTGTCATATAGGGTCCTTTTCCAACAAGCCCCTGCTGAAAGAGGGCTATGGATACACCCAAATCCATGGATTTTTTGCCACCCTCATTTTACAGGCACACCACATGCCCAGCCAAGACTCAAATGGGTCAGAGAACAAAGGCACATCAAAGCCACACAACCAGGTCATGCACACACAGCCTAATGTGCTCCCAAGATGCAGCCATTCAACCTAAAACCAGGACCTTTGATGATAGCAGCCTGATGGACCATTGTTAAAAAAGAAGCCATCAGCAAATATGAGCAAATCTACTCTCAAGATAATGCAGGCCCGAACTACACACTCTGAGACCAGAGCGAGGCACAGCATGATACGGAGTCTGATAATGAAAAATACAGTACTCCTATCAATGAGCATGTGTGTGCGCGCATGCATGTGTTTCATCTGCGCTCATAATAAACCCTAAAACAAAGACTTACATGTCACCCGAGTTCGGTTTTTAATCTTGTCCTCTGCCTAAGTTCATCCTACACCATCGTCCTCTGACTAGACGAGACACAGAGGAGAGACCAAAGGAAATGTAACTGGACGATGGAAAATGTTTAGTTGTTGTGGTGGGCTTGAGTTTGAGAGGTCCAAAGAGGTCTGAGACAACAGCTTCTCGCATGGCCAGAGCATATGGCCGAGGCACCAGCCGGTGCTCCCAGTGGAACTGGAAACTCTCCCCGCGCCACACTTCTCAACGCTGGGCAGGATGAGAGTGCTCCCTCTCACTCTCCTGAGGCCCTGCAGCTGAACCCAGACCTGATATATCTGTCATCCAGAGAGGAGAGCAGAGGCAGCTCACATGCCCAAGCTTGTGGTCACATGTGAGAAGCACTGGGACCTATTTGTCCACCGGTTCAATTTTAATAATAATAATAATAATAATAATAATAATATAGCTGGGATACTTGATCTCAGGTGAACGAAATAGTTAATCCCCCCACAAAAAGAAAAAAAAAGAAAAATTAAATTGTAAGAATAATGGCTGAAAATACATTTACATTGTAATACTCTGGGGTCCAAAAGTCTAAACCAAACTAAAAAACTGAGGGGGCATGGAAACGTTTAGTTGTTTCTATTAACTGTAACATTAGCTTAAATCATTGTTTCATTGTTACAATGCAATTATACATTTAAGTACTGTTAATAATATTAATTAACAACATATACTTACTTTAGGGTTAGGGTAGAATTAGGATTTGGTTGAGGGATAGTTGCATGTAATAATGCATAATGTACTGTTATTACTATGGTAAGTGCATGTAACATTTGTAACAAGGACACTGTAAAATAAAGTGTTACCTTTTTATTATTATTATTATTATTGACCAAATCCCCGGTTCCACAGACAGGATTAGGCCTTAGTTCAATTACGGCATTTATAGCTTTTATAAACGTGTCTTAAAAAAAAAAAAAAAAACACTTTCCTGGTGTGCATCTTGAGATAAAATTGATATATTTAAGACACCGTATGTCACTTTCTCAATATCTTACCTTAAAACCGCAGCCGTCGCCCAAACAAACCCAACCAACACACAAGTAAACGAACTGGAGAAAATACAAAAATAAATACAGTTGGGTCCACAAATAGAAAAAATAAAAACATTGAAAAAATATGATTTAAATTCAGAATTCATGGTAATTGAATAGGGAACACTGAATTAATTTCACAAGTGGTCACAGACTTTTAGACCCCATTGCACTGCAAGACTATTAAATTCAGTGTTTGTCCTATGCAGCACATGAAAAAACACAACAACAGATGTATCATGTTTAATCCTAAACCTGTTGTTAACCTATGCAGGAATCTTTAACAGCCACACATGCATGTGTACCGTCCGTATGCATTTGCGTGTCTATTATCAGCCTTGACTGTATTGGACAATGTAAGTCACAGCAAACCGTACCCCACGTAGTCCATTTAAGCAGGATACAAGCAGGCCCGCAGCACAGCTATTACAGATCTGCGGAGAGCCTGATACATTCTGACTCTTTGTGTAATTGTCTCTCGCATCTGAATACAAATTCCCAGTCGCCGTGATTCGTCATATTTATTTATTCCTTTTTCCTCCAGCTACATCTTTTATTAGTCCTGCTCTGTGTCAGGATTTAATTTCTGCGAGAAAAAACAACAACACATGCAGTTGATTATTGTTATTAAGAATATAATATCGCAACGTCAGAAATAAAATCTATGGCACATTAAAGTGACAGATTAGAGGGAGGAGGAGTGTTCATTTACAAGTGTTAAGACATCACGTCGTATTGCCCAGCAACAGCAAATGAAAATCAACTGTTTCCTACTGTTTGTGTGATACAGACGGAAGCTCGAGGGGAGGTGAGGGAGTGCGAGCGGTAACTGTCAGCGCTAGAGGAGGGGCGAAGACGCTGGGATCGCAGCTCTGCTTTTGGTCGAACAAGATGAAGCGGACCCCTCCTCTATTTACCTAGAGAAATGAAGCAGTTTTATCTCCTCATCTCTAAGGCACCATGTGCAAGATATGACCAACGACAAGGGAAATTATGGAGGAGATTGCCCGTGCTATTGTTACATTACATAAACTCTCATTTCCTCTTCATCCAGGATTAGAATTCTTACCAACCTAACAAATTTCACAAATACGAACATTATGTTAAGAGGACCAATTTGATGGGCTAGGTATTAGTTGTCATATTAAAGACACAGCTGGATATTTATGTTATGTAATGTGTTCTTCTAACATATAAATATTAACAGGACTATTGTAAAGATAATGGGCGTAACTGGTGCTGCTGATGTAATAATTGAGTAGATAATGTGAGTAACAGTGGAAATGCAAGAGTGGCAGAACTGGAATAATCATAATGGATTTAAAAGTGCTAACAATTATATAGCATTAATAATGTACTAGTGATGATGTAACAATAGGGTGACAGTCTAGTACAGCAGTCAGGTTCACAGATTCATTCAGAGAGGAAGTGATACAGACCTACTGTGAGCTACAAGGCTGTTAGTTGATGGTATATGCTTTTGTTGAAACCATCAAACGTCAACTTTTTTTTTTCTTTTTTTTTTAACAGTGGAATTATGAGGAATTAACATCTGTACCTCAAACTGAGTAGCGTTTCACTGAGAAACGTCCTGATCAAGTTGTCCTTGCGATGGAGGTTCGGGTTGAATAAGTTCTTCAAATGTTTCATCAGACTCACGCTCAGATTGATATGGTAAAATCGACGTCATTGTCTTTACAGTGTGTACAATCGCTGAGGACTGCAGTTATGGCAATGGGCGTTAGTTTCCAACACGCGCTGTAAGCGGTAGACCAATCACAACAGACTGTGCCATCTGGCCAATCAGAAGACAGCAAGCTCGTGGAAAGGAGAGATTTAGAGAGATTGATTCATCCATCGAGTCGTTTGAGAATCATTGGACAATGTGGTGATGTGCAATGGATATTATGAGAAAATGTTTTTTTTTTTTTTTTTTACTTTGATGCATGTAAACGTGTTGTAGGAGACCTCCAAAACAAAATTAGTAAACTTTAAAATAGCATAATAGGGGCACTTTAAAAATATACTACCATTCAACAGTTTGGGTTTTTAAAGAAGTTGATCAGAAATGACAGTAAAGAAATCAATAATGGCACAGCCTATTTACATTTTGAGTAAATGCTGTTCTTTCCTCAAATAATTCTGAAACAAAGAAGTATTGTGGTTTCCACTTCTTAAAGTATTAAGTAGTTGTTTTCAACATTGATAACAACAAATGTTTATTGAGCATTAAATCTGATTTCTGATGGATCATGTGACACTGTAGGCTGGAGTAATGGATGCTGGAAATTATTTAGCATATAAGAAAAAAAAAAGTTTTTTTAAATTGTAATATTTCTGTTTTTGATGTATTTTTGATCAGATGAATGCAAAAGAAAACCCACACTTTTGAACGGTAGTGTAGATTTATTGTCCACTGTTACTGTCACCTCAGGAGGGTGGTGGTTATGTAGTTATTTTAGCCCTGTAGCTTATTTCTAATTGGTTAAACTGATGGTGTTATAACACTCCCAGTCTCCCCTAGAGGCTACAGTGTTGTGTTATCAGTGACAGTCATGTTGCTCTAGAGGCAAGATGAGCTAAACAAAAGCTAATTCATAAAAAAGTCCTTTTCTCTTCTGTGCTTTGTCCATGTTGACATAATGACAGAATACAGTTATGAATCATTTAGATGCCCATCTCTAAAAATCATAGAGCAAATAATGGAAAAAACGAATAAAATTAGCCATAATGGCATAATGGCAAATCACTCTGAAACCAACACTATGACTCATTTTCTAACCAGTCTCATTGAATTGATTTTTATTAAGCTAGAAACCTGATCCTTTTCTGTAAGCTTTTTAACCCATGTATTCTGCGTGATGCCCCCAGATATGTGCCTGCTGTCTGATTTCAAAGAGAGTGAAGTTAATCAAAACCAGGGGCTCACCAATCAGTGATCACAAAGACTCAGAAAAGAGAAAGAGAGAGAGACTGCCAAAAAGATACAAGCAGCAGGAGGGAGTGAGACAGTGGAGGTATGCTATGGTAAGTATGCTCAATAAACAGTTATGATGAGCAATTAAAAGATAAAAAGTAAAGATTTTACATGTGAGGCTAAATCATGTCTCGTGTTGTATTGCGCTCTGACCATATTCTAAACCTGTATGGCTTTCTGTGAAACAAAAAAAATGACATGTTTGGCAGCATGTTTGGGACTGACAGACTGGGTCACCATTCACTTTTATTGCATGCAATGAATAAGAAAGGTGACTGAGGCTGACATTCTGCCTAACATCTTTCATTTTACAGAGAAGAAAGTAAGTCATTTTATTTATAAATGAATAAACGAAAAAAAAAAAAGGTTTATTCTTGGGTGAACTATTCCTTTAACTAAACATTTAAAGGGTTAGTTCATCAAAAAATGAAAATTGTAATTAATTACTCTCAAACCCGTAAGACTCTTTATTTATCACTTTATTTACAAAATATAATCTCCAACTTGTGTTTATGAGAGCACCACGACGCATGCATTCTGTGTTGACATGAGAACAGACTGTGTTGCGTGAACGCGCATTGGAGATTCATATTTTGTAAATAAAGTGGCAAATTATGTTTTTTTGCGCAATCAGTTAAAATTCATTTTAATTCTACTTCAATAAATTTCTAATTTAGATTCTGCCTCCTGTTTGCAGTCTCAAATCAAACTAAATTCAAATTCAGGATATACGCATTACTCAAATATCAGTGGATACATAACAGATTAGGAATTGGGAGAATACATAATCAACAGGTTAATGGAATAATGGAACTGATTAAATAATTGATTAAATCCACTAAAATTATAAATGTCAAACCAACTCTAATGAATCTGTTCTAATTAGCTACAAGCTAGCAATGACACATGTTAGCATATTACAAGTAACCTTTTCAAAGAAATAAAGTATAGTGACATATAGTGTTAGCTGGAAGAGCAAGAAAGAAGACACTGATCTAAAGAACAATCATCACCTACATCTCAACCTAAACAACTCCTTAGTAAACTATCATCCCCCAAAACTGACAACATTAAAATTCCAATTTAACAGCACAATAGCACATTTAACACCTACATTTTAACTAAAATATTCCCTCTTTTATGATTTTCCTTTCGAATTCACTCGTAGTACACTCTCTCATATCTGCGGTCACTGGCGCTGAATTATCTGCAATGATCTAAATCAGAATCGCACAATAGGAGATTATTTTTCCTCAGGAGCTTTCTGGTAAGACTACTCGACAGGAGCGTAGAGATCCGAATCAATTACCGAGGTCAGGCTGGCCTTAGGAGCACTTCTAAGAAAGTCTTATTCATGTTATGCAAGCCTGCTCAGTATATTAGAGCTGATTTCGATGGACAGTGTATAATGTATGATACATTAATCTCCACTATTTCAATTTCTGAGGCTAGGGCTGTAAAATTGTTATGCTGCATATCTAATTATCTCCCCCCAATTCCCACTGAATAGTCGATTTATGCCTCTCTCAGAGGCTGGGGTGCAGCTCCCATTGTGGACACTATGGTACATTAGGAACAGCCAACATCAGATCTCAAATCTTATCTTGTTAAATCAGACAAACGCAAGAGGCTGAAAGGGAGAGAATTAATGGGAAGGATGCTGGAGGGAGAGAACGGAACGTTTTAATGCAGGGTGTGTGTGTGTGTGTGTGTGTGGAGGAAGTGGCTGAGTGAAGATGGGTATCTGCCGTCAGGGTTGCAGTAACGCTGCCAGCGTCTTGAGTTCATCTCTCTGTCGTTCGCTGTGTTGATTGTGCCGAAGCTGATGTTTCTAATTCATCTAGAAGTGTGATGGTTTATGACACAGAAGAAGAGGATAGTGTGCCCAGAGATGTGTGCTATGGAATTTCAATATTGAGGTCTACTGTGAAAGAGAGAGAAAGACAGAAAACCTTTGTTAGCATCCACACCAATTGACAATAACGGTCTATTTAATATAAATGCAATACATTTATATCATCATGCCTCTTTAAATGCTCAAGCTCCTTAACGTCAGGTGGATTCTGATTGGCTGTCAATGTTTTTATCATTATGCAGCTGAGAATGTTTTTTTTTCCTGTTTTTTTTCTAAAAGTGATTTCAAAGATGTTGTTCCTCTGTGTCATTATTGTTCTAGTTGTAGAGTGGACTTCCCTATTCACATAGAATTAGAATAATTATTATAGCTTGATCGTTATAGTTATTGTCCTTGGTGTGAATGACACTTTAGAGAGAGAGAGAGAGAGAGAGAGAGTGAGAGTGTGTAAGGAGCCCTTTTTGGGAATTGTGAATAGCGAGATGGGGCACATGACAACTTTTTATAGATAAGCAGGCAGTGGTAAAGTTAACTGTCAGTGTCCCGGTAGCAAGACTCTTGCCGCACTTTTTTATTCTCTTTTTCCCCCAGTTGAATTGGTAATCATCATGAATTGGATATCAATCGAATCCTGTGAAAACGTTTAGTTCAGTAGATTTGTTTGCAGTCAACTTAAACTTCTATTACTTTTTTTTTTACATGTAGCTTTTCAAAAGTGCTTTCACTTCTGCTAATCTGCTAATCTAAGACCAACCGTTTGTCTACATTCAAAGCATTCATGAAACAACCATTTAAGTTTAGATCTGCTAAAAAGATGGGTGACAGTTAACAGGTTAACCCATCGATTACTCAGTACTTTCTTGTTATCTTTATACTTTTCAGTCTTGGTGTGAACAGGCCTTAAAAGGTCTCAGATACAAGCTCAATGCTCTTCATAAGAAAGATAAGAACGACCGAACGAACTGAAGCCATG
The DNA here is from genome assembly GCF_951802725.1 of Rutilus rutilus. NCBI lineage: Eukaryota > Metazoa > Chordata > Actinopteri > Cypriniformes > Leuciscidae > Rutilus > Rutilus rutilus. Next base: position 14,633,006 of record NC_140225.1, read on the forward strand.
TAACCCAGAAAAAAACAATCCTGCAATTTTGCAATCAAAAAACAATTTTGCAGAGCTAGAATGAACGATAGCAGTCTAACCAAGTAATTTCCATCCAGGCTTACAGTACATGTACCCCAGGGGGTCCTTAAGCAGGTTCCAGGGGGTACTTGTTTTCAGATTTTGCTTTGTTAAACTTTTGTCTTTGGTACCTGTATGTCGTAACTCCTCATTAAAATGTGTACAAATGACAAGAGTATTCTGCTTGTATTGGTGATGTTTCATACTTGAGCTTCTGTGGTATTTAAATTCCGCCGTACAAAGAGTGCAAATGAGTTTGAGTACTTTTGTTAAACATCTCATCTGGGTTTCATTTATAAATATATTTGCGGTTAGGTCTTTCTCAGAGAACGTTTCTCTGCTACTGTCCACTCAACTGTAGACAAACAAGCTCAAGTGCCTTATTAAAAAGAGAGGAAGCTATTTGGTAAGTCTCCAACAGTCTTCTACAACAGTACTTATTGCTATTAGTTTATCGTAATAATGACCATTTTAAACTTCTAAAATCTGAGGATTTTTTAAGACCAAGGAGATGTTTTCTCATGCCCAGACATTTGTGCTTATTTCAGTAACTTCTAACATTTGAATGGCTAAAGTCTGATTACACTGTGTTCAGCACAAATTGCGCTACAATAATATTCAATTCAAATTTATTTGCATAGCACTTTTCACAATATATTGTTTCAAAGCAGCTTTGCAGAAAATGCATGTGTGTCTACATTACAGTTTAGAGTGATCTGTTATCAGAGGTGACTGTGTCCAAGTACAGATACAGATCACGCAGTTAGCGAACAATGTATTAATTTTAGGCAGAAACAATGAGGTTTGAAGTAATCATTACAAGTTGTGAACATAATGATTACAATATATATATATAAATTTAGCATTAGAGCATGTTGATTCAGAGTTTGCATCAATATGTGACTAACATGTATACACAAGTGTGAATTTTTGAGAAAATCAAGTTTATGCGTGCCCTAACCAGGTGCAATGCCACAACGTGATAAAATGCATGTTTTCATTGTTTTGTTTTTTTCTTTTCCAGTTTTTGTTCTAACCAGTCGCGACAGTGATGCGTGACGAGCGAACAGGGATTCTATTTTTGGAATGGTTTCTATTTCTGCAACATTGCGGCTGACAGCTAAAGTGGGCTACTGATTATGTTTTGCATATTAAAATAGTTTTATTTGTGAGTTTGAATATCATTTTAAGTGACTTTAACTGTCATTTTACCTCAATTTACCTCAGATCTTGTAAATAATGTAATGGATACAGGAGCATTCAAACTGTGAAGTATGTATACAGACAAGGGTAGTCCATGACAAAGATTATTATCATTCACCATGTTTTATTTTGAAATATGTTAAAACCAAGTATGTGTTTAAAGGAACATTTGTGGCTCGGTATCAATGAAGGGCTACCTGAGCCTCCCTAAATAGACCGTGGGGTAATATAACACAAAAAGATTGGAAAATACTGGCCTAGTCTAGTCTGATATTACAAATAAATAAATTAATCAGAAATTTGGTCGTGGGTCCATTACGAAGCCAGAGTACATATTCTCTTGTATCATTGCTATTCTGTCAGAAGAAGCCGTCCAGGCCCTGAGGTCATGATACAGGGTCCACAGTGGAGGGGCTAATTTGATTGTTGCAGAACAATGGCACTGTAGCCTTCCTCCTAGAAAAGCATACTAATTACAAAGTCTGCCCTTGATCCTGACCTTGGTGGGTCACTTAGCAGTTGTGATCTGTCTCTGACTCTTAATAAAGTCTCTTTCACCCTTGTGAACCAGAGTGGCAGCCTCTCCTCTCATTCTCTCTCTCACTTGCCCTCTCTCTCTCTCTCAGTCCCTAATTACCAGCATGCTAAGCGGGCAGAGACATAATGACTGGGGCCATCACTCTCTCAGTGCCTTGCAAAACCAATTCCAGTGACAATCGTTTCAAATGAACTGCAACACTCACTTGCTGTCCTGAAGGGGGGAAAATGAAAAAAAAAAAAATTGTAAATGGAGAATAATGTGGGTGGGACTGCAGCCTAGTTGAAAAACATGTTATTGGAAATTCAGCAACATTTAGACATTAAAAGGATGGACCTATGTTGTAGGTAAATAGTGGAAATTTAAAAAAGAAAGAAATAATCAAAAACACTATTACTACTATTACATATAATACTATTATTATTACCAATAATAATAATAATAATGCTTGTTATTATTATTATTATTTTTTTTTTATTATTATTTTTTTAATCAATTCTCTATCCCAAAATTAAGATAGAACTACATATTGCAACAAACTAATTCTTGCCTAAACTCAAAATGTCTAGTGACTTCTACTTAAGTATTTTCTCTTTCAGAGTTCCAGTAAACACACATCTGGAAGATTTACTCAAGTCTGCCAAACCTCATCATAGACCATGAGCACATGTGGTTGAAAATGCATTAATATTCACAAGGTTTATGAAATTTACTATTAAAATGTTTGAAATGGACAGAACTGCATTGAATAGCTCAACTCCCTTTACTTATGTGAAATGACCACAGCTACCATATGATGTTTTTTTTTTTGTTTTTTTTTTGCTTATAGCATGAGGCAACCAGATGGCTTTGAACTATAAAATCATATCAATGAATATTTACGGTTACTAAGGTAATTAGAATTGCAGAAACTGAAAACTTTTATTTTTATTTTTTCATAAACTGGCTTCGGACTACTGTGCAAATGTGATAATTTTGTTTTTCTTATTTGCATTTGTCATAACGTTCCTTTGCATCACACCTCTGCACTATAAACACACACATGCATCACTCCCTCTGCATTATGAAGCAAATGTCATTATTTTTGCATAAAACAATTTACATGTTTTTTCCCCCAGAATTTCCTCTAACAGCATGCAGACATTATGAGTAGTCGATGAAACCCTCATTCTGGGCTAGAACGACAGTGCAGGTTTAAAATGCAACCCCAGGAGGCCAAACAATAAGCCAGTGACAGGGAAGATGGGGGGAGTCCAGACAGTCAAGAATAATGGCTGCATCTTTCAAGTTGGATCAGGTCCTTCTGTAATGAAGAGAGGAGCTCTTTTCCTCTTGTGTGACAGCGACAGTGAGAGAGAGAGAGAGAGAGAGAGAGAGAATCATCTTGGGTCTCGGTCTCTCCAGTGTGGGATATGCAGAGACCGAATGTGTGTGAGAGAGAGAGAGAGAGAGACAGAGAGAGAGAGAGAGAGAGAGAACAGCAGGGAGGCTGGGATAATTACACACTGTTTGTGCATCCAGGAATACGACTCCTGAATGCTGGCGTGACGGCAAAAAGACTGAGTGCTGATGCTGTTTTTAATGAAAACAAAAAGAAAAAACACCTTATTTACTCCTCTCAGATCATTTACTGTTTTACAGTTGCAATTAATTGTATAGAGAACAGAGGCTTGTGTTTACACACACACACACACATACATATACACATATATATATATATATATACATATATAGTTTCAGATGCTTTGGCTCTATAATTCTCTTCATCTTTTTTCTCCCTCTCTTCCCAGAGCTGAAGTGTGTTCACACTTGGTAGCCGACAGCGAGAGAACAAGTCGTGATTTCAGTGGTAATCTACCCTGCGGCCCGCTCCAGTTCCTTTAAAGGAGGGGACGGGCGCGCACACAAGCACACGTCTGCGAATAAACAGCAGCTGGTTCAGAAAGGGATGAAAGAAAGTGAGTTCTCACTGCTAACTGCACCTCACTGCAGTTCGTTTTAATGGAACAAATACTGAATATTTATCAAGTAGCAGGAACGGCAGTTTATTACGCATCCATGTTAGACTGCTGTCCAAAGTACTATTTATACGCTATTATAGTATTTATTAAAATGTTTAATTTAGCTTTCATTTTAAATTAAGATTTAGTTTGTTGTTGTTTTTTTAGTTTTAGGTTAAGAAATGTTAGTTCTTCAACTTATTTATTTCAGTTAGCTGCCAAGACAGTTTTTTTTCCATCAAATTTTTTTAAAAATTTATTTCAGCTTTATTTCATTTCATGATGTCAGAAGATGGCTGTTTCTCTCCCCAGTATTTTCTCTATTTGCTCGCCAATGGCAAGTCTTGCAAAAAAAAAAAAAAAAAGTTAATTCTGAACCCCGTATATGCATGAGTGACCATGGTAAACTCGGTCAGTCCCGCAGTGCACAGCGTGAGTGTAAAACGTCCATCGGGTGCGCTGTAATGAAGAGCCGTTTCATTCCCCTGACCGTCAGGGTCCTCTCTCAATGAATACCACACTTACTGTATCATCTATCAGTCCTGGCAGCCACACTGTCACACACAACTTCCAGCCCTCTGTGTGTGTGGTGCAGTGAGGCCTGGGCTGCGGTGGGCTATAATGAGGCCCTTTGGTGGCTATAAAGACTAGAGAGGAGAGAGAGAGTAGGAATCACACATATAGCTCTATTTGTCTTACAAATATCACACTAACTACCAATTACAGCACCATAAACCTCCTGCCTACTGCTTACCTCCCTACCCATAATGCAGGACACACAGATGCACTGGGCTAAGCCTCCTCTCTCTCTCTCTCTCTCTCAGCTGGTGTGGTAAAAGAAGCTGTGGTCGTTGATGCAGGAAGCACAATCAATGAGGCTGGTAATGAGGTCTTTCTTAAAGAGTAGAGAGCCTGCTGGATTAATACTGGGATAGAAAGAGAACAGGGCAAACCTGGCACTGCCATTTCCGGTTTCACTTCTGCACTCTGTCCGAAGGTTAAGCTGGCAGTTAATCGCTGCAAAAGCGCCTTGAAAAAAAAAAAATATATATATTTTAATCTCGCATTAAACCTGTACTTTACGGTCTGTGTCTATTTATAGGAAGGTCTAAAAGCATGAGACCACACTGAAAATTTGGGATTTAAATCCCGAAATAAACCGTTTTAAGAAAATATTATAGAAATACATTATGACATTAAATGAAGAACAAATGCTATTTCTAGGTTACTGCAGAAATTGTGTGAGAGGGACGGAAGGACAGACCGATAGATAGATTTCTTTTAGAGGTGGAAGTTCAACATGCTTTATCTATTCTAAAAAAAAAAAAAAAAAACATTTCTGTGACAATGGAAAATTAGCTTATTAAAAATATTGCACTACCATATGAGGATTCTGTGTTTCTATTACATATTTCCATTTGCTGCTGAAAATAGGCCACTGAAGGACAGAGCCTGCCAATAAACATGAGCTTATTAGCCGACGAGAGAGTCATCAGCGGCGGATTTAACAGCTTTCCACCACTCATCCGCTGGAGGTGTGGAGAGTTGCCCCCGCTGCCTGGATCTCTGAGCCCAGGCCAAGCTTCCCACTCTGGGGCCGGCCGGCCGGTCTTTCCTGAGCGGCCTGCAGCCCTCGCATTAACAGCTAAGCCTCAGCTGCTGGAAATGTTATTCTAATTAACAGGGGATTAAGTCATCATCTTCTCGTGTAATACAGTCTGGATGGGAATTTCAATATGGAACGGCGGCCCGAAAAAAAAAAGGCAGTTAGCTTCTCAATAAATTACTCTTGACCCCCAGGATGACAGTCTATTGGCGCGTCAATTGCCTGCCAATTAAACCAGCCCATCGTTGCCAAAACTTTATTTGGATGGTTTGGGTTTTTCATCTGAACACAAATCATTGGGGTAGAGATGGAAGGGGGGTACTACATGGCTGGCTGCGATTGCGAGTCTGATGGGAATTCTGACAAGTTTGTACAATAAAGTCTACAGAGCTATCACTGGCTATATCTGAGCTGACAGCTTCACAAAAACAGCTTCTTGTGAAGCGCAGATCTTTGATAAATGACCATATGTGGACTGTCACAGGCGACGAGCTGAGAAATGTAAACAGAAGCAGTCCGAACAGACTTCAGAGGAACCGGACAGACAGAGGGAGCCCTAACAAGCACACTAGGCCCGCACTTTGATTATCTTCAACGGCTCCCTTTTTAAAAATGCATCAGTCATGTCGTGACATTTGACTAAGACTTATGGACTTTAAGATAGCTCAGTGGGGAGACCGTTTGGAGTGTGCAGACTCGACCAGTGTATTATCTTCTTTGGAGCTAGTGTGGATTGTGCCATTTAGAGACCCACTCATAAAAGGATTTGGACAGACACAAAAAAAGGAATCAGCATTGCTCTAAGTATGGCTAACCCTGATGCAACCTGATGCAATTTACAGCCACAAAAACAAAATATGTCAACACACACAAAAAAAAAAATCTGTTAAGTGTCAACCAAACCAGAGCAAAACCATTGCACTGTTATTCCAAAAGCCCCAATCAGAGAAGTTATCAACGTCTACTCTAAATAATTTATACAATTCAAATCAAAACATTATTTCAAGCTATTATACTGTATGTTTCTCAAAAGTAGTGTTAAACAAGGTGATGTGACAACCAAAGAGACCAGTGGCTTTAGTTTACTCCACCTACAGTATAGGAAAAATTCAACTTGTTTTCTTAAAGAAGAGAGGAGACAAATAAAACAAGGATGAGACTGGGTAAATTGACAGGCAGTCAGCAGGACTCCTTCTATGTGCTAAAGCATTGTTTTCTGCTCAGCTAAGCAGCAGCGAATTGATACGTTCGCAATGAAGTGCAATGACAATTAAATTGTAACTGACCTGCATGTAACCATCATTATGTCTTTTCTCTTTACTGCCATCCCTGTTATTTAATCACACAGCATGCAAGCTTTTTTATTAGGCAGTAACACTGAGGACTACATCCTCCTGCCTATAAACACTCAAACAAGGGAACAATCACTTCACCCACCCGAGAGAAAACCTCCATCCTGCTTCGCTGAATCACTGAGGCTGGATTTTGTGCTGAGGTGCTGAAATCATGAAGCTTCCAATGAAAGGAAGTCTTTAAAGTGTGTAGTTTTCTGTATTCTTTATAAAAAGAAAAAAATAGTAATACAAAAAATGTAAAGCTAGTATGTGCACTACCGTACAGTATACTAATGTAATGTACTTACCGTTCAAAAGTTGGTGGTCCTGGTCCGGAAGATTTTATAATACTTGAAAGAAGTCTCTTTTGTTAACGAAGGCTACATTCATTTGATTGTGTTTTTTTTTTTTTTTTACAAATAAATGTTTTCTATTTTAATATATTTTAAATATAACTTAATCCTGTGTTGGTCCTGTGTTGGTGTTAATCCAATTTTAAGCAGCTATTATTTCAGTCTTCAGTGTTACATGATCTTTCAGAAAACATTTCTTCAATTATTAATGTAGAAAACAGGTTGTGTTGATTCATGTTTTTGTGCAAACCTTTTTTCTTTTCAGGATTCTTTGATGAACAGAAATTTTAAAGAGCAGTTATTTGAAAAAATGTTTTTGTAATAAAGAAAAAAGAAATGCTGTCACTGAAAGTATTAATGAAAATATAATTTTCTTTAAAAAAAAAAAAAAAAACTTTAAGATTTGAAGATCAGTGTAAAACTGTGGTGCTATCAAAACATTGCTCAGTTTCAGCAGGGAGTTTGGGGCGGGGCTATTTGTTTGGCTGACCAATGGCAGACAGGAGGAGTATTTAGGAAACATTATTTTTGCAACTCTGCTTGGTGATGCTAATGGAGCAGAAATGACACACTTCACCTTTCACCTTTCACAATCAGCTCTTATCAGATGCTGTCACTTTAAAAATGGGGAAGCTGTGTATAACACAAAGATTACAAATGAGACTTCAGCTTTGAAAATCCTCACACCAGGAAATGTATATGCTTATTTATTGTATTAACAATCCATGTTGAATGAGAATGCTTCTGAAACACACTCCTGGTATATTCACTCTCTCTGCATTTATTTTACTCCCTGAATTACTCTAACATATAAGCACACAAATACAATCACACACACAAAAACATTACAACCTTTCTAGAATAGCCAGTGCATTTGCATTTGCATAACAATTTCCTCTTGTTTCTCTGGTTAGATGGAATTCACAGCATGGTGTCTGCATAGTGAGCGCTAGGTCATTGCTATGTATATGTGGTAACAACAGAAAAAGAGAGAGAGAGAGAGAGAAAGAGAGAGGCTGAAAAAGGTATAACATTACACACACGTAGCTAGCTAATAAGAATTCCCATTATATTTACACACTAGATACACAACATAAGATATATTATTATTAGTATTATTAGTATTATTAAATCTGTAACATCATGATGAATATAATTTCAAGGCATTACATTTCGAACTGCAAAAATAACTTTATTGCAATTTTGTCACTATTTATTATGTTTGCTAAATTATATCTTTTTTCTCTGTCTGCCCCCCACAATGTAGGTGATTGCAGGCTTTACTTTGTGGGGTCCCCAGAATGCAGCCAAAACCTGACCCACACAAACATACACATCCCTGGAGAACTGATTCTACAGGATAGGAAGGAACAGATAAGCTAGCTCTGTGTTGTAGGGAAGCGGGTCTAGATTTCCTGTGGAAGTGAATTAAAACCAACAGGAGGATGGTGGCTTAAGGTGGCGGTGGCGGACACAGCCTTAGATCCCCCTCCAGAGAATCCCTCTATCTCTCTCTCTCCATCTCTACTCCTTTACATGCGTCTTCTCTCTTCTCTACTGGGACATATAAAAAGCACGTAGCCCCCAGTGACACCAAAACACAGAACATTTTCTTCCCTCCTCCTGCTTTCTCTCCTCGCTCTTTCCTGTCGTTCCGCCCTCTGTGGTGCCGTTCAGATACAGGAGCATATCAAGTCCTCAAAGAGAAATCTTGATCAGACTGGGAAATGAGGGGGGATTTAAAGTTGAAGAGGAGCTGAGCAACTTTGTTTTGTTGCTTTGAATCAGTTTTTTTTTAAAGGGTCAACGTTTGCAATATAGGTCAAATCAAATTGTTACAGCCTTAAAATATTAAACCCTGATATTATCAAATTTGACGTCTATAAAAAGACTCTATATAAATACGTACATACATGGTTGTCCACCTTGTGGTGGGTGATGGTTACAACATCTCAAAGCTTCAAAACCAGCTGACACTCAACGTTCCTGTCCCAAATGGCACCCTAAACACTTGTGGTCTTCCTATGAGTCTGCACTTTCGTGACGTAACGCTGCTTTGACTGTCGGGTAGAAGTCTGCTGTGGAGCTCTCTTCAGTTCGGGCTCACTGAAGACGCATATCGACCACAAAGGGTGAGTTTGAAACCTAAAATGACAAATGGGACACCCTATGGCAGGGGTGTCCAATACTGTTCCTGGAGGGCAACTGTCCTGCAAAGTTTAGCTCCAACCAAACACACCTGAACCATATAATCATGGTCTCACAAGGCATTGGAGTTAAACTCTGCAGGATAGTGCCCCTCCAGGACCGACTTTGGACAACCCTGCCCTACGGTCTCATGGACTTAACAGACACGTGCATGCAGCAGCCACTGTAAGTCCACAAGACCGTAAGTGCTTATGAAGTGTGCCATTTGGGACAGGGTCAACAGTCAAGACACCTCTCACTGCAGACTGCAGCAAGGTAACGTCACGTATTTTGACGTCACATATGTGTAAGCCATACTGATTGGTGTTAATTCGCATGTACAAGTTCATTTACTTCCGGATGTTACTAGCGCTTGTTCGAAAACGATGGATATGATGGCAGTAAGTCAATGAGCATAATAATAATATGTTGTCTTAATTGTGTGTTTGTGTTTACAGGTTTTTATTGTAAGGATGCCTTTGTCAGTGTCATAGAGAGTGTCATTGCAAATGTTTATGATATCAATGACATGATTTATATATATATATATATATATATATATATATATATATATATATATATATATATATTTATTTATTTCACACATCAGCATTCACACAACATCATGGAAATATATTAAATATGTATTATTTAAATGTAAAATAAGTAATTTATTATAATATATATTAAGATGGAATACACATTTAAATTATACTATCAGTATAAATAACATACTTACACATTACATTACAATATATCATTATTATTATTATTATTACTATTATTAAACATGTAAAATATAATGAAGTCATTTAATTTGATATATTTTAAAATACATTTAAAAAAAATGTTTGTTTTTTTAAATTAGAGAAAATTTTAATTAGTTACATAAATATATAGCGAGACAGAAAGAGAGAGAAAACATTAGTTAGTTAGAAGAATTCAAGGCTAAAAGTTTTCAAATTTCTTCAAAAATAATAGAGGATGATGTGTCCCTCTCTTTGTTGTTCCATATGAGGTAGGCCTTCGCCTATCGGGTCATATATTGAACACAAGTGGTTTCTAGAAATCTGTAAAAGGGGTTTAAGTACATGGTACAGGGTCGTTCTTTCAGCGTCAGTAACCCCTACTGTCAAACAGAAAGGTGCGGGTCTTCATTTTCTATGATTAGATTTGTAAAAACATATATTGTATACCACGTGACTACTGATCAATACCTCCTCTCAGAACTCTTATTGTCTGTGTTCAACACAGAATCTTAAACCTGGAGGGTTTGAGCCTGCCGTCTCTGTTGAGAAAGTTAAAAGTCATCTATAGTTTATAAAAGTCTCTCGCAGAAGTAATTATCTATTCACAAAGCAAGTAAGGAAAATAAAAGCCTCTGATTGGTCCCCTTCACGCATGATGGCGACAGAACAATGCACTAGTGAGGGTCTGCTCACTCCAAGGACCACAGCTGTGTCTACGCACATCCTAAAGGGCTTACACACACACACACACACAACGGCCCATCATTGGAGGCCACAATCACACCAAAGACCGTAATATTCAATCATAGCGCCTGAAACAAGAGCATGTCGACGAGACAACCTCTTTAAATTCCAGTCCCTCTTTATCTCTCTGTCTCTTTGGAGATGAAATATCCTTGGTAGTGAAAAAAGTATGGGGAGCCTGTTATGTGTCTATAGATACATATTATGCATGGAAGAGGCTACCTCCCATGTGTTTTAATTTGACTTTAAAAGCATTCTCCCAGCTGCCAGGGCTTTTAATAGTTATTCACTTACAAATGATTGCAGGTCATTACACAGTCATTGGGAGGGCAGTAATGAGATGGGCTTAATGGCTCTTGGTAGTACATCGGTAGTACATTGCCACAAAGTTCCCGCCAGTAAGTTTTTTTTTAATGATTGCTCCATATGAACTGCATTTGCTTAAACCCCATTTGGGGAACAGATATATAGCTATCTGTTTTAATGAAATTTGTTTTACGAGTTGACACCGTTCATGGCTGAGGTAAGCAATCACTTCATAAAGGGGAGAAGGAGTGGCAGAAAGCAGCCGCGGCTCATCTTTAAGGGCAGGTGGGCCAGTGCCCCAACATATTCATCCCAAAAAAAGACCTATATAAACTAAATCAATAAAAAATAGAAAATGTGTTTGGATTTTCTAGACTATTTGTGAACAGGATATATTAAAATTTAACGTATGGCTTCGGTAAGCATGTGTTATTAATAAGTGGGGCAGAGGGTGCATAAGCCCTCCCCAGCTCTACAGCGCCCCACACTGTAATTATGTGGTGAAAAATGGAACTGCAGCGCATTCTAATTTAGAGCCATTGTGGGAGATTTCAGACTGCCCCGCTTATTTTCACGTTACTTCACGTAAACCTTCCTCCAGACCAAGACGATATCAATCCACTTCAGCTTTGTGTATATTAATCTGCATCAGGTCAGTAACTAGTTGGCATGTCTGTTCGTCTTATATGGAGTAGCGAATCAAATTAATTAAACTAGAAATCCTTTAGTTTAAACATGCTTACGTGAATAGCCTTTACATAGTTCTGTTGTGTTTGTTTTATGTTTGTTATGAGAATAGACTTTCTTTTCCTCACTGGAATCCCTCCTCAACTTGTAACATTCTAAAACAACATTTGAAGGCAATAAATATTACATAAAGGCAATTCTAAGACAGCATTCTATGCACGTGTCGTGTGTACTTAAAGTCTGCCAATCAACATTAGAGCGCCACCCTCAGGCTGAATAATACACCTTCTGCAAAAAGTGTTCTGCACGTGTTAGAATATAAAGCAATTAGAATATAAAGCTTACAAAATGTTTATCATAAACTAGTGCTAAGTACATTTATGATCGGGAGTCCCTAGTGTCAGAGAGAGACAGAAATCCCATCATCTTCCTAGACAAATATTGCGTTAATCTTTGGTCATGTTAATTCTGCTCTCAGCCCCCTCTTTTCATCATAATTTAACTGTGGCCACTGACAGCAGGCATAATCAGATGTGGATGTAAACGAGTTGGTATTTATTAGGGGCCGGCGTGGACGCTCACTGAGACACGAGTGCCCACCCGTCCTTATCCCTATTGATGTACAACGCTGACAAGTAAATTAAATTTACCTTTGGAAATGGTTCTATTAGTATTTTTATTAGGTTAATTAAGCAAGCTCTGGGGACTCATTGAATGGGCGAGACTGGAGATTAATTCACTGTTCTCCTTGTGCTAGAGGACTAAGGCAGTAATCCCTGTGCAGCCGTCCTCCTCCAGATATGCTCATCGCCGCCACGCCACTTCATTAACGCGCCCTCGCCACATCCTCACCTTGATTCCCTGCAATGGGCTGTCTCCTATGAAACCAGATATGTTGGTACAAAATGCACTGATTCCAGTAAAAAGCACACATTCTAATATGCTTACGCAACATGCAAAAAGTACATCAAACGCGTAGTATGTCCGAATACGCCAAAAACAGAAATTATGAAATGTGTTTCAAATGGACACATTACTATCCCATTAGGCAACGTGACAGGAGTTGTCATATTCATAAATGGAGGGAACTACAAGAATGTCAATTACAAATATTTGTTGTATTTTTTTTAAATACGGTTCAGTTTGTAAAGTTAGTAAATGCATGATATACTCTATCATTAAAAAACAATGATCAACAATTACTTGACTTGGATTCGTAAATGCTAATGGTAAATTATAAACTATTGTTAATTCATGTTTGTTCATAATACAATACCTTATTTTAATTTATATAACTTAAAATGTAAGTGTTAGTATTAGTATGTGTAGAAACATTAGCCAGAAGTAATAAATGTTAGAAAAATATTGTATATTATTATTTTTAAGTCAAATACTGCTTTCATGACCAATTAATTACTTTAACATAGAAAAACTCAATGTAAGGTATTAACAAATAATTTACAAAATGAAAACGTGTGTGCCTGTGTATATATAAAGTTGTGGTCAGAATTATTGACCTTTTCTTGAAACCCTCCTAAACAACATGTGGTGATATAGGTGTTGTTTGATATATATATATTAGGGCTGTGAAAAGATTAATCGCGATTAATCGCATCCAAAATAAAAGTTTGTGTTTACATAACAAATGTGTGTGTACTGTGTATAATTATTTTGTATATATAAATACACACACTTGCATGTATATATTTAAGAAAAATTTGTTATTTATATATACAAATATTTATATTTATATATAATATAAATTATATGTTAATATATACAGTATATACAGTACATGTAAATATTTCTTAAATAAATACATGCATGTGTGTGTATTTATATATGCAAAATAATTATACACAGTACACACACATTTATTATGTAAACACAAACTTTTATTTTGGATGCGATTAATCGCGATTAATCTTTTCACAGCCCTAATATATATATATATATATATATATATATATATATATATATATATATACACACACATATATATATATACACACACACATATATATATATATATATATATATATATATATATAGGCTTTCTGACCCAAGACTCAACTAATCGCTGCAATTCTCCATCTGTTATCCTTGGAGAGTCTTTGGCCACTCAAACTCTCTTCCTCACCATGCATTAAGACAATATAGACACGCGTCCTCTTCCAGGCAGATTCGTAACATCTTTAGTTGATTGAAACTTCTTAATTATTGCCCTGATGGTCCAAATGGGGATTTTCAATTCTTTAGCTATTTTCTTGCAGCCACTTTCTATTTTGTGAACTATATTATTTGGTTTTACTCATTGTGATGTATGATAAAGGGAATTTGGCCTTCGTGTTTCCTCATATTTAAACTCCTGTGAAACAAAAAGTCATAGCTAGACAATTTCATGTTTTTCAAGTCACCCTGGTGTGCTAAGAAAGGTAAATATTAATGGGAATATATCTAGGGGTGCCAATAATTGTGGCCAAGTGTTTTGGAGAAAAACATTTATTTCATAATGTCTTTCAATTCTTTTACTTCAATGAAAGGTTACATTTTTGGCATTTTTTTTAATGAAAGATCAAAGGAATAAACCATGCAGATTTATTTTTACAGCCATCTTTGATCATATTTACCAGGGGTGCCAATAATTCTGACCACAACCGTATGCGTCAAATCCTATTGTTTGTTTATTTATTCTAGTATTATTTTTTAGGAATTTTTACACAGCCTAAGACTGCCAGACAATGATATTCATAGTGACCATGTCTGTCAAGCTCCAAAAAGGACAACAAAATCAATAAGCCATCATAAAAGAATCATAGAAGCTCTTCACAAATTTTCAAAAATGGTTACTATTGTGTTGCACCAAAAAAAAAGAAGTTTTGAATGATACTAGGGTGTAAAATGAAATGGCAGAAGCCACGATTTTCCCTTTAATACATCCTTTATGTGATGGCCCAACAGTTACTATGAAGATATAAAAAAAAAAAAAAAAAGTTTACTCTTCCTGGATATTGAGCGAGCGAGTATGCGTGTATGTTTATCTGAACTAAATTCTCTCAGCAGGTCAAGAGAGCTGCTGACCAGACTGACTCCAGCTGAGCGGGAATTAGCCTGTCCCGCACATGGCATCTGCCCAGTGGGAGAGCCGATACAGTGCGGACAGCACAGCGCTGGGCTCCCCTGATGAAAGCTGTATTGATTGAGAAAAAGGCCTTTTGATAAAGCAGATTGCTCATCGGAGTGGAACCTCATGCTTCTCAGATATAACGCCTCTCAATCCGCCGGCCTCCAAATCGACCCTGACGCCTGCAGCCGTCACCAAAGCAGGGAAATGTCCTCATCTCTCATCCGCTATGATCACACTGAAGCCTAGGCCCATCGATTGCCAAGCACACCTCCTCTGGACTGTGTGAGTAAGGCACATGAAGGCAGTGCTGGCCAAACTGCAAGCCTCTCCCTCGGTTCACCCCCAACTGCGTGGTTTGTGTTCTGCCGAGAACATTTTTCATTTAGTTTCCGCCAAAAACAAATCAGACACAACGTCTGTCTGTTTTGGGTCTGGAGGAAATCAAATTTGTGCTTTTACAAGGATGAAAACAAATCACCTTGAACAGTTTCACTTATACGGTATTACGGTCAAAGCCGCAGATGTGTGCGATTGAAAAGCATGTTTTTGGCACGGTGTAGCTTGAAGTAGTGATGCCCATCAATGTTATTTATTCATTGAGAGTAATTACAGGCGGGTGAGTGGAGAGTAAGGAGTTGGGGACAGTGCTACACAATTGTTTTGCCACTATGGTGGTTCTCTTCATGTTTGGGCTAGTGAAAGGAGGGGCTGATGGATGTCGTATGATGGTTATGTATTACATACACTGAGTTTAGCATGAGCCACATCTGATTCTCTGGTATTGTATTTGTTTGGTTAAATCACCTAACTCTACTCTCTGAAGAGTCTCAATGGAAGTGTTTGGGGAACGGTTAACCCTTTGGGACTCGAGTGTCATTTGACTGTTTTTACTGTAATCGGCATGCTATACAACAACACAAACGTGCTCAGGTATTCAGAGTGTTTCATCTACACATGACTGTAGAGGGCAGGAAATAGAGGAGACTGATGGTTGTAAAATGTTTGTAACTCAGTAGTTTGGGTGCTTGATATAATTCTCCCAACTGTGTGCTACAAATTAGAATAATTTTGAATCTATAACTTAGTATCTACAAATTAATACCATGTAACATGTAATACTGTGTACTGTAAATTAATGTCAAGTACAAAGCAAACACTGTTGCTACAACTGACTTCTAACATGATGAACAGCAGGTGGGGAAACATTTTTGTGAAATGTTGTTAATTCCTTTTAAAATTATTTTCTATTTCATATTACACATTTAATTCTAAAACATCAAACAACTTTATACATTTTAAAACTTTACAAAATTATATTGAATAAATGCATACAAAAATTAGCAAGCAATAACATAAAAAAAGTAAAAAAAAACACTTTCACGGTTGCGACAAAAATTGTTTTTCTTTGTGGGTCCAGTAGAAGTTAATGGGGAAAGTAACTTCGTTACTCTTCGTCCGGTCAAACATGATATTTCTATTTTATTTTTGTTCTATTTTTAACATTCATTAATCTGACTGCAAATCAAATTATAGTCCAAAAGCAAAAATGTTGATTTTTTTCTACCTCTAAATAGTTTTTTGCCCTATATTTGTTTTTATACTAGACTGTACCCCATGTTACAACCATCCATATGATATTAATGATATATGCATAGACCTCTTTTCAGAATATTTATATATCAAAAACTAAACTCTTGCCACTTCTTCATTGCAACAAGTAGCCAATGGCACATACAGCAAAAAAAAAAGAAAGATTTCTAGCCTGAGAGGCAAATAATGAAAAAAATAAAACTGGACTTCAGCGAGGCCTGGTCTTCGCCACACCACTCCCTTCAGCCTCCACCAGATACACAGTAACCTTAATAATTGATTATAATTGATTTTAACCTGGCCCTGACCTGGGCGGATGAGAAACGGGGAAAACAGGCCAGCACGCATCTTTAAAAGCTCCAGACGTATAGTACAGATAAAATATTTAGGCTGCTGAATCCTTGACCTCCCTGTGCCAGCCAGCTCCCAACTTGAATTGATTTCTGACAAGACGACTGGGACACAATTACAACAAAATGCACTAAAGCCGTCCAGTTGTGTCTCCGAAAGCTCCCGCCAGTTTAACCTCTTCAGCACAGCTGGGGTTGAATGCGGGGCCAAGGTCTGGCCAAGCGGACATACGGTGGATCACACCTCCTCCGGGAGAGACCGATCAACTGCGAAGTGCACACAGCAGCCGCAAATGAGGTAGCCAGCACCTAAAACTGTGGACGAAGCCACTTTTCTCGTCTCATGTCATAGGCAAATCAGCAGCGGTATTCTGACCTGTTCTTATGTTGTTTCTACTCCAGGTACCAGGGAAGAAATGAATCTCTCTGGTTAAAGGCTTTAGCACAGAGAGTGAGAAAGTTATAGAAAGATGCAATGGCCTTTCCCCCCCAACATGAAATATCCATGCTTTTGAGTATTGTAAAGAACAAGGGTAGCGGGTGCATTGAGCTTCGTCAAGATTGCTGGGAATAAGGTCAACAAGAGATTCCAGAGGACAACATGCACATGAATATAGCATGGGAATCTGCACACAAATAAACCATGACTTTGTGCATGTGGATCCTCTATGATTGAACATGGAGCCCACAGAAACTAGGGAAATAAATGGTATAGATTTGGGGTAAGAAACATCTTCCATCATATGAATTAGCGGATTTCTTTCTTTTTTTTACAGTACCGGACAAAAGTTTGGAAATATTAGGTTTATTAATGTTTTTAAAAGTAGTCTTAATCTCACCAAGGCTGCATTTATTTGATAAAAAAAATACAGTAAAAACAGTAATACTATGAAATATTATTACAATTTAAATGAACTGATTTCTGTTGTAATATATTTTTTAAAGTAATTTATTCCTGTGATGGCAAAGCTGAATTTTCAGCAGTCATTACTCCAGTCTTCAGTCACATGACCATTCGGAAATCATTCTAATATGCTGATTTGGTGCTAAAGAAACATGTCTTATTATTATTAATATTAAACACAGTTGTCCTGCTTAATATTTTTGTGGAATTTCAGGATTCTTTGATGAATAGAAAGTTCAAAAGAACAGCATTTATTATAACTAGAACTTTTTTTAAAAAAAATATTTATTAATTTCATAAATGTATTTAGTGTCTTTTTTATCAATTTAATGTGACTTTGCTAAATATTAATTTTATATATAATTTCTTTTTTTTATTTATTTTTCTTAAATCTTACTTACCCCATACTTTTGAATGGCAGTGCATCATGATTTACCCCCCAAAAAAGCAGCTTAAACTGTTTTTAACATTGATAATAATAATAATAAGTGATCTTAGAATGATTTTGAAAGATCATGTGATATATATATATATATATATATATATATTTTTTTTTTTTCAGAACTGGATTCCTATTGGAACCAAAATAACCAAATATTAAATAGAAAACAACAAACAAACAAACAAACAAACAAACAGAAAAAAAAAAAAGATCTACCACTCGAGGGTTGTGGGGGCTTCCTCAAGAGTACTAAAGAATAGTTGGACACTGGAATAAAAGTTGAAACGAAAATTGTTACGGTTCTGACCGACCAAGAATGTCACTGTTCACATGAAGATTTATTACAACAGTCTTTAATGACTTTGAAGGACATCTATCATCATGGAAAAAAATAAGTACTGACTGCAGCCGTATGTAGCATCTCAAGCATGCACTAAAATTAGATTCAGTGATTAACCATGTTTTGACACTGTTTATCATGATGACAAAACCCAGTTTAACTTAAAGCTTTTAATGTGTTAACTAGAGTTCATGTATCTATTCTACTGACTTGAAAAGAAAAACACAAAATGGAATGCCTGAATTTCACCCACCCCCATTAAACACACATAATATGCCTTTTGTAGACAAACACTGGCATCACATGAAGCTCTCCTGTAGTGTAGACATTTTTTTTTTTTTTTTTTTATTCTCTCATCAAAACACACAGGTGTCAGTTAGGATGCAAGCACTCAATGTCCTCTCTCCTGATGTACCAAATAACTTTAATAGCATGTTAATCCTGTGGCGGGCCAGGCTTGGGGCTGTCCAGGTTTAATGAGGTTGCTCGGGTTTAACCAAGTTCATTGTGGTCATTGGACTTATGAGCTTGTGTAGCCACCTCAAGCTCACATGCACACAGATGCTATTTGTATATCGACCAGTGCACATGGACGCACACTCTTTAGAGAATTCAAGTACCTATAAATTGGATCAAACCACATCTATTTCCCCATTCAAAACCACAAACACACACCCAACCCAAAATAATTCATTTTTCAAATGCTCTGCTGAAACAGCATAAATGTTCTTAGAAATGTACTCGTTATATTTATGCAATTTACAAATGTGTAATTTATGTGGTGTAAAATCAGGTTATTATTTAGAAATATATGTACTTACCTTTATAGTTTCAAAAATAGTTCTTTTTTTTTTTTACAAATACAATGAATTACATTAATTGTATACATATCAATATACAAATTATATTTTATTCTATTTTTATCATCAACTATGGTTCCAAAGAACTTCAGCACTGACTCCACTGAATCTGGAGAAAGCTGATCAAATAATAATTTGTCTTGGAAAAGGGTTTAAAAAAAAAAAAAAAAAGTATTTTTTACAAATATAATGAATTATTATTTGTATGTATTGTATGAATTACATTTGAATGCATTTGTAAATAAATGAATAGAAAGGACAAAAATGTCACGTCATTGACCTGTATACCAGGTAGCAGTGCCATCCAAAACAGAAAAGGCTTCATTATTCTACAGACACACAAAGACAGAATAAGCAGTGAAACTGTGCAGTGGTTGTGTGTGTGTGCGTAAATGTGTGTGTATGGATGTCATACGGTAAGCCAGCCAGAGCAAAACTAGGCCATTAATCATACGCCTGCGATGGAAGCGGTGTGTGTGGCGAGGCGGGGTCAAACTGGGGCTATTAAAGGAAGGCACGGGACCGGGGCCTCTGTTGTGCTAACCCCGAGATCCCTGCGGGCCCTGGCTGGGCCGGAGCCCCAGCTGTCCCCCCTCTGCCTGACACCCAGCTGGCTAGAGCGAGAATCGGGCAGAGTCCAAGCTGCCGCCCAGCCTCCCCTCGTGGGTAAGAAAGGGGGGCCTTTAGGGTGGTTGACAGAAGAAGAGATCTCCAGCGAACAAACATCCTGTGGCTAAAACCAAGCACAATAACATCGATGGACTCGTGACGTATTTCAACGGCTCTTATTAAAAGGCCAGACTGGGATCTCTCAGCCTGACGAGACTTTGTGGAAACATTTTTAGTCATACGCACCAGCCGACAAACTCGTATTACGCACACACGTGCGCATGACTCCAGACCGCAAGACATCATCTTCGCTGGCAAAGTCACAACTCCAGCTTTCATGCAGTGTTTTACTGTTTTAACATTTTACAGCTGGTCAACTCCATTCATCTGGACTGTAATTTACAGCGTGTCATCATATTACATACGACCACATGAATTCTATTGGCTAGCCAGTAATTATACTGCGAGTTCTATGAGCGCAGTCATCAGTATGCTGCTGGTTAGGACACGATGTGATTCTCAACGGTCAGCGTCATTACTCAATACTGAGCTGTTTTTTGAGCAAATACCTAGCGATCTCACTCCGTCTGCAAGAGTTCCCACAACTAATCTCAAAGACTTCGACGTAGTTCAATTAAATTCAAAGTTGGCATGCATTGCAAGCATCAGTGCTATTAGTGATTCAGTTCTCTTTATAGCCAATCTATTTTTTAATAACAGTTCTGATGAAAACATTACAGTATTGATCTTTATTTATTGATCTAGCAGAGAGCATAGTTAAGGCTGACACAAATCAATCAAAATAAATTTAAAATGACGATAGAGTACAGCAGGACTTGAGGTTGAGCTCGGAGCTTAATTAGTGAAATGGTGAGAGGGAACCCAAAGCAATATCAGACAGTAATACAGTGGCTCAGCTGTGTTTGTGCGGGCCAGATTACGTATTTGTATTGTATTAAAGCTAGAAATCACCAGCCAAGGTTAATGAAAGGGCAACTTACTTTAGGCCACAATAATCCCCTAGAAAACCTCTCTGCACAACAAACTGATGCATCCCATAAAACATGTGCTCAAAAGCTCAGACTGTACATTGGCCTGTGGCATGGGCAGCTAGGTTTCAGGAGAAATAAAAGGAGAGAGTGAGAGAAAAAGAGAGCACACTGTCCGTGTTGGGAGCGGCTGAAGTGTTATTTTAATCGGAGGAATGTAACCTGTGCCTGACATAAGACTAGGTATGTCTAGCTTTAAATCAAGTTAGAGAGCAAAGGCCCAGATAATACACACACAAGACAATACACACAGACACGCACACACACAGCCCAAGAAACATTAACTGGATTCTCTCTCAACTTTAGTGCAAAAACAGTGCACATTGACTATTTCTGGATTTGACACATTTGTGCATTCTAAAAGTGGCCATCACAATACAAATCTCCCCTTAATTACTGAGACAACTGTCCGATTTACAGAAGCAAATCCTTGTATTACAACATTTTTAAAGAACCTTCACATAGTTTTACTCCATTCAACTTTAATTCATAGTGACCACATCACTGTTGATCTCTAAAAATATCAAATAACACAAAAAAGCAACATAAAAGTAACTCCTACAACTGTACTACATTCCAAGTCTTCTGAAGCCACACGATATCTTTGTGTGAGGAATATACAAAAAATGCAGTTATTTACTGATAATTTTCCTCTCCAGTGAGCTATTTACTGAGAACCTGATCATTGAGTCAGTGAGTTAAAATAGTAAACATAATTTTTTTAAAGAACGAGTTGTTATGGTTCAGAATTTGAACAGAAAAATTACTTTACAAATTGCACTGATTCTTAAAAGAACCAGTTGTTACAGCTCACAAATGGGTAACAGAGTAACAGATCACTGGCAGGGTCATTTTAAGTGAATAGCAACTTAAATTGCAGATCTGTTCCTTACATATGGACTACTTTTTGTCCATATTTAAAATAAACAAACTCTCACTATGAATTGTCATTGTATTGAATAGACTGACTGATCTCAGTCAAGTATGACGGCAGTGACAACATGATTTAAATTTACAGAAATATTAATGAGTTTACAAGGACCTTCCCATTATAATTATGTAGAGCAACCATGGCATCTTAGTGGGCCAGCGTTCCCTATGGGATACATAAATGTATCAGGCTAGCAAAACTCACCTACTTTTAACAAAACAGTTTACATGCAGATACAAATAACTCCAAGCATCCTTCATTACTATCAGCCGATGAATGGCTATGCCATCTGCAGCTTAATGACTCAAATAACTTCTTCAACCCAGCGCTGACAGTTATTGTTTAAAGTACTGCCCATAACCTTTACAAAGGACACAACTTCAGGACATTCTCACATTACTTTCCTCCTGACAAAACTCTAAAAGCATTTTCTGAGGAATTAGCTAAGGGACTTGAACTTGAACTTCTTTTTTAAATTAAGTGAAATATTTCTCTGCTGAACTACTGCTATAAAAACCATGGCGCACACAAGAGTGTGAAGACCGGAATGTCACCATAACCATGTTTGACAACTCCTGACTCTCAACTTATTGGACAAGCTGAACCTCAAATCCACGTAGAACTTGTGAGCTGTCTGGTGAGCAGCAGATAAGCATGTAAGAGAGACAGCAGATCTGTCTGTACCCAACCTGTCTGCTGCTCTGGAAGAGTAATTACAGGAAGGCCTGTGGTAATTAGCCCACCTCTCACTGTGTTTGTCTGTTTTTAAGGCTGACAAAAAGAAAGGAAGAAAAAAAAAAACCTGGAAGCTGACAAAGCCGCAGCCCAGTTTTACCATATGGGAGCGGATGGATAGTGTCGAACAGCATGTTGGGTTTACGTGGAACGGAGTCAAACGCGTAAGCTTAGCTACAGGGATCTCAAATATGAAGACGCCCCTCCTGATACCACCAGTCTAACAGACAAGACAGCCACAATCTGCATCCCTCGCTGTTTGTTGTCAAGAATGTTTGAAGCAGTTCTCTCTAGGCAGAGCTCAATGATGAGGATAAGGGCCAGTGCGAGAAAGTTTGGGGCCAGTTGACAGAACTGTCACTTGCCAATGCTTACGTTCCAACAATTATATATATTTGTGGATCATGTACATGAGTTGGTAAGCCTTATATATATACAATTTATTTATAAAAAAATAAATAAAAAAAGGCCAGCAAAGGACAAGATTGACCAACTGGGCCAGCAAACCAAACAAAACAAAAAGTACATCCGAAAAAATAAAAAAAAATAAAAAAAAATCAACATATCACCTTGAGTATCAGCCTGTTTGATATATCAGTCTATCACTAAAAAGCAATCCTTACTGTCAAGTCCTGCTATGCAAGATGTGTTGTTTGCTTCTTTTGTCTTGGAACCATTAAAGCTGTCAAAATAAACATGAAAACTTTGATGGCTAGTTTGAGAGTAACTCTTCATAAATAGCGTGTGGACAGTCAGATAAAGAAGAGCGGCCTGTCACCATCGTAAGAGGTGTCTGCTGAACTCCTAAACGTACTGACTCAGAGGAAGATAATAATAAACACGGCTTATTTCCAACAACAAAAGAACTCCTCCGTCGAAATGAAAGACTATGACAAATCGGTGTTCTAATGTTTCCTGTGTGGGTGTGCCGTATGTGAATGCGTCTGTGTGTGTGTCCCTGTTGGCTAAGCAGCAGGGTGACTACTCCCCCTGTCTTCCCACCATCTGCCCAAGAGAGAGCTCCTCCAGCACCCCTTCCACAATCAGCACTTTTCCAGGCTGAAGCCAAGAGAACGAGACATCCAGCTAACTCTGCAGGTCCCATTGCTCACCTGCGTCAACGAGAACACGGGTCTCACTGATGAGCAGTTAATCAAAGGAAATAAAGTTAGGATGCTAACTATTCTAAACTTCGAAAAGTTATGAAAGTCTCTGGCACGGGAAAAGGAGGTGTGCAATACAATACAATACAATACAATACAAATTTGTACCAAATTAATCAAGCCGTGTGAATTTTAGCAACAACTCTGAAGATATATCGTGTGAACTTGCAATTCTTACCAACTGAATCAACATTTAAAATAACACCAAAGATGTGCACTCTGAAATTCAGACTGCAATTAAATAGGCACACTTCAAAATATTAACCTATTAATCGAACTGATATTAACATGAAGAAAAGGGCTCACTAGGGTTGGATCGATACCACAAGTTTGGCTTCAGTACGATACCAGAATCTAATATCTCGGTATCGATGCCATAGGTGATTGGGCAGCCTCAAAAGATAACTGAATTAAAAACTATTTTATTAAGAACAAGTTTCGGATTCAATCCACCATTTAAATAAGGTCCAGAAACTATGAAATGTGCAGTAAGCAGCATGACAAATGTATATAATATACAATAAGTGAGCAAAGAGTGCTCCCATTATAATCATTGAAGTTCAGCGCTGCCATCTTACTGACTTAGCAAAAACTGTTACAATCAATGAATCTGAACACTGCACAATGAATCTCTTATTGACATCATGTTGTTGTTTTTTTTAAATGAAAGGATTCGTGAACATGCTTTGGCTGAACTCTATGAGCTTTCTCTAAACAAACTCCTGCATTTTCAGCGGTTTTTAGTGGATTCAGAGCAACTTAAACACATCTGACTGACCATTACGTTCATGTGCTCAACAGATACATGTCCGTGATAGGCTACAATGCTCAACACTTTAAAAACACATTGTCAATAGAAACACTCTTCACAGAGCGCTTACACAAATACACACGGGAGCATAAACATTATTTGGTTACTCGCGATATTCTCTCATTTTATATCAACCGCACGATTATCGTGTAGCGTGAGTCTTATCTGTTTGATCCGTCTTGTTTATCTGTTGTCAAATTTGCCGGTTTCACAATCAGTTTGGATAACACTGCCGCATAGAGGTGAACTTCGGAACAGCGGCGTATCAAGTACCGAAATGTTTGTAATCGTGATATTGCACCATTTGAAATATAACATATACCGATATTTTTCCAGCACCAGCGCAACCCTATAGGGTTCACAAAAGCAAATATCTCAAATCACCAAAAATGCTGCTGCTAGTCATTCATGGTGGTCGTTCTCTCTCAAGTTTAGACTCAAAACCCCCATTTGCCCTTCACACACACTCAAGGATGGTCAAACTCCCATTGAGCCAAGCAAGACTAATATAAGCCATTTGGGTGTTTAGAAAGGCTTACCCTTTTCAGCGCTCAAAGCCCCATTAGATAAAGAGGAGCAGGGCAGGCTAATTAGAGTCTGACCGTTTGGCCATTCTAGAGCAAAGATTCATTTGCACTGGTCTTACAATCGGCCTCTCTCTCTCTCTTTCTCTCTCCACCTAATAGAAAAATAAGCTACTTCACTCTGCATCGCTGGCAGTGACACCTGCGATGGAGGGGGTAATGGTGTTTAATGGCCTTTTAAATTTTTATTCAGTCTGAGAATCATAAAAGAGGAACCAGGCAGCCACTGGATCTCTTAATAATCCCAATGCTATGGCAACCAAAAGCAAGCTTAGCTGTCGGACATTAGGTTGCTCGCCAATCCACACCTGCTCTCGGTTCTCGTGTTGGAAGAAATGTTGAGATATCGAGAAAGAGGCACGTTTCTATATTTCTGCAAGGTCACCAATGGCGTTTTAGTGATCCTAATAATAGACGTTTTAAAGTTTAAGTGCTGCCCGGGGGTCTTCTGCGTGTTCATTAGGAATCGCGGCCTGCTTGGCCAACACAGCAAGGAATGGACATTAATAAAGCAGAGGGAAAAAAAGAAAAGGACAAAGAGGGAGGAAAATTGAGGAAGAGTGTTTATGTTTTGGAAGGCTGCAACTGTGAGTTTGCACTCCCTGGTGATAGAGACAAATCCAGATCTGATTTGAGAGTTGTGGCTTTTACACATCTGAGACCTGCTGTATCACCAGAACCTATCTTTTATTTATTTACAGCAGCGCTGAGAGGGAGAGAGGGAGAGAGAGAGAGAGAGAATTTGACAAATCACACTCATCCTAAACAGGACTGTGTGTAATGCATAATAACAAATACATACCTGGGAGATTTTGGAGAGGATATCGACAAGTTTTGTACTTGTTTATCCATTACATCAGTGATTCCCAACCAGGGGTATATGTACACCGGAGAGTCCTTAAGCAGGTTTCACAGGGTTCTTGGAAAGACTTTTTTAAACCTAAAAAAACACAATAACAACAACTTAATAGTACCAAACAATTCATTATTTCAATAGATTAACTAATAATGATATCTTCTGTTACTTTCTATGAAAATAAAACAAAATAATGTGTACTGTAATGTATTCAAATTGTATAAATGTGGATTACATTCATATAGCTCTAATTTACAAAAAACATTGTGATTTGGGGATCCAGATCACGTAAATAAGTTACACTGCAAATATTCATATACACTACGGTTCAAAAGTGTTGGATCTGTAAGATTTTTTATATATATGTGTTTTTGAAAGACATATCTCTTATGCTTACCAATGGAAATACAAGAACTGAGAAAAAACAGTTTGAAATATCCATCTGTTTTTCAGTGGTGACTATTAATAATATAAATGACAATGCTAAATGATGTCCACTATTAGTTAACATTTCTGTATTCCATATGATTATGCTATCAGCCACATGAGTGTATATGCAGCTCCCTCCGTTTAACACATTTAAATGAATTCTGCATTATGGGTGGGTGATATACCAGTAGACACAATTAACCGGTAGAAATTTGTCAACCGGTACAGATTTTGGACTATTGCTGCGCTCACGACGTGTCATAATTACCGTAGGCTCGATATGACAACCCGTCATTGTTTCTATTCGGAACTGTTCATGTCCTCGGACAGGGAATTATGTGTTTCTATGGCGACACAATCAACACCTAAATGAATCACCAGTGGTCAGGTGGTTAGCGGTCACATAGTACAAGTAGGAGCTCTTAGACGAGTCCCATCTTACAAGTTGTAATTACAAGCTCTACAAGGACGGACACACTTTTTACAAGTTGAAACCTCGAAATGATGGTAATTTCAACATGGCGTGAATGCACATTATCTATCGCGGTTAAGCTTACGTGACCTTGTTGTGCTGCACTTGGTCACGAAAGCTTATCATTTGCATGAGTTTTTAAGCATTGACTTTTAAAAACAAGTGATTTTAAACTGTGGAAGCACAGTAAGCAGCGAAAGACAACTCATTTCGCTATATGAGAACGCTGTCAGAGAGATGGTTTCTGAGCGCTGAGAGACGCACGCATTTGAAGCCGCTGCTCATTGTGAGTACTGAACTAAATTCGTTTTGCCGCCCAAATGGGCTTCAACGGTTGAATACACTAATGTGTCAAAATGACCATTTTTGCAAGTAAACAGTCATTTATGTCTTAAGTGAATTTAAACAGTTGAGAAAGAAAATGCACAAGTATATTGGATCCGTGCAGTCGGTCTTAAAGTGACAACAGCCAAATATACCTGCTGTCGTCTGTGTCAATGTTAATCAAACAACAAAAAAGGGAAAATCTCACACTGCTCTTAACTGAATCACGTTTGTAACTTTAATAACAATAAATGTATAATTTACACAGTGAAGGCTATACATTTTTTATCATTTAATTACTTTATACAATCTATGTAGTATTTCTTAGTGCTTGAAGTTTTTCAGGTCTATTTGATCTATTGTAATTTGTTTTCCTATGTGCCTGTAATTAGTTTCTTTGTTCTTTCTTTATCACCACTTGTCTTCAGTAAGCTTGAGAATTTTTATTTCTATTTTTATTTTTTTTACTTAGGCTAGTATTAGTTTTTTGTGATATTGAAAATGGTCACAGGAATTATGAAATTTCAATTACATCAAAAATGTTGATATCATAAAAACCTTATTTAAAGCAAAAATAACTATATTGTGATACATAAAATAAAATGACTCATATCATGATATAAGATTTTGGTCATATCGCCCATATCCCCTTCTGCATAATCCCCCCCTCCCCCGCCCTCTCCCAAATCAGTGCAGAAACAGCGCAAAAGGTCCAGCTGACAGGTATATGGGTGAACATAAATTAAAAAAGATTAGGAAACTACATTAGAAGACTAGTTTTCAGTGAAAATGCAAAACTTTTTTGCATGCAAAAGTCTGCTCTTGCTATGATTGGTGGGATGTAGTTATGATTACATGAAGCAAGACAAACTTAATGAAACAAATGGGATTTTTGAGACCGTCAGCAGTCCTAGTCAGTCAAGGTCCATCAGTCAATCTTACGGTGGTCTCCTGTCCAGCGTCAGCTGAGTAAACGCAGTGCTTTGTCGTTTAAATGTCAGTGATAGACATCAAACCCAGTACTTTCTCAAACTCCATCTGCTTTATACAGATGTCTCAATCAAGCCAGCAGCTGTGTGGTGTCTTACTGTCAGAGAGGACCAGGGCTACACATATACACGCTTCTGTTTAGACACAGGAAACGTACCTGCCATACACCACATGCTACCTGACCTGCCCGTCTGCTGCCTGTCATTCAGCCCTCGCATGGACCCTCAACACACTAACGCAAGCTTCCACTCCCTTACACACACACACACACATCAAACTCCTCCTCTAACACTTGTAATGCCTTCTGTCTTGACAAAAATGTTTCAGTTGTTTAGAAAAAAGGCCATAGGCAAAGAAATTTCAGTGTTATCAATTAAAGACATGTACCATCATCACATCAGAGACAAAATAATGGTTTGTTGTGACATTTTGCAGATGGTGTTGTGCTATGTGCTTATCACGAAACAGGTGATCACTTCTATGATTTAAGTTATGTTTAAACAAGAATCTTTATGGCAAAAACTGTAAAATACCCTGATATTACTTCCAACAAACACTTCATAACTGGATCTTGTTATCCTGTCATTTCTTTGTGGATATAAGAGAGTAGGGCAGAACAAATATAAAAATAAAAAAAAGTCACACTTTCTGAAAGAATGCACAGCAATACACCAAACATTCAGAAAACATACACAATAAAATAAATATTAAATGAAAATTATTTCTTTTGAACGATTAACCAGTGCAAAAAAATGTGGGCGAGTCTTTTGTGGCAAAAAGAGATCATCATCAAATTGAATTTCTTTAATTTAATTTCCAATAAAAAACTTTAATTAATAAGCCTGGATGCCAGCCGAACTTAGCCCCGGCCACAATATTTGAGGTCGGGAAGTTCAGTCTGGACTTGGTCTGTTGTGGAGCAACTATGCTCGAACCAGAGCTGTCTGGACCAATCAAATTGTCAGGGCGGGCTTTATACGATGATGGACAGATGATCAACAGTAACGTAATCATCGACATCACCAAAGAGCGCTTGGGTTGAATTCGTTTACAACAAAGATGCCGCCATCGCGTCTGTTATAGAAGATATCGACAGCGCATTCATTTTAATAGAGGAACAGAGAACCGCGATCAAGGCATTTGTCGATCGGAAAGATGTTTTTGCCGTCCTTCCTCCTACGGGATTCGGCAAAAGTTGAATTTATCAGCTGGCCCCGATGGTCGCTAAGAAGATGGGGCGCAATGAAAACCCTGTGGTCATTGTGGTTTCTCTTTTGCTCTGATTGGTTGTAGGTCTATCCAACTGAGTGCAGAGGCATTTTCTTTCCTGGTTCGGTTGAAACACGCCCCATAAATCACAGCCCAATGGAGCAGTATCAGACTCATATTCTGACTAGAATCTGAGTATGATGACGTCAGGCTATTAATTAATGAGCTTTTCCTCTGAAACAACTTTTTTCATTGACAGCAATAGCACAGGCTATTGGATAATGTTAACCAAAAAACAACCAATTTAGATAAAACTACTATTTTGTCTAAATCACATCCAATCTCGCTTTATTCCGGTAAGTAACATCCACTTTGCACAATTTGCGTGCAGCTAAGCTGCAAATGCTTTGACAATACAAATGTAAAGTTGTGTCATGGCACACTAAAATATAATTGAGAGAGAGACACTCGACCTTCTGATGACACCATTCTTCAGTCTCTCAGGGCATGGTTGGACACTGGCTCCTTGTACAGATACACATAACAGGGCCAAACAGATGCTATTTCAGCCCAGAGGACAACACAAACACACTGACAACATACAAATGACCTGCACTTATTTAACTGGGTATGCACTTGAAAAGCAATGCACTGCAAGACCAGAGCATATTATAAACATCATTTATTAGCATGAACACACTAAAAAAAATATATTAAAAAAAATTAATGGATAAAAAAAGCCCTATTCGGATGGGACTAGTTTTCATGGAGGAAGTTAGAGACATTTGTGTTTCACAGGCTTAAGCCCTATTCGGATGGGACTAGTTTCCCTGGAGTTTGTGTTTTACAGGCATACTTTGTGAATTGAATCCCGTCCAAATCTGCCATGTCTGTGTTTTTTTTCACACAACCTAGCAAATTACCTACTGTTTTTTCGGCTAACTCAATGGTCCGCTGAGACATCTAATCCCGTGTGAATGTGAATGACTATGAATGCTGATGTTGTATTATCCTAACGCTTCTCATGTGTTTTTGACTACCTGAGCTACTGTTCGTGCACCAATCTTTCGTGTGCTTTCATTTCATTTCAATATGGATGGTATCTAATAAAAAACTTAAATTATAAATGTAATAAATAGAGCTAAATCGCAGAAACTGCGAAGACTGCCCAGGTTAATAACAGTGTAATGTAAGATACTTGTCTAGACGTCTCTTGTGGCAAGCAGAGCGGGGCCGAGAGCCGTGAGAACGGTGCGAGGCCGGTGGCACCACTGCTAGTATTCCACTAGAAACAAACCTTGTTGTATTATTTTAATTTAATACTGTGAAGCTGCTTTGATACAATCTGTATTGTGAAAAGCGCTATACAAATATACTTGACTTGACTTGACTAGTGAGCGTCACCTGCACGCCACATCGTTCTCGAGTGTCTCACGGAGGAGCTCCGGACTGATAAGAGGAGGGACGACGACAGTGAAGGACGAGAGAGCACCAGGCCTGGATTTTGCGTTATGCTTTGTTTATGATGTGTTTGCGTCAGTCATCCGTTAGGGGCTGCCGCTTTACTTTCATTTGTGTTTATTTTATAATTAAAATGTTTGAACGCTCAAATCTCAGCTCACTCATGTGGTTTATTATAAACAGCCATAAATATCTACAAATGCATGTGAAATTTTTTTAATAGGATTTTTATAATACATTTAAGTTATATCAGTAAATAGTTCATTAAAAAACATGTACGTCATATGTGATGCATGTAAACACACCACATGACCTTCTGTAACGCCCACGTCTATAAAACACACACTCCCACTTCTGTAATAAACACAGAGATGTTAGTCCAGTCCGAACCGGTACATGAAATCACAGACGTCGGGTGATAAGATTTGTAACTCAAATGTTGTTTAGAAAATTGTCCCATCCAAATAGGGCTTAGCCTAAGTGACAACACAGTTATCAGTGGAATGTGGTAGCAAAGTCTTTGTCCATTCAAGCCATTCATTGTGCTTTGGAAGCACTGCTTCCTGTTATGTTACCTTTTGCCTGCATTTTCACCATTATCCACCTCTAATTCATCCTGCTATACTGTAAGGCTTCAATGAGAACATGTTAAAATCAAAGGAGGGATAAAAAGACTCTACAGCTGTAGCTATTGGACAGTGTTACTTTGCATTATACAAGATCATATATATTTAATATAAATGTGTTATTGTTCATTTTTGCACTGACGATGATCCCTTGCCTCTTTAAAGAAAACACACCAAGTACATACATTCACCGCCCACTTTATTAGCTACACTTGTTCAACCTGTTAACACAAATGTCTAATCAGCCAATCAAATTAGGGCTGCACGATTATGACAAAAATCATAATTGCCGATTATTCCCTTGAAATTGTAATTGCGATTATCAGAATTTACATTGAATATATATAGGCATATTATAATACATGTTTACTCAAAAATTGTTAACACACTCTCTCACACACACACACACACACACACACACACACACAAGTACTGTCCCCCTTACTTAACATGCACATAATTTGTAAGAATATGACTAACAGTAAAGACTACTAATAAATAAACATTAGGCCAATGCTTAAGCCTTTAAATAGCAGTCCCAAACTAGTTTTTGTTAATACAATGTTGGTATGAGCCACCACAGTCATTTAAAAATATAGAAAATAACACAAAGTGAAAATAAAGTGGCATTTTGGGGTTAATATGGAAAAGACAGTTACCAGTGAACACACAATACTAACAAGAAATGTTAATGAAACATGGAAACTGCTCCTTGTGAATAGAATGAAAATCATACCTGCATGCAAATGCTTCTCAGCTCACACACGACGTACCAGTAACGTGATTTATTGGTATTTTACTTTTATTTCGTGTGATTTACAACGTAATGACGTTGCATGCTCGCAGTTTCTTTTGCACTTTATATACAACGCGCGCCGCCGCACTTGCGCGTGCAATTGAAGAGTGTGCGCTACGAGCACAGTATAGCAGCTGACCGGACAGGAAAGTCCGTTTTTCTGAGGTGAAAGACTATTTCAGCGTACACTTACGTCACTGCCTGGTAGTTCCTATTGTGCTGTGTTTTCTGAAGTAGTTGTGATTCGCCTCTCATAACATAACATGCAAACAACACGCACGCAGAGTGGATTTTCTTTTGTAATCGCGGATTTGAACGATTACGTAATCGTGGCATCCGTAATCGTAATCGCGATTAGAAATTTGATTAATTGTGCAGCCCAAAATCAAATGGCATTTAGGGATGTGTCCAAAAATCGCCCCCTATATCCTTTAATAGGACACTATTTGAGGGGACAGCCATTTGTAGTGGTATCTGAAACCATAGTGGACATTATCGAGTGCACTCATTCAAACCCATAATGCACCGCAATGACAAGTGTTCAACTGATGTGCACTCAATGGCTAAGGAATACCCATAATGCCCTGTGAGGGTCGTGCTGAATGAATTCCCGCATCTCGCCAGAAGATGGTGCCCGCAACTGAATCATCCATCCATTTTCCAAACCGCTGGTCCAATTCGGGTACAACATAATTTCACACAGGTATAAATTCCTTTTCAATTGATTATTAAATTGATTAATTAAGGTTTATACATGCTAGTTTCCATAACATCGTTCAACATAAATCTTTTCATTGCAAATAGAGCTGCTAGTTTGCTAAGTTTCAAATGATTATTAAACATGCAGCAAGCTCAAACCATGCAAAAGCGACAGCCCTTCCGGCGCACTCAGTGTCTGAATTCACTCACTCGATTTCATTCACTCCTTTAAGTGGACTATATCATTGGAGTAATGAGGGAATAGTGAATGAGGGTATAGGGGACAATTTTGAACACCGCTATGGTCAAGACGATCTGCTGAAGTTCAAACTGAACATCAGAATGAGGAAGAAAGGTGATTTAAGTGATTCGAAATTGGCATGGTTGTTGGTGCCAGACGGGCTGGTATGAGTATTTCAGAAACTGCTGATCTACTGGGATTTTCACAACAATACCTAGGGTTTACAGAGAATGGTCTAAAAAAGAGAAACTATCTAGTGAATGGCAAAAATGCCTTGTGGATGCCAGAGGTCAGAGGAGAATGGCCAGACTGGTTCGATCAGATAGAAAGGCAACAGTAACTCAAATAACCGAGGTCTGCAGAAGAGCATCACTGAACGCACAACATGTCGAACCTTGAATCAGATAGGCAGATCCATCCTGCTTTGAATCCACGGTTCAGGCAGTGAGATGTTGGTGGGAGGTGGTGTAATGGTGTGGGGGAATTTTTTTTTTATTTTTGACACACTTTGGGCCCCTTAGTACCACCTGAGCATTGTTTAAATGCCACAGCCAACCGGAGTATTGTTGCTGACCATGTCCAGTCTATCCCTTTGTGTACCCATATTCTAATGGCTACTTCCAGCAGGATAAGGCTCCACATCACAAAGCTCAAATCATCTCGAACTGGTTTCTTGAACATGACAATGAGTTCACTATACTCAAATGGCCTCCACAGTCACCAGGGGCCTCATTTATAACCGTTGCGTACGCACAAAACAGGCCCTGAAAGAGGCGTACGCCACTTCCGACGCATAAGTTGTGATTTATAAAAACAAACTTGACGGGGAAAATGTGCGCACCTGCACGCAAACTCTGACCCATGCGAACAAACATTTTGGAGACTGAGCAGTTTGGCGACACCGATGGTGAGCAGAGGGACTGACGGCAGATAAAGGAAAACCACTTTAAATCTTCATTATGAGTCCTAATCATAAATACAGTGCATGTTCACAATAACAGTTTAAATAAATAAAATAATGATTTAAACTATGTTTTACATCCGAAATAAACATTTAACATTAAATATGCCATTCTCATTAATAGTGTTTCAGCACTTAAATTACATGAAATCATTACAACAAGTTACAATATTTTTAATATTCTAATAAATAAGAATATTTGAAGTGGATGCGATACTTTTGAACACTTCCTGTGGCTTGCTGTGTTTTAATGTTTTAACTACAGCGAGGATTGCTTAGCGCATGATATAGCAGAACTCATGGTCTGAATATTTTTGCACAAATAATGATCAATAATGCACAATAAGGCCTATCTGTTTCCATTAAAAATATAAAGCAATTAAAAATACAATTTAAATGAATGAATACTATTTGATTTATTTATTCAAAAACAAGGCAAGGATAGGCTACTAAATGATTTTTAGCAACGTAATGTGACGGCATATCCGTATATCTCATATTTTCCTAATGTCTTGTACTGTTAAACATGGTGTCACATGAATGAATATGCATATGCAAATAATATGCAAATGAGGATATGGATAGTAAAAATAGGCAATGTAAACTCCATATGGTTATTGCGGGGAGGAGACGGGGTGGAGACGCATGTGCGCACAATATTCCGCTGACTGGGATTTATAAAGGGAATTTTGCGCAGGTTCTGGCGTACGCATGGTTTTATAAGTCTGAATATTTATTGCTGCACGTATTCTTTTAGTAAAGATCCTACGCACAGTTTTATAAATGAGACCCCAGAACTCAATTCAATAGAGCACCTTCTGGGATGTGAAGAATTAAGGCAGTTTTGAAGGCAAAAGGGGGTCTAACCCAGTACTAGCAAGGTGTACTTAATAAAGTGGCCGGTGAGTGTATAATACCATTCAAAAGTTTTGGATCAGTAAGTTTTAGTAAGTGAAATAAGTCTATTATGCTCACCAAGGCTGCTTTTATGCCAAAGCTGAATTTCCAGCAGACATTACTCCAGTCTTCAGCGTCAAATGATCCTTCATGAATCACTCTAATATGCTGATTTGGTGCATGTAACATGTCTTATTATTATCAGTTGAAATCAGTGCTGCTTAATATTTTTTGTGGAAACCATTATATAGTGCCTGCATTATTTTGATGAACAGAAAGTTCAAAATAACAGCATTTAAAGGGGTCATATAATGGTACATGCAATTTTACAAGTTGATTGTACTGAAATGTGTGTTGGCAGTGCCTGTACACAACCATCATAAAATGCTAAAAATCCATCCAGTGTTTTTTTTTTTTAAATCTTATTATGTTTTCCCCCATCTCAAATCAAGCCGTTCGATTTTGTGACGTCACAAAATCGACGCCCCTCCCACGATTGTTGA
This sequence comes from Rutilus rutilus, assembly GCF_951802725.1. Classification (NCBI taxonomy): domain Eukaryota; kingdom Metazoa; phylum Chordata; class Actinopteri; order Cypriniformes; family Leuciscidae; genus Rutilus; species Rutilus rutilus. Next base: position 14,668,732 of record NC_140225.1, read on the forward strand.
TTGACAGCAGCGTTTCAACACAGACCCGCCCTCGCTCGTGAGCGAGCTGTCAATCAGTCCGCGCGTCATTGTTGATACGCTGGAGCACTGTCTATGAGCAGAATGGCGTCTAAGCGATTGTGGTGTTCTGTTCTTGGGTGTAATAAGGAACACAGCAGTCATTTTGATGTTCCTAAATCCGAACCGCTGAAGACGCAGTGGCTGAGTTTTGTTTTCGAAGGGAATATTCCCCACGATCAACGTCAATGCTTTCATGTTTGCGCGAATCATTTCACACACCATATTGCTTTACAAACGAGGGTCAGTAACGTTATAAAGCTGGTTTTGCTAAGAAGCTGCTCCTGAAAAAAGGATCGGTACCAACTATTCGTGTTCCTGCAGCACCTCCAGAATAACTGAAGTGAGTGTAATGTTTTATTAACCTTTATATTAATATTTATATGAATCTTTGCAAATCGCTTGCTGCACGCTTCACGATGAATGCGGCTGGTTACACTCAGGGTACATTATGGCATGTTTTCTATGTACGACGTTCTCAATATAATTCATAATCCCACGTTTATAATGAACAACGCGTTATGGTTATTGTGCTATTGTGTTGCAAACAGTGTGTTCTTACAATACTAATGAGAATTTTTAATTAAAGTATATTACAAACTTTTAATTTAGACCCTAAAGAATCATATTAGCTTGTACAAAAATGGCATTATATGACCCCTTTAATAAAAATTAAAATAAAAAAGTGATTTTTATTTTTTTGTGGTAACATTAAGGTTATAATAGTATTCACTTTTTTGATCAGTTTAGTGCACTCTTGCTGAAAAAAGAATGATAAAAAATAAAAAAATCTTACAGACCCCAAACTTTTGAACAGTATTGTATTCATAACAGTACACATTAAACACACAGCTTCACCTGCACACTGTAGAAACTGTACATACTGACAGACAGGGATCTAGTTGTGTTCCATAAAGCTTGGCTTTTTTTCAGGTTGATTAAAGATCCCGTGTTGATTTCCTTCAGAGTCACACTGAATACAGCGGACACGAAGCCGAGCCAGCAGCTCATCAAACGCGCCACACGATACCCACATTAAAGGTAATGTCTCTGCCACTCCATCTCGCATTGTTTTATTTTGCTCTCTGGCTTTAATGAATGTGACAGAATTACGCCGCTTTAAAACCGTCTGCTTTATTGTTCTATTTGTTTATCTATTTCTTATTTCCTCGTCTTTTCCCAGCTCTCATCTGTCATTCTTCGGTGCTTTCATTTTATTGGCCGCTCCGCAGAGCGGTACTGTTGATCGCTGCCCATTTTCGGATTAGGAGATTAAGTTATTCATCACTCACCGCGCTCCCTGCTGCGCCACTGCTATCAGGACACCGCCAAATCACAACATCTCAGCCAGCCATTTCAAAATAATTGAATGCACAATAATTTCCCTATTAATACATTTCTCATATTAGAGATTATGCATGAAACATCCACATTATCTGTGGCAGTGTTTTCCTTCTCTCTTTTTTTCCTGTGTGCATGTGTTAATGTCTTGCTCCTCTCCAGTAAATCTAATAGACAGGATTGAATAGCTCATGCCAGGATGAAGGGTTAGGTTACAGATAGCCTCTTTTTTATTTATTCTTTTTTTTTTTTTTTTTTTGCCTCTCCCTCCCTTCTCCTTCTCTGGTGGAAGATGCAGAAGAAAATTAAAGAAAATCGATCATTTTCGACTAGGGTGGTGGGGACGAGCTGTGACGGTTGCTACGCCAACAGTAACTCAGCCTCTCACAGCTGTCTCGGAGAAGTTGTTTTGTTTAGGTATTGTAGTTGCTCACATTTTTGCACTAGACACACCAAAGACTCGCACCAACAAAAGGCATATCAATGGATGTGTCATATATGCACGTATTAGCATGAGAACAGATCATTAAATCCACTGTAGGCAGCCAACCAAAACGCCTCGGCGCAGCGGCCATTATGTCGTCATCATACTTCAGTGAATCGTGTTTTGCTTTGTACTAAAAATAATCCTCTCTTCCACAGCAAGGACAGAGGTGGACTCACAACAGAGCTGGTCACAGTTAGAGATCCTCTTCAAACATCAAAGTGTGTTAATCACTTGTGTTAAATGTGCTCAAGCCTGGATATGGGGTTATTGAGGCTATACTGTACACTGCACCAGGGCATATAAGATCTATTACAGCAGGTAAATGCGTCTAAACAGCAGAAAGAGTGAAGGTGAAACATAGGAAATGAACACCGAGTGCATGTCCTCTATAAAATAGGTCTAAATGTTCACCGCTCAGGTGAAATATCTCTCTTTCTCTCTCTCTTGCTCTAATTAAATTGAATATTACTCAAAGACTGACATGTTTGGCTTGTCAAAAATGTTATATTCAGCTGTTGCAAATTCGGTGACTTTTGAAAATCAAGTTTTGATTTTTACCAGGAAAGGAGTGGTTTTGATGCACAAAGTTGTGAAAAATCACGTCCTAAAAATGGTGTTCCATTATAACCCCTTAGCAGATCTGACTATCTACCCATCTATCCATCCATCCATCCACCTGTGTCTGTCTGTCAAAAAAAGTTACCAGTAATCATATAATCACGTGGATGTTTTCAGAAATGATTGTAACCTCAGTTAACTATAATAAACTATATTTTCAAGTATAGTGCATTAAAAACATTATCAGCCATTTTATCTGTGACAGTGAATCAAGTATTATAAGCATCATAATGTATAACAACTAATTACACTGACAGCCGGGTCTAAAAGTTAACTTTACACATTTTTAAATAAAACTTGTATTTATGAAAATAAAATATAACAAGCAATGCTAATTTTCAGGAATTGAATGATTCTTGTTCAGCTAGCTGATTAATGACTTACAATAACTTTAATTATAATTTTTTTGTACTTTTGATGAAGCACCTTTAAATTCAGTGCCACGGCAACAAATGTCATTTAAATATAGTATTAACAATGCAACCTGTTCTAAACAAAAAATGGTTCTCGATTGGCAAACCTATGTATAATAGAAAACAATGAGTATGATAAAAGTATTATGAATATCTGAAGCATTCAAAACCTCTGTATTACACATTGTATATATAAAAAAGTGTTTTACAAAGAGTGCTACTGAACATATTGCTGACTTGATTTGATTTATAGTAACACCATAAATACAGACACATGATTTCACAGCGGGCAGAGAAATTAATAAATAAATAAATAAATAAATATCTGTGAGCGAAAGTGTGTTTGTGTGAGCTACCCAGTTCTCGTCTCAAATGAACATGTGCTCTCTCTGCACAGATGACACTCAAAATGCATTATAACCATTAATGAAAAAGTTAATGGGCCATTTTCTTACATATCAATTTACATTTTACAATTTGGGTACACAAATGATGTCTGCTACGGCGGGTCCTTAATATTTTGCTCAAGGAAACAGTTCTAATGTGTTTTGTGGACATCAAATGTAGTGAATAATGATGCGTCCATCGCATGCAAATAAGATGACAGTAGGAATGGGCTGATCAACAGTGCTCGCATAAAGAGGTTACAGACTGCCATGTACTGCGCTCAGTTTCAAAAATGTCATATCGCAGTGTGTCCATGTTTGCAAGCAAATACACAAACCAATGCGCTCAATTATGATCAGCTCCCTTGTGTGCAAGTGCAACTAGCAAATTATCTATCACAAAGTATCCCAATTTTCACACTCTGCTGTGAATTTCATAAAACATGTAAGCAGAAATAAGCCTTAGATCAGGGGTGGGCAAACTTTTTGGCTCAAGGGCCACACTGGGTTTTAAAATTTGACAGAGGGCCGGCCCAGTAGCAGATTATGAAACACGATCTCATGAAAGTGCGTATCTATACCACAAATTTTATTTCTCGTGCTATTTATACGCCAAAAATGTTTTTTGCGTGCATATGCTACACACTGTAAACCCCTTGGTTAGGATTAGGGGTGCGGAGTGCGTGCCTATTACACGCCATAAAGTGCGTATCATATGCACGCAAAAATGCATCATAAGCACTACAAATACAATTCGTGGTATTCGCACTTTCATGAGATCGGGCTGAGCAAACACCTTTACGTTGTGGCAACGTCTGCGCGGAATTCAACAACTGAGAGACGACATTCTGACAATATTTTTTTATTCTAGATATCCCCCATTTAGCATGTTATCTTTTGAGGTTAATTTTTAATTAGTCAGATGTTAGATAATTACAGCCTATACTTTTTTAAATATTGTTATTATTTAATGGGCCTAACAGTAAATTAGAAACAAAACACCTGCAAGTGTACACTTAGAAGAGTAAAAATGACAGAAGGTTACGTTAATTCAACTTTATTAAAACTGCATATGGCAATCAATTTGCACTTCCAAAAGTCATACATTTGTGGAAAAAAACGAAAAAACGAAATAAACGAATATACAAATTTATTTTAAGTATAATAAAATAAAACATAAAAAGCAAAGGCAGATCAGAACATTTAATGAACAAAACCGGGTTCTGTACATGGCAGACGGGAGCGTAGTCGAAAGCCGGGCGATAAACGGAATCAGTCAGGATACATCCACAAATCCAGAGGAGCAAAGAAACTAAATAGCAGACAAATCAAAGGAAAAACTAAACAGGTGTGCAAGCAGTTACCAAACATTTTTTTCTCTGTTTCCAAAAAAGAAAAAAAACATTAACGTGCAACAAGTCTATGCGCTTAAGTCGCTGTCTGTTTGGTTTCCATGGTGACGCGGCATTGCTTGTTACGTGACACACTGCAGCCACAACAGCGCTGAATGAATGATGATCTGCTTTTGTCATTTTTCCTTTTTTACATTTGTTAGCTATGGCATGAAATATCTGATATTGCGATTGTCAAATATATGCAACGCAATATATATAGACCTATATATATAGACCATAGACCTTAGTCAGGGAAGTGCCATATTTAATTTGTGAAATGAATAAAAACGGGAAATGAATGAAAAAGGATAGAAGTAGGCCTAAACTGTGTTCAATGGATTGTACTGTAGTTTAACAGCAATCTGATTTGTTCAGCTGATTGGTAAAAAACCAAGAAACATCAAGAAACATCATCAACAACAAAATATTTATTCTAAACATTTTTGTGATGCAAGACTTTTATTTTGTTAGCTGTTGATTCTTCTGTCAGACGCAGTTTAAGTAAAGAGTGCCTGAGAAAAACGTGTTGTCCCGATTCAGCATTAGCGGTCAGATGGGATGTTGTCAGGCTATATGTCAGTGTCCTTATTCTATCGTTATTTGTGTAGCTTGTTACGAAATAAAAAGTTTCTCACCTATGAAAGACGAACTTTCCTGTCCTGTCAGACATTAGAGACTGTGCTCGTAGCGTGCGCTCTTTAATTGCAAGCGCAAATGCGGCGGCGCGTTGTGATGTGTGTGAAGGAGTCAAAACAGGAGTCAGGAGTCAAAATCCCTCCATCACACATACAAACGAAGATCTGAACGAGGAGACGCGGTTCTGATGCCTGTACCGACCTATGATGGGCAACATCATGACTATGATGAGAAAAAACAGGTGTGCGTGAGCATTCTGTCCTTTTTAGGGTCTCATCTTTCTGTTTTTGGTTTGTTTACATGTCTTTGGTGCGTATTGCATTAATAATTCATTAAGAACCGCATCAGAGTTCGTTTGGAAGTGGACAGAGACCCATCTTTTCAGCGGTCTCGGTCGGCTTGTTTGGTGCGGATCAGGGTTCGGATGACAGCGTTCACACACAGGCTCAAATGAATCGCACTAACAAAAGAAATCGCACCAGGGTTCGTTTTAATCGAACCAAACATGCCAAGTGTGAATACACCCTTAATAGCCTCACCTTATAGGCCTACTGTTTATTCATCAGTTTTAGACATTCTTACAATTTATGTGTATGTTGTGTAAAGTGGGAAGGTACTTGTGTGTGTGTGTGTGTGTGTGAGAACAATTCCTAAAAAGTGTGTTGTGGATTAATGACATGGGAAATTGTGGGTCACATGGCCAAACCAGTTAAGAACCACTGATCTGGGACCTTCATACAGTGCATGCCATTGAAAAGATTGTACATCTATCCCTAACAGCCTTGTTTTCATCTGCATTAAATTAAATATGGCATCCAACCTGACTAAGGTCTATTAACACGTTAAACCAACTGTATGTAATTTTTGTTTTACCTTGAAATATCAGTTTCATAATTATTCTGATGGTGCACTGACTTCTAATAAGGCGAATGGCTTCGGTTTCTTTCTCATATGCAATCTGGCCTTTGGTGTCGCCAACATTTGATTACACACATACACATTCAAACGCTTGGCACACAATGTTTACGTGAAAACATTAGCTGAATTACTGTATTATAGCTGTGTTATATGTTATATAATAAGTCAAGTCAAGTCAAGTCAAGTATATTTGTATAGCGCTTTTCACAATACAGATTGTATCAAAGCAGCTTCACAGTATTAAATTAAAATAATACAACAAGGTTTGTTTCTAGTGGAATTTATTGATAAAATCAAATTAGATATCCAGAATATCCCCAACTGAGCAAGCCAAAGGCAACAGTGGCAAGGAACCGAAAAACTCCATCAAGTGACCTAATAGTGTCCTAAAACTCCATCAGGTGACCCAATGGAGAAAAAAAAACCTTGGGAGAACCCAGGCTCAGTCGGGGGCCAGTTCTCCTCTGGCGTTTATTAACTAGAGGCCGGATTGTAATTTGGACTGTAAGATTAAAAATATTATATGAATGCCTGGCTGAAGAGATGCGACTTTAATCTAGTTTTAAACTGGGAGAGCGAGTCTGAGCAACGAACAGTATCAGGAAGGCTATTCCAGAGTTTTGGAGCTAAATGTGAAAATGCTCTCCCTCCTTTGGTGGTTCTGGATATCCTAGGTATGACCAAAAGCCTTGAATTTAGTGATCTTAAAGAGCGCGATGGATTATAGGGCGATAGAAGATCCGTTAAATAGACTGGAGCTAAGCCGTTTAGGGCTTTATAAGTCAGTAGCAATACCTTGTAATTAATACGGAACTTTATAGGTAACCAATGCAGTGATGATAAAATCGGTGTTATATGATCATATTTTCTTGATCTAGTAAGAACTCTAGCGGCGGCATTTTGGACTAACTGTAGCTTGTTAATTGAGGATGCAGGACAACCGGCTAATAAAGCATTACAGTAATCTAGTCTCGAGGTCATGAATGCATGAACTAACTTTTCTGCATCAGAAACTGATAGCATATTACGTAGCTTAGCAATGTTTCTAAGGTGGAAAAAGGCGGTTTTTGTAACATATGAAATATGATTTTTGAAAGACAGGTTGCAATCGAGTATAACACCCAGGTCTTTTACTGTAGAGGATAAAGTAACAGGACATCCTACTATATTAAAGTTGTATTGCGAGAGGTTTTGTGGGCGGTTTTTTGAACCGATAAGTAGTACCTCTGTTTTGTCTGGATTTAATAAAAGAAAATTACGCGTCATCCAATCTTTTATATCTTTAACACACTCTGTCAATTTGGATAATTTATCGTTTTCATCTGGCCGTGATGAAATATATATTTGAGTGTCATCAGCATAACAATGGAAACTAATTCCATGTTTCCTTATAATATAATATTTCCAAGTGGCATCATATATACTGAGAATAATAGAGGGCCTAACACAGATCCCTGCGGCACTCCATAGTTTACTGGAGTTATGATCGATTTTTCTCCATTTAAATAGACAAAATGGTAGCGGTCAGATAAGTATGATCTAAACCAGCTTAATGCTTGTCCTTGAACACCAGTATAATTTTGTAGTCGATCTAAGAGTATTGTGTGATCTATAGTATCGAACGCAGCACTAAGATCAAGTAAAACTAGTATTGAGATACAGCCTTGGTCAGAAGCTAAAAGTAAATCATTTGTGATTTTAACGAGCGCAGTTTCAGTGCTATGGTGCGGCCTGAAACCAGACTGAAACTTCTCATAGATATCATTTTCTTGCAAGAAAGAACACAATTGAGCGGACACCACTTTTTCTAATATTTTAGACATAAATGGAAGATTTGAAATGGGTCTATAATTTGCTAGGTTATTATGATCTAATTGTGGTTTCTTAATGAGAGGTTTTATAACTGCCAGTTTAAATGTTCTTGGAACATGACCTAAAGATAAAGACGAGTTAATAATATTAAGGAGAGGCTCTTCCACTACAGGTAACACTTCTTTCAGTAGTTTAGTTGGTATCGGATCTAATAAACATGTTGTTGTTTTAGAGGAAGTGATAAGTTTATTTAACTCTATTTGTTCTATAGTTGTAAAGCACTGTAATTGTTCTTGCGGGGTGATAATTAAGGCTGAATTATAAGGCGCAACTGAAGATTGAACGTTTACAATTGTGGTTCTGATGTTTTCTATTTTCTCAGTGAAGAACTTCATAAAATCATTACTACTAAACTGTAATGGGATATTTTGTTCGGGTGATGTCTGTTTATTTGTTAGTCTAGCCACGGTGTTAAATAAAAACCTTGGATTATTTTGGTTATTTTCTATTAGTTTGCGGAGGTGCTCAGCCCTGGCTGCTTTTAGGGCCTTTTTATAACGTGACATACTGTCTTTCCACGCGATTCTAAAGACCTCTAAATTAGTTTGTTTCCATTTACGCTCTAAAATACGGGTTTCTCTCTTTAGAACATGCGTGGTATTGTTGTACCACGGTGCTTTAATTTTCTCTCTGACCTTTTTTAATCTAATAGGTGCAACAACATCCAATGTTCTAGAGAGAATAGTGCTCATAGTGCTAGTTAGTTCTTCTAGTTCATCTGTTTGTTTGGGTTCAGGCAGCAGCTGAGACAGATCGGATAAGCAATTTGAGAAATTATCTATGGTGGATGGAAGGATTGTTCTGCCTGGTTGATAACGCGGCGCTGCATGACATATTACAGCAGTACGTAATATGCAAGTTACCATGTAATGGTCAGTGACTTCATCACTTTGCGGTATAATATCTATATCGGTTGGATCGGTTCCATGTGATATAATTAAATCGAGTGTATGATTAAGACGATGAGTTGGTCCGGTGACGTTTTGCTTGACCCCAAATGAATTTAATAAATCTGTAAACGCAGCCCCTAACGCATCATTTGGATTATCTACGTGTATGTTAAAATCTCCAACAATTAATGCTTTATCGACATTGACTAATAGGTCTGAGAGAAAATCTGCAAACTCTTTTAGGAAATCAGCGTAAGGCCCAGGCGGTCTATATACGGTAGCCAAGGCTAGAGATAATAGGGATGTTTTTCTAACATCTAAGAGCGTAACATTTAGTACAAGTACTTCAAACGAAATAAACTTATAACCCGCTTTCTGAGTAACATTGAGAATATCTCTATAAATTGTCGCAACACCACCGCCACGACCAATTAGACGGGGCTCATGCTTATAGGAGTATCCAGGAGGAGCAGACTCATTTAGACCGAAATAATCATTTGGTTTAAGCCAGGTTTCAGTTAGGCAAAGTACATCGAAGCTATTATCTGTGACTATTTCATTTACAATAACTGCCTTAGGTGTGAGTGATCTAATGTTTAGAAGACCTAGCTTTAGAAATTGTTTTTGTTTACTAATAGCAACATTTTCTGTTTTAATAACAATTAGACCTTATCAGTCACCTTATCAGTCTGCATAGTTCTACTTGGCTTTTGAAAGCTTGTCAACAAACGCACATGTGCAGCTATCCAGAGGTGGACAAAGTACACAACTTCCTTACTTGAGTAAAAGTACAGATACTACTAGTCAAATATTACTCAGTTACAAGAAAAAGATGTAAAGACCGATTTTTACTTAAGTACAGAAGTACTTGTTTTTAAAAGTACTTAAGTATCAAAAGTAAAAGTAAATGTCAATGCATTGTTTAATTATTGTTGTATGTAATACTTACAGTATCTTGTGCCTCTGAATATATGCCTGCCTATACCTACCCTCATATCAATCTCAAATTTATTTTCCAGTAGTGGGATTGAACGTGAGATTGAATAAGTGCACTCAATAACGTCCACAATAGTTTCAGACACCCAAATGGCTGTTCCCTCAAATAGTGCCCTATTTAAAGTTTTGTTGGCTTTTAGTATGAATATGTTAGCCTTACTGTTATCTATAAGCTAGTGTGGTCCAAAACAATGACAAAATTCGCATTTAGAAGACCAAACCCAATGTTGAAAATGAGAAGCAGGTTAATGTTAGAATCCAACATCAGATTGACGTTGATCTCCAATGTTGGACAGACGTTGTAATGTGGTTGAAAATGAAAATCGGGTTGACACGAGAAATCAACATCAGTCGGAATCTGATGATTTTCAGAAATGAAACAAAACTTTCATTTCCAATCTAAATCCAAAGCCTCTCCGACATTGGATGCTGACGTTGGATTCTGACATCAATCCGACTTTCATTTCCAACCATAATGCAACCCCTGCAACCAAAATCATCCCCTGACTGACGTTACTACTTTCTACTCAAGGACCTTGACAGAATTCTAGTAGAGTAAAAAGTATGATATTTGTCTTCCAGTTAAAGTAAAAAGATTCCAGAAAAAAATAATACTCAAGTAAAGTACAGATACTCAAAATGTGTACTTAAGTACAGTACTCAAGTAAATGTACTTTGTTACTGTCCACCTCTGCAGCCATCCACTGTAATTACGACAGTGGTACAGTATATTTACGAAAGTGAATTTCACTTAATTCACTGTAGGGGCTCAAAAAAAAAAAAAAAAAAAAAAAGTAGTTCCATTAGTTTAAGGCAACATTGCCCGGTAAAAAAAAGAAAAAAAAAAGGCAAATCCTTAAGAGTCTATGACTGGATCATTATTGCAGTGATTATTATGTTTCTAGCATGTTATATGTTTGGCAACAATTCTTTTAACCCTAATTGATGGAGTGTGCAGCTTTTCATTTCCTAAGCAACCATGTAGGAAGACGTATCATGGCCATATTCCAAGATGACAATGTTAAGATTCATCAGGCTCAAATTGTGAAAGAATGGTCAGGAGGGAGCATGAAGAATAATTTTCACACATGAATTGGCACCTCTGGGTCCAGACCTTAAATTCATTCAAATTATTTGGGATGTGCTAGAGTAGACTTTACAGAGTGCTTGACTCTTGCTAAACTGCCGCATCTCTTGATAGAAATAATATCACAACATTTATTTCCATAAAGAGGTGCATACATTTTTGGTCATTCACCTTGTATCAAGTGACTTTCTTTTTTTTTAGGCCAGGAAGAGTGCCTATTTTTCAAGTTTAAGTCTTTAAAAAAAAAAATATATATATAGTGTCTCACACACCCAAATTTAAGTTATGTACAGGAAGAATATCTTCACATTTACTCAAGGAATTCTGGTATGACACAAACTCCCCACATTTGTTTATTTATTTTTATTTCTTCATGCAATAAAAGTCAACAAAAAGTCCCAATGACTTTGAATGGGCAAAAAACAGTTAAAATATCATCTTTTGTGTCCCACAAAGTTTGGAATGACATAAGGGTGAGTACAATAAATGTAGGGGTGTAAATCGGACAGTTCATCACGCCACGATATATCATCAATTTTCTCAGCCAGCGATACGATATTTGCCGATACCTCAAAAAATTCTGCAATACGATTACGATTCGATTCATCATTTTATCGATATTTTGAGATTATGTGCCAAGTTTACACAACCAGTTACATTTTTATGCAACTAAAATATATAACATCACAAATGCAACTAAAATATATAACATGAACGTTTAATTAAACTCTTTGAAAATTGCACACCCTCTCCCAATTGGGACATTTACAACATAAGAGTTCATTTGCAAAAAAAGATCACTTCAAAACTAAATCATGTTTTTTTTTTATTGTTTTTATTGTGTATTCCAAGTAATATCAATCAAACTCCAGCTGGGTTGTTTTGATTAAGTAATAATAACTAAAAAAGTATTTACAGGTAACTTACAAAACTAAAGTTTACTGATAGTATGGTTTGTTATTTAGCAAAAGTAGATGACTTCAACAGTCGTTTTTTTTTTTTTTTTGGCAAAAGCAAATAACTCCACATTTCATGTTTCAGAGTTAAAACCAAGTAATTGCTATGATATATAATAAAACACTCGGTTAATTTTTTTAACGTTAATCTCCTCAGCTGACATAGACGCCTGAAAAACTTTATTGTTGTGATTACATGCAATACAGGGAGCTTTTCCCTCTCCACTGTAACATGCTGCTTTATCAAGGTTATAACCCCGAAGAAGATATCACGGGTTCATCAAGTTCGTTTAAATGATCCATCCTCGATCACTTTTAGTCAGCTTTGACGTATCTCCTCTCAGCTAGCGCGTCTTTTCGAAGTGACTAGCAGCCTTGTCACCTGACCTGAATACTGCGCGCTGATTCGCTAAAATGGACTTATCGGGTTGTGTTCACAAACAGCAAGGGTGCTTTTCGGTTTCTGTTGAAAACATGAACTTGCGATGCCTTGACAGTGGACAATACCAGCTTTTGTGATTAAATGTGTTTAGGGTTCAGTCACTCTTGCCAGGCGTCTATTTCAGCTGAGAAAATTAACGTTATAAAAGACAGGGTTAGACACAACGGCAGACGGTATGGTGAGTAAACGAAAATGCGCGCTTTGGCGTAAATGGACTTTACGTGAGGACGTGAAAAGTGTAAAAATAAAGGTACCTCATATCGATATTTTACGTGTGGCATCGATGTATCGTTAGAGGTTTGATCGATCCATATCGATGTATTGTTACACCCCTCAGTAAATGATGACAGATTGTTTATTTTCAGTCACAGTGTAGTTTTAACGTATTAGCCACTGGATAGTGGCTGCTTACTAAATAAGATGCAGGTTTACGCACTGGTATATAGAACCACATAATGTTATTGCTTATGTGTATATACACAGCAGTCATTAAATGCAGTACGCTTGTATGGGATCTACTGGGGGATCTGCTATCCGTTCTCCTCCCAACACATTCCAACACGCTGAGCTCCATCTCAACTTTACGGAAAATAATCATTTTCACCGTAGGGCGTCGTTCTCTGCACGTCTCCTGCACGATGGTAACGCTCACACGGATGCAGCGGCAGCGGTCCCGGGGGCCGGGGCGGCTGAGCGCAAGGGCTTATGGGTGTGAATATATGTATCAGTGCCATCTGCATGTGAAGTGAGAAAACACAGAAAGGGCAGAGAGCCAATCACACACCCACGCACACCTGAGGAAGGCGTCATCACTGCAGCCTATTGTTTTAGGGCACATTTGTGTATGTGTGAGGCACATGGGAATGCTGTCACACCTTTTAAACTCACAGCCACCAACAAACACACAAAAAATGTTTGATGCATTTTCAAGCTTGTGGGTCATGTTAAAAACGCCACTACATGACATTGTTTGTGTGTGTGTGAGTATCTGGCAACAATGTATGTTAAGATACAACTCAATTCCCACTCCAACAATCGCTTTGATAAGCACTATAAGTGAACAACACCCACTGCTACAAGACGTATATTCGGTATTCTCCATATACATTAATGCAAATGAAAAGACGGCCGCAGTTTGACGCTCTCCCTACTTTTTCCTCTCCTTTCTCATTATTCCACTACCTCACACGTTCCCTCTCTTCTCATCTTTCCTCCTCTACCAGCAGCAGTCCAAAGCAATGGCCAATAACACAGCATGCTGGAACAGATACCTGCAAAGTTAATATCATTAATCAATACCAATGGAATTGTGTGGAGGGACGCAGTCAAGTGAGCCTCCCAGCAGTACCAATCTCCCTCCCTTTAAACCTCATTTGCAAGCCCAAGATGGCCGCTCGGATGACTGGCAGCAAAGTTTTTCCAACAAATTTCATGGGGCATGAGCCAAAGATAATAGGTTTTCAGCCCAATGACAATCCAATTACAACGCCAATCAAAGCTGACTCCATGCAGGCTAATTATCAGCTTCAGCCGTCAGTTCAAATACTAACATACCACTTTTTATTTGAATAAAAATTCAGTTTTGAAACCAGGCAGGTCTGCCGTCCCTGATGAGCGGGTAGCAGCAGAGAAGCCTACCTTCGCGGTTGCTTCCCACACTGATAACGAACAGCAGGGTATCGTTTCAGCAGAACGGAACATCCGCTAAAATGTTTAGGGGTGGCTTCCATGTGTCCGTGAACGTTATGAGGGACTTATCTTCAAATGTGGTTTGAGGTAAATCAGACCTATCTAATTGAAGACTGGGTGTATTACCAAATTAGTCCAATTAAGTGATCTCTGATAGCCATGTCTATTCGACGGGTGCATTACAAACTGCAATACACTGCTATGTAAAATAATGTCTGAACACAAATTTGACACTTAAAATAGAACACAGTGATTTGCGAATGATGGTTCCGACACCCACGTGATTGATTGTTTAAATTGGAAGGACAACTGCATATTATATTTTACCTGCAGAGAGGAGACCTTAGATACATTTTGGATACACTTTTTTCCATGTTTGTATATATTTGTAAATGGTCTAAGGCTACATTTGTGCAGTTAAAAGAAAATACTTTAAAACACCAAAATAATGTAACCAATTTCTACTTATTTTAACTAGACTTGTATAGTAGACTTTCTACTTGTATATACAAGATTAAACTAGGCAAGACAATGAGTTGAAATGACTTGTGCAGCTAATTTGATTATAGTTAATTTAAGACAGCAACTGAACTTCAGTTGTTAAGTTAAATTACGGGGAAATTTAAACAATAAACCAAATAAGTGTACACTTGAAGATATCATGAACATCATTTAGAAAACAAATAAATACAATAAAATATAAATAGATTTTTATTATTATTAATATTATTATTATTATATTATTATTATATGCATTTGTACCCTTACATTTTTTTTTTTTTTTTTTTTTTAAGTTTTCGATTCAATAAATTGTGAGGTGAATTTGTGATTGGCTAGTGACCGGCTGTTCCAGAATCCAGGATTATTTCCAAATCACAGCATTCACGCAGTACAATTTTGAGAGGATAACACAGATACAGCGGTGTAAAAACAAAGGATCATGAGTGTGTGTCCGCGCCACTCTGAGATGTGCCGGGATGAAATGTACTGAGGATATGGAGGGCTGGCACAGACATGACATCTAATAATGTCTTTCCTCTACAAGTCTGTCCTGCTTGGGTTGGATTTAGAGGAGGTTTATCTCCTTCATATAACACCCCCCGCACCCGGCACTCACATTACACTCACACACCAACACACACACACACACAAACTAACAAACAAAACCTGCATCAATAACACAAATGATTAAACATTCATGGCCTTTTGTAGGGAACATCTGCTCTATATAGAAGTCTAGCCTGAGGGACTGGGTGGAAAGAATCAGGAGGATTTTTTCTCAAAGAAGCTCAAGGAAGCAATAAGATGGCACTCAGTCCTGTGTCTGAATGTGCCACACTCAGATATAGAAGAAAACATACACACCCATTGTAAAAAACTACATTCAGTAGAAGGTTTTGAGCTTCTGTCTAGGTGAACGGACAAATCAGTCTTTTTTTTTTATTTTGTATGCCGTTTAAAGTGAAGAGACAGGAAGTTATTCGGGAAAGAGAAAGAGAAAGAATGAATTATGACTTCAATGTATGAAGAACAACTGCTGTGAAAAAACTCCTGACACACTACATGTACATTTAGCGAACAAATCTGTATTGTATTACTTATTTTCACATTAAAGCTGATATCCGACAAATAGGCAATGTCATATAGTATGAAAGATGGACAATATTTCTCCTTTTAAAATGTGCTATAGAATAAATAAGAAAATACATAATATAAGTCAATTTCAAGTAAGCAATTTTAATTCGTAATGACATGCACCTCTTAAAGGGACAGTGCTCCAACCAAGTGCTCTTATAAACTAAATATTTTCTGTTATCTATTGCTAAGTCCAACATCATCTGGAAAATATAAATTATATATATATATATATATATATATATAAAAAAAAAATATATATATATATATATATATATATATATAAAAAAAAATAATATATATATATATCCTGTAATATACATTATTTATATAATATTCTGATGTATACATTTATAGTATATCTGTATATAAAATATAAAAGGTGATGTAAGGAGGACATGTAAAACTAAATATTTTGAAGATGCATAAGCTCAAATAAAAGCTGTTTTTATTGCTTTAAATTATGTTGCTTCTGATATAAGACATCCAAGCCAGAAGAAGGGCCAATGAAAAAAAAAACTGAACAATTTAGAAAAAACCCAACACACCTCTGATCCCAATTTAATCCTTTAGACATCATGTGACCGAACTGATCATTATTTAGTTAAGTTGATGTATTCTGCACTTTATGTTAAGCCATCTCTGTGTTTTTTTTTTTTTTTTTTTCCATTTCTCTTTATTCCCCAAACCGCTGTTTCCATAAGCGTTTCCTATTGATTGCTTCTACCGACTATAAACCCACACAGAGCCACCCCATCTGAGAAATGATTATCTTTGATTATCTCTGAGTTTGTGGTTCAATAAATTCATGAAAATTTGAGGCCTTGCTGTGCTTCCCACCAGAGTCGGAGCATATAAGTCTCTCTCTCAGTCCTTCAATGTGTTATCACTGCTCTCTACACAAACTCCGCACTTCTGAGGAGATTAATGACACATTGTCTGTGGAGATAACATCTGTCTCCACTGCTCCTGAAATATCAAGCTTAATAAATATATTTATGAGCCCTGCTCTCTATAGCACTAATGCAATCAGCCGTTGCCGCTCACGCTGGCCCAAGACACTGAAAACTCATTGACTTATTTTGTAGCAAATTAGTCCAACACCTAATCGCTGAACCCTGCTCCGCTTTTTGAATTACGACTCTGAAACACCCATCCGCTCTGCAGCAACTGCAGTTTGAATTATATCAATTCGTAGACTTGCCGGTGTCCAGATTTCATTAGCAACACATTAACAACGCTTTACATCTATTACCATCCTGACATGTTCTATAAATAACCGCATTGGTATTACCATTAAGCACACTAGCGTTACGGTAAAGAGATACATCATTAAAACTGAACATGGGTCATGAACAATAGGCATAATTGACTTTTAAAGATGAAGGTTAGAAGAAGTCATTGCGTGAATGTGGACGGGTCTTTTGCGGCAGTAGGGTTTCATCTTCAGAAACATGCAACCCATGAACTCAAAAGAATTGTTCATATAATACATATTCATTTATAGGTCATAAAAATAAAATAAAATATGCGTTACATGATCCCCTTCATTCATTTTCACTCACACAAAAACACACACACGCACACAATTGATCTAATAATTGGCCAGTGGCACCGGTCCTCTCAAATAAAAATAAAATACAAAATAAATTTAATTTAATTTAAATTTAAATTTAAAATTAAATTAAAAATGTAAGTAAATTAAATTAAATTAATTTAAATAATAGTCATATGGGTTTGAAAAAACATGGTGAATAAATAGTGAGAGAATTTGCATTTTTGGCTGAACTATCCTTTAAGTTCAAGGAGTACACAGCGAGGAGCCATTTGTTTCCAGGGTAAACATGTCCCCCCCTCCTCACCTCCGTCCCACAGTCCCTAAACCTGACAGAGCAGTAGCCGAGGGCTACATGAGACACAGGATGCAGTACAAGGACAAATCCCCACCCACGAGGACAGGAAGAGGAAAGATGTGATTAACTCTTTATCATTGCGACTTTACAGCGGTATGAACATCGCTACAATGCGATTTGCCTCCCGATCTGACGCCCCACTCTCCTGTTCTCTAAATATTAGTCTAATCTGAGATATGTGCTGTAGCTTGAGGCGGGGGGAGGGTGGAGGGAGATAAGCCAAGAGGCTAAGCTAACAGAAATTAATAACTGTGATGGAGATCTGCCTGTTTAGCATAATTTCAGTGCGAAAAAGCACCCTGACCCGCCAATGATACTCTTTATCTTGATTATTTTGAACAATGTGAAACAACATAATTTTGTTTACTACTTAACCTTTAGCAGTCAGGTGCTACACCAAACCTGACACTCCTGCAACAACGCTCAGAACTCACTGTTAAAATACACCTCTCTTCTTTTCTCTCTCTATAACACGTACAATCTTGTTAAAAATCACCTTGATTATTACACATGAATATTTCAGTCCCGTCGTTGTGTTACACCTCTCAAAAAAAAAAAAAAAAAAAAATTTATATGTGAATATATATATATATATATATATATTTGCAATACAGGCTTTTATGAAGCAAGTTGGGTCTAAGAATTTTTTGTTTTAGAAAGAAGTGTTTTATGTTCACAGAGACTTATTTGATTAGAGAAATATGGGAAAAAAACAGTAATCTTGTGAAATAATGTTAGAATGTACTGTTTTCAATTGTAATATATTTAAAAAAGTAATTTATTCATGAATTGTCAGCAGTCTTAAGTGTCACAAGATCAGAAATCAATATGCTGATTTGGTGCTCAAGAAACATTTCTTCTTATTATCAATGTTGAAAACAGTTGCTTAATATTAAAGCCATGATACATTTTCGGTTAAATACGGTTTCACAGATATGGCTTAAGCTAGTCCCATACTAAAATGCACGTTTGAGCTGTTTTAACTGAAAGCAACTTGCACTGATATATCTTAAAATATGTCAGTGCCATTGCCAAAAGCTACTTAAATGCCCTAATTGAACTAAGGCCTAATCCTGGCTTAGTCTAAGCCCTGTCTGTGGAACTGGGACTAAATGTCTTTACTGTCACTTTTGATCAATGGATTATTGCTGAATAAAAGTATTCATTTCTTTTTCTTTTTTTTTTCAGCATACTGACCCAAGCAAACTTTTGAACGTTAGTGAACATAAATAAATGTTTTCTTTTCTGTACCGTGTGGAACAGGTCTCCAGTAATACTTCTAGAATAGATTTCTTCTTTGAGCTTTGAAATTAAATGTCATTTATTCAATTAATGCCAGCTTACCTATCAGACGATTTTGACCTAAACAAGCTATCAAGTGCTATCATGTTTAGTTTCAGACATCACTTCAAGGACTCTTTACAAAAAGATAAAATATCATGCTCTCACACACACAACCTCTCAAGGCATCTCAAGGTGTCAACACAGCCAAGTTAGTTTATGAAAAGCGATTATTTAAACTTCCTTGAAAATAAAAAAAAATGATTGTATGCATACCAGCAGAAGCACACAAAGTTGTAAAACGTTTCTTATCAAAAGCATCTGCACCTTGCAAGAGAGATGGGCGAGCAGAGGCAGGGATGTTAACTGCTATGGTAACCAACCCCTGGGGACAGAGAATTCTCATCGGATCACCTCCCAACATCTGGCTCTTAAACGTTCACACACACACACACTAAAAAAAAAAAAGAAAAAAAGGAATGAAATGAAATGCAAAAAAAACAAGAGTGCTAATGATACACATGGATATCGACCTTACAAACAGTAAATATCTGCACACTGGCTAGCTAAAATACACAGAGTTGAAATGAACTAGAATTAAAAATATTATACAGTGCATGAACACAACAGGTAAAATTGCATGTATAAACGTAAGCATGGTGGTGATCCAGAGGTCAAATAGAGGCCATTACCAAAATGTTACTGACTGTCAAGAACAGGAAAACACTACATTTGCAGATTTATCAAACAATGACCCCCTTTCCATTTATGCATTTATGCTAGTTGCTTATTAGCATGCATTCTGTATTACAAGGATATTGGCTGTTTATTAGTACTTATAAAAGCACATATTATTGGCTTAATCTACATGACCATACATTACATTCCTTAAACCTACCCAATACCTAAACAACTACCTTACTAACTATTAATAAGCAGTAATTAGGAGTTTAAGGCAAAAGTTGTAGTTAATAGTTGGTTAATAGTGAGAATTGGACTCTAATCTAAAGTATGACATTATGATTATTATGATTATTAGTAGTAGTAGTAGTAGTAGTAGTATTATCTTTTCAAGCCAAAAAACAAAACAAATGTATTAATATGCAAAAAAAAATTGGCAAAATGGCTTAAAAGCTAATTATTGCTATTTATCTGAGTGAAATTAACATGAAAGAAATATATAATAATAATAATAATAATAATAATATTATATATATTGAGTGAAATTAATGAGTGAAATTAACATGAAAGAAATATATATTAATAATAATAATAATACTAATATTATATATATATATATATATATACATACACACATATACATACACACATTTTATTGTTGGGAATCAATTCAAAATTTTAATTTCAGAGAAGGACAGAGAAAAAAAAAAAAAAAAGCACAAGTTTCTTAATGTTTCATATTTAGTGCCAAAGCCTAGACATGAAACCTCCTCATCAACAGCTACATACAATTTCAAACAGCTTCGTAAAATATCCTTTATTTTGTTAATGTATTTAACACACAATAACTGAGAGGGCTTCAGTAAAATGGTCCTAATTGTCTGAGTTTTCTTCTTAAAGATACTTGTCACTGATTAAGAGACTCGTTTTAGTCATTTACATTAAAGGAAGTGTTGAGTGACTCTCCCTTCCCCCCAAACACTGGTAAATTATGAACATATTGGCGGCCATATTGAGACAGACAATCAAAACAGTAAGACACACTAATGTGGAACACCTCTTGCAGTACCAGTGATCAAATATATTTTTATCTTTTACAATAAGGCATGTCTGATGCCGGAGCTCGCAGATGTAATATTCCATTCAAAGGAAAGAAACTTCTTGAGAGTGAAAGAAAAAAGTTCTTTGTTGAAAGTTGAAAACAGCATACTCCAGTATGACCCTATTGTCTACTGTCCACTAAAAACAATTCACAGCCTTGACTGAACAAGAGTGACGGTGCACAGACAGAGGTATTCAGGTGGAAATGACCTAAAATGTCAATTAGCAAATTATCATTGGCTTTAAAGAGAATGGGATCTTTTCTTTCTTCTTTTTTTTTTCTAAACTGTCTGACAACCCTATCCCCTGAGACCATTATAGAGTGATTTTTGAGGTATTGTATTCATGAGGGGTTTCCAGTAATTGGATTAAATTGGTTCCAGAATGTAGCAATTTATATTGTAATATCCCATTACTTCTAATACTGTTCTTAATTAATTAGGTCTCTTTCTTCCTTGATGTATAAGTTAGCTACTACAGGAAGCTGGGTTAAGTTTGTCCCCTTCCCCCTCTTTCTCCTCCCCACCGTCATCATCATCGCTTTGCATTCTGAATAACAGGTTAATTTGCTGAGATTTTAGAAAATATGGTTGGATCATACCACTGTTTTTTTACTTTTGCATTTTCAGGTCTAAAACAAAAAGCCAACAAGACAAATGTTTCTCAACATACTGTATATCCATGACAGACACCTGAAAAAAACAACACCTAAAAATCAACAGCTAAAAATATCAAAAATGCATTGCGTATGAGCACTGAAAAACAAAAACACAACATACAACCTTTCAAATTAGTGTTTGATCCATGATTTGTTATCACTGTCTCTTTGCTTCGTGTTCTGGGTGTCATTTTAATATATGAAAGCCATTCTGCTTCGCCTAAAGGTTGTCTAAATGAATACAATGTTCAGACAATTTCCATATGCAAATATGCTTTAATTAAGTCAATTAAATAATTCTTTTTTTTTTTTTTCTTCCTTTGCAGAGCCTCCAGGCTGTGTGTGGCTACATAACAAACTCGCATTCTTTGGAAGATGGGTTGTGAGATGAAAGTGGCAGACATTACACAGTGTGGTCTGACTGTCATTGTCAAAGTCTTGATGTATTGCTATTTATGGCACCAGTCAGGGCAATATAATAGGATTCAATTGCAGTACATAATTTCTTTTGAAAGTAACTCTTTTTCATCATCTTCTTTACCATAATATTTACACAGGACATTATATGTAAAAATGTTGCCACAAGAGCACAAGTGTGTAAAATAATCTAGTAACATACTGTTAAAAAAAAAAAAAGCATTCATACATATATACAGTATACATACTGTACATACTAGTATACACTATTGATCAAAAGTTTGGAATAATTCATATGTTTTAATGTTTTTCTCACCAAGGTTGTATATATTTGATCAAAAACAAAGTAATACAGTGAAACATTATTATAACGTATAATAACTGTTCTCTATTTCAATATATTTTAAAATGTATTATTTTCCTATGATTGCAAAGCTGAATTTTTCAGCATCATTACTCCAGTCTTCAGTGTCACACGATCCTTCAGAAACCATTCTAATATGCTGAATTGGTGCTCAATATTTGTATATATATCATTGTTGATAAGTAATATTTCTGTGAAAAAATTTTGGGGTATGATTTAAAAATAAGAGAAAGAGAAAGAGAGAGAGAGAGAGAGAGAGAGAGAGAGAGAGAGAGAGAGAGAGAGAGAGAGAGAGAGAGAGAGAGAGAGAGAGAGAGAGATACATTTTATTGTTGAAGGACACATTATATTAAGTGACAGTAAAGACATTTATAATGTTAAAAAACATTTCTATTTCAAATAAATGTTGTTTTGATGTTTCTATTCAAAGCATCCTGAATAAAATGCTCATGGTTTCAACAAAATATTAAAGCAGTACAACTGTTTTAAACACTGATAATAATCAGAACCACCATTAACCAACAATTGATAATAACTGAGCGACAAATCAGCATATTATAAGGATTTCTGAAGGATCATGTGACACTGAAGACTGGAGTAATGATGCTGAAAATTCACAGGAATAAATGACATTTAAAATATCACATGGAATGTTATACCAATGAATGATGCTATACAAATGAATACGAATTGAACTAAAATATATAAAAATAAAACAACAGATATTATCATTTGTAATAATATTTCACATTACTCTTTTTACTGTATGTTTGATCAAATAAATGCAGCAACATTCCAAAAAATCTGTATACATAAAAATCAATCTAAAGGATAGTAAATTGTATGAATGTCAAAATGTGCCCACACCTAATTCAATTATTTGAAATCTAAAATATTTTAGGTCAAAGATTCCTTAAGCTGTTATCCGACAAATGGAAAAGAAAAGAAGAAGAAAGCAAGATTATACATAAAATCAACAAATAAATAAAAGACGAAAGTGCATGAGGAATAAGTGCACAATGGCTTTGTTTCCAGACACTATGTTCATGAATAATTGCACAACTTTGGTCGCATGAGAACTACCTAACAAGCTGTCACTTCAAAGAAACACTCAATATTACATAAAGCCATGCTACTGCGTGCTTATTCTATTAGCATGAATGCTAAAATGACACCTGAACAAAGAAGTGTGTGGCAGCGCCCGTATGCAAGCTGCCACGAGAGAACGACCCAGCGTATCATCTGTATTCTTCCCATCAGCCAAACAAACACACACTCACAATGGAAAATAAAAGAGCAACTTTTAAAATCTCATCAGGGACTCAAGCAAGATGGGCTGAATTTACATCACTCCAGTGGGCCTTTAATTTGGTTTCTGCTATATAACCCTGCCTTAAATTACACGGAGAATAATGAAAAATCGTTAGGTGCTTTGATTATATTAGTCAAACATACAGAGTCTGCATTTCAGGAAACTAAATCTTGTTTTGCCTAGTGTAATTATTAAAAACGAAATCTTCCCAGTGACTATCACTGGTGGGAATCAGCAGGGACCTGGGGATATGATATTATATTTTATAGTATAATTTTAAATTGTGATTCTACCAAAAATATCAATGTGAAACCAATAAAAAAGATTGTAGCTATAAGAATAGAATATTGACTTATCAAAATATTTGTAAATCGATTTTCCCCTTACATAGTGACTACTGTAGGTGATTTTAGAATGTATGGAAGTAGTATTGGGTGAAAAGAAAATAAAAAAAGTTCCATGTGCGAGACAGCTGAGCCCTTGGGCTTCGGCAACCACAAGGTGGCATCTTCCTTCCTGAAGGAGACTTCTGTTTCATGTCTGATCTGAGGGGGACGCACACATTCAGCATCCTAAAAGCAGGTGGGAGTGTGTGTGTGTCATGGGCTCAGTGCGTTCACGACTAACCTGCGTATATTTAATGAGCAGTACCATCATCTACCTCAGCTCCTCTCTCTCTCTTGTTAAACGGACTAAAACCACTGTCAGGCAGCAGCACTCATTCCTTCATAGAGAAAGATGAGGGTGTTTAAATAGGAACGTATACGTGTATAAGTAAAATAGGGAGAGGTAACCAGAATAGTGACACAGAATGGGATCTTGCATTTGTCAAACATTAAAGATCATGAAAAAAAAAATAGTAAAAGAGTGAGAGAAAAAGATATAATTTAAGTATAATGTTGATACCTCATGACTTTTCCTAATATCATGAGAGATGATGAAACTAAATTTTAAACACGATAAATGTGTTAAATGTTCTGCATAAGAAATATTGCATTACTTATGTTTGGGGTCTCAGAGACCCAATAAATAAAACATTAAAAATGTAATACATTTTCCGCATGCTAAAATTCTCTGCTTGGTGTGAACATACTGTATAAGAGATACACTCCCGAAAGTTGTTTTTGAGATATATATATATTTTTTATACATTATATTTTTCTACACTGTGTTTTTGCTGTGGCAAATTTTTTTTATTTTTTATTTTTTATTTCTTATTTATCTTATATTTTTGAACGTATTGTATTTTTTCAGATATACTCATATTTAATTAAAACAGTATAAATGAACAGAACAAGAGGGATAAGGATAAAAAAAAAAAAAAACGATTCTTGATAATATTGATACAAAAATAGAAAACAAATACATAAATAAAAATCTGCACAAATGAGATTGCTTGTCTAAGTCCACTGGTATGAATAATTACTGCCCAGTTGTTCTACATCTGCAGTTCAGACAGATATTGTTTTGTGTTTCCCACTTTTTCCGCAACTGCTCTTTCAGCGCTGACAGCTACAGGGAACACGACTATCAGTGAGAGAGAAAGCGTGTGAGAAAGAGAGAGAACGCAGTGGAGGCTACTGACTACTCCTGAAGTCCATTATCTTCACCTCCGGCTCACACTCTCTCCTCACCTGTTCATTTCTTCCCATCATTTGCCATATGGAGGAGCAGTGCACACTGAGTAAACAGTTCCATTTCCATCGACGGCAGGTCATTACAGGACGTGTTCATTTTCCTTTTCACAGGCTGGCTTTAGCAGCTGCACCTTCACTGATCCTATAGGTGCAATTAAACATCTGCTTGGTGTAATTGATTAATATGATCTGAGCACAGAACATTGTAGATGTGGCTAGGGAGAAATGTGTTCATATTTTTTTCACTTATTCGTTTGTCGAATTCAAGCCGGATGTAAAATGTCATGATTTTGTATTAATCCTCATGGCTATTATTAATAAAAAAATATGAATAAATTAAATAAAAATAAAAAATAAAAAAATAATATTATTAATAAAAAAAACACATATATTATATTATATTATATTATATTATATTGTATTATATTATATATATACTGTATATATATACACACACACATACACACATACATACATACATATACATATATATATATATATACACACACACAAATATATATATATATATATATATATATATATATATATATATATACTGTATATAAAAAAAATAACAAAATATAAATATTAAATTATTAATTAAATAAAATATATATATATATATATATTAGGGGTGGCACGGTACATGAAAAAACATCCGACGCATGCGCAATGTTGTCTCGTGCCCGTGCTAATACAATGCTAAATCATAAATCACTGATGTATGTAGAATAACATTACGATGTCCAGCAATCGATTTAAATAGTACACTGGGTTTACTTAGACATTTTATGAGATCTACTCCATTATATGTTGTTTTTTCACATAAATACATACAATAAATACACAGATCGACTGTTTCACGTATGTACTTTAATGGTCCAGTGGCAGAACTTTTGCCAAGCGTGTCATAGGTTCTGAGTTCTAATCCGCACTCAGATATATATTTTTTTCTTTTTCATCAAAACCGATTAGTCAGTTTTACCGATTTATCAGTGGTTGTATATCAAACAGGGACAGATCTGTGTGAATTTTGTTTAGTGATTTCACCGGAACGAATAGAGAGTCTCCTCAACGGATTGAAGCGCGCGTCCAAGTGAAGACTGTGCGGCGTGTGCGCGAGCCACAAGGGAACACTGTATCAGCGCCACTGATCGCAGCGGCAACGAGCACTTTGATCACTTGATAAAAAAAAACATTTCAGCGCTAGAATGCTTCTTATTTAACAAATGAACGAAACGAATACTTTGCTAGTTAACTGGAGATGTTTTATTTATTTGTATTGGTACATCCGTGCCGCGAGATGTTTCAAAAGAGGTGGGGATAATATCGACCCTGGCAAAAAGTGGTGGGGACATGTCCCACCCGCAAATTACGCCTATGATGACGAGACTCGAGGAGAAATTGACAAAGAACTGTCCGACACAGCCCACGTAGCTCTCACTACAGATGGATGGACCTCCAGGGCCACTGAAAGTTCCCTCACGGTGACCGCTCACTATATTACTTCGGAATGGGAAATGAAGAAGCTGCGTTTTGCAAACACGCCCCATTTATGAAATAAATAAATAAATAAATAATTAGATAATTAAGCTATATATCATATGCTGAAGTAAATTTTTGTAGAGTTAAAGATTAAAAGAAAAAATAACAACAAGAACCGTACAGAACCGAAAACCGTGACCCTAAAACCGTGATACGAACGTTATATATGTTTTATATATATATATATATATATATATATATATATATATATATATATATATAACAAAATTATTTCCTGTCACATTCCAGAGTTTGAGTCTAGCCAGCCAATATGATCTTTATTCATTTTTTACAAAATATGAAATGAGCCAGAGTCAAATGCAGAAAAACCAGAAAAAAAAAATCCAATTTTTTCCAATTTCTTTAAAAAAAGAAGACAATTTACCTCAAGAACAGTTTTTGTTTTGGCTTGCGTTTGAGGAAACAGCATGTTCTTGATTATCAGCTTCAGTGTGGAGTCGTTCATGTAAATAGGTCCACATCTTGGGAAGCTAATATGCAAAGAAGCCCTGTCCCGTGTGTCAGGATCTGTGGAACAAGGAGATTAATGGAATCCTAAAAGTGTAAATTATAGCCTTTACCCACTGCAGCGTGGAGAGAAGGGCCGACAGCCCCCAGGGAGGCTCCCCACAAAGCAATTCTGCCAGCTCCACACATGCAGATCTCCTATACACAGAGGTGAAGGGCAATTTCCCCTAGTCTCACTTCTTTATTTATTTCCACAGATAGCCTGGCTGGACAAATCTACATATCCACGTGATGGTGGCTGCACATGTTGTACACAGGTAATAATGTGCTGGCAGCAGGGGGTCGGCAGGGACAGCGGATTCCACTGTATGACTCGAAACCTCACACTGGACGAAGAAAACGACTGAATAAATAGGACTGAAAAACCTGTCAATGGTCACCTTTTTTAATTTTCAATTTAGACTGTTATTGTTTCTTTAGGTTCTGGTGTTTGGCCCCTAACATTTAAAAAAAAAAAAAATCTAAATTAAAATATTGACCCTATTTACTAGCCTGACGTCATCATACTCAGATTCAAAACAGAATGTGAGTCTGATACTGCTCCATTGAGCTGTGATTATGGGGCGTGTTTCAACCGAACCAGGAAGGAAAATGCCTCTGCACTCAACTGGATAGACCTACAACCAATCAGAGCAACGGAGTAAGTGACGTATGTTCTTCATTCATGTTTCCGATCGACAAATGCCTTGATCGCGGTTCTCTGTGTTCCTCTTTTAAAATGAATGCGCTGTCGATATCTTCTATAACAGACGCGATGGCGGAATCTACACATTATGTTTCATAATCAAAGTTCGGGAGGAGCATGTTCGGTTCAAATAATCAATCCAATCAACTTGTCATCAAACAATTACCGTCTACACTATCTGCATGAGAGGAAGCATATATTATTTTAACTCTGTCAACTCACCTAACATTCCTTGACAGTTTTCAGCATCCCTCCACTCACTCTCGGCTTGTTCTTCCACAGCCCGGAATACGGGGGGAGTACTTTGGGTTCGAGCCCGGAGCCTCTCCTCGGACAGCACGCCAAATATGCATTTATTCTAGCTGACTTATTTGTAGGGATGGCTGACGCGAAACAGTCGTTCTGAAGCTTTGCGAGATCCCGAAGCGCAGATGCTTCGAAACACTGATCCGAAGCGTGATTCAAAACACCCATGTCACGTGACTATGGCCAAACGAAGCCTCGAAGTGTTTCACTAAGTGTTTCATCAGGTGTGGTCCGCCGAATCAGCGTTTGATTGACACGATCGGGAACAGACCACACAATCGCACATCTGTATAAAAGTGAAATCAACGCATATTGACCTCGTGGGTTTTTGTGAGAGAAGTTTGATTTTGAGATAGCGGATTTTTGGTGATATAGTGACATAGGTCCTAAGTCCTTCCACAGCAAAGAAATTAATATTTTTGAATAAAAATCTCTAAAAAAGTGAGACATTGTGGCTTGATTTCTTTTATTAATATTCATTTTGCAGGACCAAAATAACATTATGCACAGTGAGGAGCCTATAGGTTACAAGCTTCACATATTAGAAAAATACAATAATAAAAAAACAACACATTTTTTTAATGGCTCGTCAAGGTTGTTTCAGATCAACACCTGCAAGTGACCACTAGGTGTCACCGTTGAGACAGGTGTCGGATTGATTCGAAGCCTCGAAACAATATGTTCCATTTGGTTCAACTGTTTCATTGCTTCACGAAGCCTCGATCTGCCCACCACTACTTATTTGTAAGTGTGAACTCGTAAAATCTCAATTCTCCAGCGGCAGTCATCTTTGTTGTAAACGAATTCAACCCAAGCGCTCTTTATGACGTGGGTGATTACGTAACCGCAGATCATCTGTCCATCATCGATTAAAGCCCGCCCTGGCAATTTGATTGGCTCGGCCTTCTGGGAGCCGAGCATAATTACTCCTCAACGGATCGAGTCCAGACCGAACTTCCCGACCAAAAAATGTTGTGGGCGGGGTTCGGGCTGGCACCCAGGCTACCTATTTACCCTATTTACTTTATACTTTACTAACTTCCTGGTCTAATAACCTGTGTACATTTTTCTGAAGAATAAAACAACTGTTTAGCTTTATAATCTCTGATCAAAGTGAAGTAAATGATCATATCTGTTAGGGATGCACAATGTATCACTACCATATCAGTTATGGACAGTTTTTACATAGGACAATATTGAATATTAAATTGTTCATCATTTCCCTATTTTTACATTTAGATTACCTTAGCTGTCATCTAACACTTAAAATTAATATTGATATTTAAAAACACTTGGGTAATGTTAGTCTAATAGTTATGTGGGCATTGTTTTATCAATTCCCGAATGAATTCCCGATGGATAAAATCATATCCGCCCTTCATTATTTTACATTCTGAATCATGTTCAGCATGTTATGTTGCAAATGGCAATTTACAATTACTTTAAATCTGAAATTGAGCAGAAAAAGAAAAAAAATCCAGAGCATGTAGAGCTGCACAATTCGGGATAAATTGAGAATCATGATTTTTTGTTTTGTTTGTTTGTTTGTTTAAAACAGAGATCACGACTCTCCCATGATTCTGAACAGACAACTAAACTAAATAACATGTAATTTACTAGAGGTTCTGACAAAATGTTAATTGCTGCAGTCTATTTACAAGTGAATGATTCAATGACAAATACAACACTTGTCACCACCTGGTGGCGTAACAATGTAATCGATACAACTGTCATTTGAATCACCATGTTACTTTCAAAAAGTGATTTACTCTCTTTTGATTGCTACTGTAGACATCATCTATGTCTTTTTTTTTTCTGCTGTGATTTTTATCAAAGGTTTAATAGACACAGGCAAATCGTTGTCATTTAGGATTGAGATCACGTGTGTTTGAATTGAGATCGCCATCCTTTAACAATTAATTGTGCAGCTCTAAGAGCAAGTTGTGTCAAGGACGGTCATCCAAAAAACATGCAAACCTTTGAGACCACAGGAGGCAAAAACATCAACAAAACAAAACAAACCAAAAAAAACTCACAAAAGAGAGAAAAAAAAACAAAACAGCAGCTACCCTCTCAGAATTGCAGCTGACAGGAGGGCACCTCAGGACAGAAAGCCATAATTATAAACACCTTGTATTGTATGTATTATAATGGAGTGATGCGTGTCTGACAGATGAAAACATTTCAGATTTTTTCCCTCTTTTCTTCCTTCCTTCCTTCCTCAGATCTGGCAACACGGCTGTCCTCCACATCTTTCCCCCCACCCCAACTCTCCCTTTTTACTATTCATTGAGATACAATCGCCGGTTGGCACTTCTCCAGTGTTAGATGCATTTGAATAATACATGACCTGCCCTTTCGCTGACATCACGGTGCCAGAGCTCCAACAAGGTATGAATCTTATTCTATATATACTTCCAATGTTCAGCTGTTCACAATCTATACTGTCAACAATTTATCACAGGATGCAGAGTGGCGCTGCCAAGTTATCAGAGTGGTCGGCGGCCGTGTATGATCTAGTCGGAGCATCTGGCTTTTCACTGCTCGTGACATTAGCCCAGACAAGAGAATCAGTGGACTATTGAATGCAATTACAGTAAGCAAGACAGACAATAAAGATTGATAGGGCTTTTTCATTTTATCACACAAGGAAACATAACGGTGGTGAGGCTTCTCCTTCAACTGCCTGCATCTAATAATGATTGAGGGTGTGCCACGGTGCGGGCAAGACGAGAGGTGAGAGAGAGAGAGAGAGAGAGAGAGCATACACACAATTGGGCTCTGCCCTTTTATCTATGCACATGCATTATGGACAAACGCGGATACGCGCTCCCTCACACACACATAGCGTGCACATATGCATTCATGTTCACATGCAAAATGCAAACAGACCGTATATATGCATGCAGAGACACCCACACAAATGTGTGTGTGTGTGTGTGTGTGTGTGTGTGTGTGTGTGTGTGTGTGTGCGTGTGCAAGTGTGTGTGTGTGTGTGTGTGTGTGTGTGTGTGTGTGTGTGTGTGTGTGTGTGCGTGTGCAAGCAGATACCTTCTGTTTGGACTTTCGGCACGAGTTTGTGCAAGAGCCTTGGTGAATAATTGCATTTGGATGATTTTAAGGGGAGAGAAAAGCCCTTGACGTGCCCGTGCTCTGTTAATGATGAATATTTACACGACATCGATCACATTTTTGCAAGCAATCTCAATGATTAAGAGGGGAGAGAGTCACCATGCATATTTAAACAATGCGAGAGATAATAAATGAGCCCTTTCAATACAATCAACAACCTCAGGCAAAACAGAGGAAAAAACATCACAAGAGAAATATCTCGGCTGTTGACCACGCTGAAAGGCCAAAAAGACCCCCGTCTAAGAGCCCGGATACATATTCATACAGCAGCCTTGTTGCATTTAAACACAGCGTGTTTGGAACAGAGCGAGTTTACTGAAAAGAGAAACTGACAGGTCACATTAAAATGACCTGACAAGATTCTGAAAGGTGACTATCGGGGCAAAACGCATTATGAATTGCAGTTTTCGACCGGACTAACATGCAAACATGACAAATGTTTAATTCCTTGAAAGAGAGTGGGGGGAAAAAAAGCCATTTTCTGGGAGACACTGTGGAGATGACATGTCAACGCAAGACTGTTCTATTATTTGCTTGAGTAATCATAACAATACAACATGCTTTCCCCCAAGAGTTAATTGCAATGTGGAGGAACAGGCCAATGCAAGGAATTCTATATTTGCACGAGTGTGTTGGCGTGCTGCTTTTCTCTTAAGATAAGAGAAAATGTCTAATTTTAACATGACATGCAATACACATTGATATATCAATCTATTCTAGTAAAATATTGCTTCATAGTGGGTATGGATGCTGTATATGTTTTGGCTGCCAATTGATATAAAATTTAATTCAAATTAATTAAATCAAATTATCACCATTTGTTGGGGGAAAAAAGCGCCAGAATGAAGATAAATATTGTGAAATTACAAAAAAGTGATAATGATTTTGTAAAAGAATAAATAATAATCTGAAAATGTCATGGTTTCCATGTTTTATGGGGACTTTACATAGAAATAAAAAATGTTATACTGAACAAACTATATATTCTATCCCCTAACCCTAAAACTAAACATCACAAAACGTTCTGCATTTTTACATTTTCAAAAAACATAATTCTGCATTATTTATAAGCTGTTTTCTTATAAAGAATATAATTGTATTATACATTTGTATTTTTTTAAATCATTATTCTCATGTTAAATTAACAGAGCCTAATCTTTTTTTAAATATTTATCTTTGACGGACTACCAAAATCTGTTTCTGGTTAACAAGGACACACAAGCAAAAAAAAAAACTACTACAACAACAAACAAACAAAAAAAGGATCACTAATCAAGCACTTGGAGCACTTTGTTG
The DNA here is from genome assembly GCF_951802725.1 of Rutilus rutilus. NCBI lineage: Eukaryota > Metazoa > Chordata > Actinopteri > Cypriniformes > Leuciscidae > Rutilus > Rutilus rutilus. The sequence goes on from NC_140225.1 coordinate 14,701,405, forward strand.
ACAAAGTTTGCATCCTGCATCTAAGAGGAGGTTTGGAGGGTGTGTGTGTGTGTGTGTGTGTGTGTCAAGGCCTGACAGCTGAGGATATTTGCATGCACACACAGTTTCACATGCAGTCACACAGGCAAGCTGCAGGGCTCTTATCACCTCAGATAAGGCCTGACTGGCCTTTTACCTAGGGGAGCCAGGTCTAATCTGAAAAAGCCTGTCACTAACAAAGAGAGATCCCTTCCTCAAGGATAGCAAGGCTAAAGTGAAACCCAACTTTGCTCCTCTGCCTCTTTACTTCCTATCATCGGCCCCTTCATTTGGGCCAAGACTTATTACACCCATAATGCAACACTTTAACCCCGGCTCAACCACTCCATTGCCTGTGGATATTGTCCCTCTTGCCCTTACTGTCTGATAAGTGTAAATGAATGGCCAAATAAATATTGACAAACTGTTTTCTTATTTCATTCCCTGCTGGATTGACTTTGTCTGCACCCTAGCAGTTATTACAATAAGCTCTCTGCCTCTTATGTGTGCATCTGCTTTCATCAATGATAAAATGTTGAGTTTAATCCAAGGATAATATGTCCGTCACGTTTATTGACGGCCATTGATCGAGGCACCCATGGCGAGATTAAACTGGAATATAGAAATATTTTTGCTGTTAATGAGGATGTCGGCATATAAAAAAACGCCGGACACACAAACCGTGCACACAACGCAACAGTAAAGCGGTGTTAGGCAAGTTGCTTGTGTGATAAAAGAGCGCCCATATTCTCTAAAGGTAAGCAGTTCTGTTAACACACAAACTCTGACTTCCAGTAGTGGAGCTTTGTTAAGATTCATATCGGCAAATGTCAAAAAGAATTAAAAAGATAACTGTCATTCAGAATGGGCTTCGGCACTCTGACATATTGCTCATAGACGGGGAAGATAAGGCAGACCCCAGCCTCCTGTTTCTCAGTCAGAGTCCACTGCATTTCCTGCACATCCAAAGAGCTAATTCCCGCTCATATGAATATGCCATTTTCATACTGCCAAGATGATGAATCCCTGAACTGTACGTCACTGTTAGCCGGCCCAACCAAAAATGCCATATTAATGTCAAATGAGATATAACGATTTAGATTTGTCAGATTGCCCAGTGTCAGTCCACATCCATCCTGTGAGCTGGTGGAGATTTCCCATCAGACACTGAGGAAGAACAGATAACACACCTCTCTGTGTTGGGCTGCTCTCAATGGAAGCAAAGGGGCAAATAAAGTAATTCCAACTGCTCTGTTCACTGTAATTAATCAATAACAGAATACACATATATAGGAAGGAAGGAAGCAAAGGAATCTATTATGAAAAAAGTTTTTTTCTAATACACATTAGTGCCACAATTAATAGCACCCTTTTATTCAATCTTTTTGCCCAACCTCTGAGTTTTCTCCTATAATGCCTGATGAGTTTGGAGAATATCTGTCAAGAGATCAGAGACTATTCCTCCATACAGAATATGTCCAGATACATCAAATTCTCTCCTCTTCAGATTTCTATAGGATTCAAGTCAGGGAACTGGAATGACCATGGCAGAACCTTAATGCTGTGCTCAGTGACCAATTTTTGTGTTGATTCTGATGTTTGTTTTGGATCATTTTCCTGATAGAAGATCCAACCACTGCCCATTTCTAGCAGAGACGATCAGGTTTTGATTTTGTTCTGTCTGTTGGTATTTGATAGAATCCATAATGCCATGTATCCAGCAGTATATTTAATCATACACATGGGTTAATTTGTATCCCTGTGTGCACACATCTTGTGGGTTTGCTGCCAAAAAGCTCTTTAGTTTCATCTGGCCATAAAACCCGATCCTGTCTGAAGTTCCAGTAATGTCTGACAACTAAATATGCTAGAGTTTGTTTCTGAATGAGAGCAAAGGATTTGTTGTTTGATTGTTTGTAAACCCTCCATAACAACTTGTGGTGATTTAGGTGTTGTTTGATAGACCCTATCAGAACTGTATTCTTTGGTTTTACCTATTGTGATGGATGATTAAGGGAATTTGGCCTTTGTGTTACCTCACATTTATACTCCCGTCATCCCTGGATCATTTCATGTTCCTAGTCACCCTGGTCTGCTAAAACAAACATATATATATATATATATATATATATATGAAGGGGAATATACTTCAGAGATATTTTACTCATAAGAATTTCTAGGGGTGCCAATAATTATGGCCAATGTGTATTAAAGAAAAAACATTTATTTCATGATGTGATCCAATAATTCTGAATACGACTGTATATGTGTTTCCCATCTGTGTTTACTGTGCTGTATTACAATTTAATAAAATAGAGGTCATAGAGGTCAAGAGGAGAGGGTTCCCTGCCCAGCCCACAGCATGAGGCAGGAAAAACAAGCTTTCTGCATTTTAAAGGTCATTAATGAAGCAGAGAGGAACTGTTTAGCATACCGTACTCTCCCTCTCTAACAACATCATCAGCTTAACAAGTTCAAACTACAATGCATCAGCTTCAAGATACAATCTCCGATAGCAATTAAGAAGGAAACATGCAATTTGCTCAAGAAAGAAAATAGTCAATACCTATTATTGGATCTGCATACTGAAGTAGTACGTTTCTCCTAGACTATCTGCAGGCCCTTGAATTGAGTTCACTATAGCAGTCATTCTCAACCTAGGGTACCCCAACATGCATATAAGTAGTTTCTAATAAGCAGTACTTGGAAAGATTTATATTTAAATCTAATAAAATAAAAAATAATTATATACATAAATAAATTATAACATATAAACAATAATAGTTGTATAATAATAACAATAATAATAATAATAATAATAATAATATATATATATATATATATATATATATATACAGAGCCGTCGCATAGACTGTGCGAACTGTGCAACCGCACAGGGCCTCGCGCCAATAGGGGGCCTCGCAATCCTGCTGTTTTTTTTTTTTTTTCACTACTTTTTAAAACATCTCGCGGCACGAATGTAACAATTCTACAAATAAATAAAACATATCCAGTTAACTGGCAGAGCATTCATTTCGTTCGTTTTTTTTTTTTTTAAATAAGAGAAGATTTAGCGCTGAAAAGTGTTTTTTAAATCAAGTGATCAAAGTGCTCGTTGCCGATGCGATCAGTGGCGCGGATACATTGTTTTCTCGTGTGGCTTGCGCACACGCCGCACTGTCTTCATTTGGACGCGCGCTTCAATCTGTTGTGGATACTCTAACATAATGCACACAAATGTGTCCCTGCTTGATATACAACCACTGATTAACATAATCGGTTTTGATGAGAAAAAAAACTAACGTTATACGAGAAAAATAAAAACATACAAGAGCGGATTCGAACCTACAACCTCTGACATGATAGGTGAAAGTTCTACCACTGGACCATTAAGAGGCATGATAGTTAAGCAGGCGAATTCTCGATGAAAATTCTCGAGCTGACTTGATGTCAAGCCATTCGTGGTTGCACAGTTGATTTTTTCCCTCTCTGAAATACATAGCAAAAAGTCATAGCTGAGACTATGTGCATGATTATGCTGTATTATTCTACTTGATAAAAAACGTATTGCAGCAAGATTATGCGTGCAAAAGAATTAGAACAGCTACGTCCGTGTGACTGTAATTCATGCGCAATTGGGCATACACATCAAAGAGCAGGGCCTCGCATTTCAAGTTCGCACAGGGCCTCGCACCCCCACCTGCGACGGCACTGTATATATATATATATATATACTATAGTTTTATAGTTTATTTTACCAAGTAAAAAAAAATATATATTTAGAAATAATAAAAATATATATTTAGAAATAATAGGCTAGTCCTGTAAACACCCGACATCAATACTCTTTATTAAACCACTGACCTTTCAGCCATGCCCTATTATTATTAATAATAATAATAATAATAATAATAATAGCCTATATCCTCATGATGTTGTCCAGTGGGTTGTCTACCATTCTTTTAACAGAATCACCATGGTGATTGATTCACTGGGTCATTGCCAAGACCTCTCCTCTTCAACCACAGAGCAATATACACGTATACATTTACCACATGTGGCATTGGAGGGGAGCTCATACCCCCACGGACACGTTCTATTATTCATTCTACTTCTCTGGCTTTCTGATGGTTCTTCTCAGATCACTCTTTTGAATAGGACACTGCTGATTTAAAAGGGAAAGGCTACATGTACAACCTGGCTGAAAACATATGCATAACCCACATTCAACAACACACTATTTCTATATGACACTCAGATTCACACTCTGACCTCTGTTGCCTTGAGAAATATTAACTGTATAGGTAGACACAAAGGCAACACGCACAATGTTGAGAGGAAAGTGCAAAAATCTTTTTTTCGTCTTGTTCTCAAAACAGAATGTTAGACTTTAGCTGCCACAAAAAATAAATACAAATAAATAAATAAAAACTGCAACAAAACACCGTATTTTGAATGTATGAAAGTTCAAGAAAAAGGTCACCCGGAAATGAAAATTGTCATTACTCATCCTCATGTTGTTTCAAACCCATATGACATTTTAGATAAAAAAAGAGAATAGAATGTTAAGGAAAAAAGCTGTACAAAGGCTACAGTAAAATGTTAACTGATTAACTAAGGCTACATTCACACTGTCAGTTTTGGGATTAACAAACCGCATTTACTTGCATGAGTCTCAAAATGACTCGTTCACATAGCAAATGAAAGCTTTAGCTTAAGTTCTGCCAGGAAGACTCAATTACTTCGTCACTTATTACCTTCATTACTATCCAATCACGTCTTTATACTTTTCGTATAAAATATCGGTACTTACACATGTTTGAGTTCGCAGATGCCGACGCGCCAACAACCTCCACCCTCCCCACCACCACCAGGATGGTCCTGTCCTTACCTCCCAGGGGGGGATCGGCTGCGCCCCTGCCTTCGTCTTCAGGCAGGAGATGCAGATCCGCTACCCTCGGATTACGAACTATGGACGGAGCCTACGCCAAAGAACTTTATAATAATGCTTGCTGAGCTGTCAATAAATGTATGCTTCGTTACATCTTTTTATCTCCCGAGTCTTTCTGGTAGAACTTACAGTAGCGTCCGGAATACTGTCTGTATGGAACTAAAATGGGAGTCAAGCCTGTATTCTCTTACCTGTAACAATATCGACAGTGACCAAAGTAATATCAAAGATGGCAACATCCATAAAACTTTTGACACAACAAAAGTCCAATCGAGCCGCAAGTTTATCCATCAAATCTTCATTAACTGACGGCAGCTTTTATATCTGGCTGGAGAGCGGAGCATTTAAGTCGTGCGTAGAACACAAAACTGACAGGAGAATTAATTTTTTTTTTTACATATACATACAGTACTGTGCAAAAGTCTTAGGCATGTTAATACCTCCCCATCCCCCACCTCCCCCAAAAAATGGTTTTAAGTCAGTTATTTATATCTTTTGCTGTAATGTGTCAGTAGGAAATATCAGTTTACATTTCAAAACATTCTTTTTGCCATTAATTGTAATAATCCAGTGAGATTTGCGTATGCACAAGGAATCTGACAACAGCCAGGATGATCTGATCTCACCATCATCGAGTCTGTCTGTGATTACATGAAGAAACAGAAAAAACTGAGACAAACTAAACCAGAAGAACTGCGGGAACGTCTCTAAGATGCTTGAAGAAACCATCAGTACTGTATATATCTGTAAAAGGACATTACCAGAAGTCTCTGCATGATACAGTATATTGTATTTTATAGATATTCTCCTTATTTTTGTTATCAGTAATGTACATTAGGGTGTTTTGTGTTGCATGTTCTGTTAGTTAATGAATAAATGTAACTAAATATTTGGTAAGCCTTTACAATAGGGTTTCATTTGTTAAAATTATTAATTAAATGAGTGAACATGAACCAACAATGAACAATACTTCTACATTTTTAATGTTAGCTACTGTTAATCTCAAAATTTACGAACATATTAAGATCAAAAGTTGTTTCTATTAACATTAGTTAGTGCACTGTGAACTAACTTGAACACGAACATTTTTAATAACTAACATTTACAAAGATTAAAAAAATGTTTGAACATGTATTGCTCATAGTTAACACAAGAACGCATTCTAACAAATGAGAGGTTATTATAAAGTGTTACCAGATAGTTTTACGCAAAAGCTTTGTGATGAACAAAAGTCATTATTTGCTTATAATTACACTGTAGCTCTCATTTGCATTACCACATATTCAAACTTGCAGCATTACAATTGTTAAAGAAAATGTCATAATCACAGTAAATTGATTCCAAAATTGATGTTAAATGACTTAACTTGGTCTGTTCATCACACAAAGCTATTGCGTGGCATCAAAATTTAGTGCACAAATAATTTTATAGGTTGACAGTCTGAATCCCCATTTATTTTTCTCTGCTATTGAGTTCTAAGGGGGGAAAAGTCCTGTGGGATAAAAAAAAACAAAAAAAAAAAACATTGAGGGTAAATAAATGATGGTAGAAATTTAATTTTGGGGTTTAACTCTTAAGACTCTTTGGCCTATACTGAAAATAAACAGCAGTGTCAACCCAATGCATGTCATTCCCTTAAGTGGTGATGACTAACAAGGCTTAAAGCTATTCTAATATAAACATTGCTATTAATGTCTTAATTAAAGATGTAAACACCAACCCCGCTTCAAAAAATAAGGCCAGACATCAGAATTAAACATGTGGCAGAGTACCGAATGGGACGCCATGTTGGAGTAGATTCCCAATAAAAGAGAATTAGAAAGGAGCTGACCCAAATATCATCTCACCAACAGAGGAATCGTGTTATGCTAAGTAGTCCATAAAGGTACTTAAAGATTATGCAAAATTCTCTTTTAATGGATGACATGGAGAAATGAAAGACAGGCAAATCTCCAGGCAAGGGAAAGGTAACCGCCCCTTTCGTCTCAACGTGTGTGTGGTGACAGCCACAGGGCATGAAAGGAGTTGTGCTGTGGTACATAAAGGCAGGTGGGGATAGAGAGAGCTGGGCTGGGGCATTTTGGTAAGAAAATATTAAAGGTTTTGTAAAAGCTGATATTCATATGACTTCATATATATATATATATATATATATATATATATATATATATATATGCATCAATCATACAAGCTACATAGTACATACAAAAACAAATTAATATAGTGTAATAAGTACAATTATTATATGTTAGACCTTTGTGTTGTGTAGTTACACAATGAGAAACCATGTCCATCTAGTGTCATTCACCCCACCTCACTCATCCAGACCTCTCTCACATGCACACACATGCACGTCTCACCATACAACAGAACCAGCAGTGGGGCAGCAGCAAGGCCCTTGCGGAACCCATGCACCGTGAACCCTGAATTTTATGACTTCATTATTTTCCTTCCCCGCAACGCTCGCTTTCATTTGAGCAAGTCTCCACGTTGGTATAATGAGAGTGCTATAAAAACGTTGCTTTAAAAGGGTTTGCATACTCTCCCATTCTCAGCTCAACCCTTCAGCAAGCATATGGCAGGTAATCAGGTCGGCAATCACAGTGCCCATAATACGTGCTGCATGATTTCAGCATTGTGCTATTATCCATCTGTTTCTGCACGGAGAGACATGAACCTTCCTCTGAGAGGTCAGTGCTTTCATGGCACTCCTGGATCCTCAAAGCTTTCTTGCCTTCTTCCTGGTAAGCGGCACTCCTGATTTCATATGGACTCTGTATTTATTTCCTTTTTCCGTCTTCTGGATAATTCCCTGACAAGAGTCTTCGGTCTATCTATCTGTCCTATCTATCCATCTATCCATCCATCTATCCATCCATCTATCTATCCGTCCTATCTATCTATCCGTCCTATCTATCTATCCGTCCATCTATGCATCCATCTATCCATCCGTCCTATCCATCTATCTATCCGTCCTATCCATCTATCCGTCCTATCTATCTATCTGTCTGTCCGTCCTATCCATCTATCTATCCGTCCTATCCATCTATCCGTCCTATCTATCTATCTGTCCGTCCTATCCATCTATCTGTCCGTCCTATCCATCTATCCGTCCTATCTATCTATCCGTCCTATCTATCTATCTGTCCTATCTATCTATCTATCTATCTGTCCTATCTATCTATCTATCTATCTATCTATCTATCTATCTATCTATCTATCCATCCCTCCATTCAGCATCCATCCGTCCGTCCACTCATCCATGTGTCCATAATCCCACGTCTATGTATCTATCAACAGTAATGGCCAAAAGTGATGTCCAGCCTAGGATAATTGACATCTTCACCCTTTATCCATATATTATAAAAAAAATTATTAATCTTATTAAAAAAGCATATTGCATAGTTGATCTTGGAGTCAAGGGCTTGACATTAACTTCTTTGCTCACCAGCCACTGTGGCTAGTGGTTTTCCAAAGTTACTAGCCACTCAGCATTTTCATTGGCCACAATATTGACATTAATACCATTTGGAAAGACTGCCATTTAGATATTTTTAATATTATCTCATAATTTGGCAGTAGGTACATTAGGCTGTTGTCACTTTAAGACCTGATGCACGGATCCATTATACTGTTTAACATGTTTTCTTTCTCAACTGTTTACGTTCACTTAACACATAACTGACTGAGTTTATGTGATTACTCGCCAAGAACTGCATTTTGACATTATTTTGTGTGTTTGAGTGTTTAAGTGCAGTAATCAGTGAAAAATAACTATTCTGTGTAAAATGAGTATTGGAAGCATTTCAGATATTTCAATGTCGATATGTATTAAAAAAAAAAAAAAGTATATATTATATATATATAATTTCAACCCACTACGGTGGCTAGTAGGAGTGACTGCGTTACACGCCACTGCTGAAATCCACCCACATTTGCCGGGTTGACGGGTGTTAATGTGAAGCCCTGTTGAAGTCTGTTTTATTTGAGATTACGCAATTAAAACATGTCAAATTGTGCAGACATAATTTTTGCCCAGGCTGTTATACAAAGAAGTTATGAAAACATGCAAAACACAACAAAGTATTATAACAGTTTTGCATAGTAAAATAAAACCTGTAGCTGAAGTGGGCCAAATAATTTCATCAGTCAAATACCTTAGTCAACTGTAGTGTTTTGTTCTTCCCTCATATTTTATATTTATTTTTATAAATATAAGAACTAAGAACATCAGTTACAAATGTTGTCCTGATTCAGTTATTCATTTACAACCCATACATTTTCCCATGCTTTAAATAAATGCATGTTGTGGTGCCCCTTATTCAATGTAAAAGCCTTGAAACTACCAGAACATATGGATTAATTTATTTTTCAAGTGAGCATTTGCAGTAAACTAACCACTTCATACCCACTTGCTTCAGACAGAGAAAGGATACATCTTATTTAAAATTGGCTTGTTCAAAATTGGAGCAAAAGTCTTAGTTCAGAGCAAGACAAATGCATCAGTCTTTGAATTGGTCTACAAGTGTTCTGCATGCTGTAATCTGAAACTTGCACATTGACATGGTTCAGTATAGGAATACGTAGGACCAATGCATGATAAAGGAATGCGTAGGACACAAGGACAAATGTGTGATAAAGGAGACAAGTGCACGTACTGTATGAGGTCAGATCGATAGATGAGCCTTATGTCATCATGCATACACATGCACTCACTCTCAAACACACATTTCTATCAAGCTGTGCACGATTCATACATTTTGAAGGCATGTTGAATGTACATTAAGTTACATTATACAGGAAGAAAATATCAAAGACATCTTTGCAAAAGGAAATAAGACCGAAATTGGTCAAGATAGTTCAATAAAAATAACTGCCCTGAAGAAATGTTTATGACTGTTTTGTACAGGTATGTGGTGTATAAACGATACATGTGCAGTGGTTTAAGAAAAAAGTCAAACATTTATATTATATTACCAATGATTTGTGTTCCGGCTTTGGAAACCCAGTCAGAAGAGCCCTGAGTCCATGGAATTTACTAGACAGTTCTGCTAAAGAACAGTGGCAAGAAAAGCTACAATCTTTTGTTTGAATGACTTTATTGGGTTGTAAAATCTGAACGGAGGTGAGAGGTCAAAATGGAGAAGTACTGAAAGAAATGGTGAAATCACTTTTCCTGTAACAAAAAAATACAGCCTCTATATCAAGAAACGAAATATGAATTGAACACAAAAGACACTCCAAATCAGAATAAAATACAATAGGCTTTGGACCAAGACAAGACGATAAAACCTTCAATAAGAAGAACAGTGCTGATGACAACTTAACCCTGGATCTGGCAGCTAGAATGGAAACAATTACCTCCACTAGCTTTGAACTTGTCCCTACATTTTTGTGGTACAGTCCTTCATTCCATATCAACAGCATACCGTACATCTGCTCATCTGCTAAGTCCATGTATGAAAAAAAAAAAAACTAAATCAATTTAAAAAGTAAGAATAAACCATTTATTTGACTATGCCAGCCAACAGACAAAATAACTGGTGACGTCTAAAAAGTCAATTAGTATTCCTGTATGTTATGCCCATATTCAAGAGTAAGTCGATCTTACATAAAACTCACACAAGACCCCCCTGCTAATGATTTATGGTGGCGTAGTGAGAATGTGTGGTGCAGTAAACATGGAGACAAATGTTAGCATACATTACAGACAACAAAACAGCAGACATCTAAACAGCTGAGGACTATGAGAAGGGCATTTAAGCTCAAAGTGAAGGAAACAAGATGTAAAGTGCACGATAGTGTATGGCTGGAATTACGCGTCAATGTAATCGATTACATCATTTATGGACTGTTTATGTTTATCCCTAATCCTGTCATGTTTCGCACAAAACAAAACTCAACGCAAATCACTTCTCCATCTCTGTGAGCAACTACACCCGTCATGATTATACAGTTCACAGTGGTTCTCACATATGACATGGCAGACAACTAGTTGTCCAGTGCGGTTCCGTTCATTCAGCGCGGGTTTGTCGAGAATGCAGTTGTGAGGCCTGAAAATGTGCAGGCGTCAGTTCAGTAATAGAATGGGGTTGTCATGCTCGTAAAAAACAAAACGCTCTATGAACGCAACCATATTAAGCGGTGCTGCCATACTAGCCATTAGCATCTGCTCTAGAGTTTTGTTTTGTGTGAAACTACTCTTACAGTAACCGTTTTGTTTATAACTCTGTCGATCTGACTGTCCGTGAGCGGGGATACAAAAATGAGGACGTATAATCTGTAGTTTTTACTAAAGCCTATCAAAGCTTAGAAATAAATATGAATTTCTCGGTCCAGGTAACACGGAGAACAAGTAAACATTTACATGTTCTACCGACATTGTAACAATACAAAGAGGGTTGAAAATCTGCAAAGTTACACATTGATCAAAAGTGACAGTAAAGACATTTATATTACAAAACATTTCCATTTCAATAAATGCTGTTCTTTATATTCATCAAAGAATCTTGATTTTTTTTTATTTTTTTATCATGGGTACCACAAAAATATTAAAGGGTTAGTTCACCCCAAAATGAAAATTGTGTCATTAATTACTCACCCTCATGTTGTTCCAAATTAAGATATTGTTTTATGAAATACGTGAATAAATTGTTGAATAAAGTCTTTATTTTTGTTTTGGTTTTGCATACAAAAAGTATTTTCGTCGCTTCATAAACTTAAGGTTGAACCACTGTAGTCACATGGACTATTTTAACAACGTATTTACTACCTTTTTGGGCCTTGAAAGTGGTCGTTGCGCTGCTGTCAATGGAGGAATCAGAAAGCTCTTAGATTTCATAAAAATTATCTTCATTTGTGTGCTGAAGATGAACGAAGGTCTTACGGGTTTGAAATGACATGATGGCATCTTAAAAATGAAATTTCATTTTTGGGTGAACTAACACTTATTATTATTTTTTAAGCAGCACAACTGTTTTCAATATTGTAATAATGTTTCTTAAAGCTACAATGTGTAGGATTTTCTCCCATCTAGCGGTGAAATTGTTTATGACTACCAACTGAATATTACTTTCTAGCCCCTCCCATTCCGAGGGCGTTTTAACTCCTACGGTGGCCGTATTATTTCAAATCTGCCGGCAGTCGCGAGTAATCTCCCCCTCGCATTCGTCACGGTGCCACTGAGTGTCAAAACGTGAAAGGCGAAACTTGAATTTCCAGGTATGTCCCTCTTTGGCTAATGTATTTTCAAGATGGAGGCGCAACATGGCTGCCGCCATTTGAACGACTCGCTCGTATGTATTCTAAATGGCAGATTCTACGCTTACGAGAATACTTGATTAGTTGGTAGAAGTAATTACACATTAATGAGCACATATCATTTTGAAAGAACAAAGTGTTTTTTGCAAAGAATCAACTTATCAACTTAACAAAATTACACAGTGTAGCTTTAAGCAGCAAATCAGCATTCTAAAATGATTTCTGAAGGACCACGTGAAGGATCACGCAAAATCCTGAAATCCCTTTTCTTTTTCTCTCCAGGTTTTAATTATTATTATTTATTTTTTCAATTGTACATTTTCGAAGAAGTTTTAGACTTTTGGACACCACTGTATTTAAAAAAATGTATATTCAATATGTCTGATTTATAAATGTAAAATCATAACTGGGAATTTTAACACCTCCCTCCAAACACCAGCAACTTCCTGCATGCACGTGTTTGAGGAAGGAAGCTCACAAATCTTTATTTAGAGATGTGTGATTATCTCTTTCCCTCTCTCACGAGTGCATTAGAATGCGCTGAGAGCAGTCGTCCCTTCCTCTCCTCTCCTCAATCTCTCTCCATGCTGAAGGCCTTGTTTGTACAGCTCTCAGCCCAAATCCATTATTACTTCCTAAACTGACAAATCTTTTCAACAAATACAATCTCCCTCTCCTTGTGCCGGCTGATAAGATAAATGCTGAAGTCGAGAGAGGACTGAAACAGAGGTAGAGGTTCATATTTCAATTTGCAAAGCACCTCGCTCTGAATCTTAATTTAGAAGCAATAAGACAAACAATGTAATAAAAAAAAAGGCTGAGGATTAAAGTCCTAGTCAGAGACAAAACTCTTATCTAACTCATAATGATAAGAATGCTGGGCCAACTTTACCTGATAATAATAATAATAATAATAATAATAATTAATATTATATAAATAACCCACTTATGATAATAAAGTCTATACAGAGATGATTTCCAGTGAGTCCCTGCTGTACTCAACACAGACCTCGGCTCTTGTCCCTCTCCATGAGCCTGTGTTTGTTTTAATTGTGACCAATAAAAAAGGTCATAATTAATACCCCAGCACAGACACTGATAAACAATTCCAAATTGCCACCATAATCAAATGATGCAAACATCTATGAGTTACAAAAGTTCACAGCCACAACTGACAATTTCTTAATTGTATTCAGTCATTCATGGAAATTTTATTAACATGGAGCTGATGTATCCTGCCCTTCCTCTGTCACAACACCAGGGATCTAATTTCATTATTTTCCACAAGATTTGCTTGACTACTGCCATGATTTTAATGCCGGTGCAGTCCAGATGTTTATGCCATTTAAATTAGGAGGCAAGGCCTGTTGGGTAAACATAATTAAAGAAAGTTGAGTTTTTTTCTCTCGCCCTCTCTTTGTCTCTTCGCCTCCTCTCTCTCCGTCTTCGCAAGTTTACTTCATTAGGCAACTTTCATTAAACTCCTGATGCCACATGGCCCTCCCATAAAGCACAGTCCTCCGCAGATCTGTGAACGGCTCACGGTGCCGTGAAGGAGACTTACGCACATCAGCGCACCCAAACGCAGGCACGACAGCAGGCTGGCAAGAGAGAGGTCAAGGTCTCTAGCTCCACAGAGGGAGGTATATCAGGTGCTAGTGTTTACATGTTTGCTGTTCTGCCATGAACACAAACTATGCAAAATACTGGCATAAGCTAACAGTATATCCAAACAGATATGCCTGAAAATACACCTTACCTCTGTAATTGAGTAGCGCTTGAGCAGTTTGGGTTTTTCAATGGCTGATGCCAATATTTACATTTACGGAAAACACCTTCATTTAAAGCAACTTCCACATATAAGCAAAGAAAACTGACGAAATATGCAACAAATATACTGTACAATACAAAAACATGAACACTAATGTGGTAACACTTCAATAAGGTTCATTGGTTAACATTAGTTAATGTATTAACTAACCATGAGCCATACATTTGTTACTGTATTAGTTAATCTTTGTTAATCTTAGTTAATAAAAATATAGAATATGAATACAGCTATTCATTGTTTGTAATGTTAGTTCACAGTGCATTAACTAATGTTAACAAATACAACCTTTGATTTTAATAATATTAGTAAATGTTGAAATGAACTAAGATTAATAAATGCTGTAGAAGTATTGCTCATTCTTAGTTCATGTTAACTAAAGTAGTTAACTAATGTTTACTAATGAACCTTATTGTAAAGTGTTACCACCAATGTTCATGTTTGCAAAGCCAAAAAGTTGAGTCAGTCAAGTTTAAATAAACAAATCAGACAGTAAAAAGGAAAATGTTCATTACCTAGTTTCAAAGGACAGGAGGACAGCATCATTGCAGAGCAGATATATGAACCACGCTTTGATATAGGCTAAAAGCCGGCTGCATTTCTCATCGCTCAAGCACACAAATACTGTATAGATTGTGTTAAGCATTCTGCTGCTGAAGCAGCTCCAGCATTCTAATTTCAATGACTTGTGAACCCTCACCGTGCATTAGTTTAAAAGTATCATTGAGGTCCTAGCCGGTGATGAGAGCATTATTTCTCCCGTTTAGTGAATACTAATCAGCCGTCCTAAAGCATGAGTGTATGTGTCTGTGTGTGCGTGCAGAGGAGTGAAAGAAATTATATCACTTATGTCAGAGTGCTAATAGGCCCAGCCACACTCCAAATTTAATTTCATAAGCCACTGTTCTTGATTTTTCCCCCCCTTTTCAGATTAGTGACTAACAATCTATTACAGGCAACATCACAGACAGTGTAATACAAGAGGTCATTACAAGATTACGTAAACTCCAGACTTGCATTACCATTTCACATCCATTTACATGATGATTATTACAGCAGAAATTAGAGTGTGATTAGAGGGCCCAGTAGCCTTTGCTCTCCGCAGACACATCTGGGCACACAAGCAGAGGGGGACTGACCATTTGTGCCAAGGATTTATAGAAGCACGTTGGCATTTGTTTTGTCAGCGTGATCGCAGCAGCGCTCATAAAACCAGTCATTCCCGCTCGCGTTTCCCCACTGCGGGCCAAACCGTTCATTTAGCATATTTGATATAAACACCTATTCTTTCCCAGAGTCACAGCACATGTGCAACGAGAAAAAAAATCCTCCGAAAAACATTCCGGCGGCGCCATACGTCCGGTTATAAGTATGCAGCACGCGGAACGTTCGCCATACTTTAGTGCACATGAGCTGAGTAGCTGTCAAAATTACAACAGGCATCTCAAGTAATTATGCAGATTTATGCAAAACATTAACAAGAAGAATTAAAAGCACAAATGAGGTGGCTACACTTGAATTGTTAAGATTATGAATAATTACCATGAATCTTTTTTGCTCTTAATATAACTTGTTTTTGATAAACAAAGCCTTAATTATCAGAATACTTCTGAGAATACCGGTGACCTTCATTAATCTTACAAAACAAGTCTCTGGTGAACGGCAGCTGAGGAGGCCCGCTCTCACACTGAGTACACAAATAACAAGAGCGGCGTATGCTAACTAGCCACTTCAGAGAGCCGAGCGTGCGGCCAGGTATATCTTACAGCTCAGCCACGGATGCACAATCATGCCAGGCGACTCTGCCTTTCCATCTGGGACTCCCTCATTCCAGCTACTCATTAATTACAGCCACATTTCTCACCCCATCCCTCTCTTCTCTTCTCTTCTCAATATGAGAGATCTGTTTTCGTCCCTAAACTCCGCTGTGAGAGTAATTGTTTCGGAGCTTCCGATTTGGACATCAACGGCTGACTACTGGCTGCTCACCCTCGACCCTTCTCGGATTCATCTGTGAGAAAGGACCCGATCTTCACCTTCGCCGCTATGGCGTGTCACGACGACCCTGTCAATCAACGCATACCTGGCAGGTTTCTCGTCCACCCACTCAGTCTCTCAGAACAGACTGAAGGTCCATTCATCCAACCCCTACCACACCACTCTTCCCAGCTCCTCCACCCCTCCATCTGTGCTCCACATACTCTCCTTGTAGCACACAGACCATGAGGATGGGGCTCACTGGCATAGAAACCTGCTCCATAACCCTCCAGCCAAAGCCCAATCAACAAAGCTCTGACAAATAATGCATGTCCATCAAACAGCTGATTCATGACATTGACATTATTATTTTTGGCCGTTTGCCTCTTTATGAGAAAGATATAGTGCAGCAGACTCATAAAGATTGTGGATAAGTTAGAGGTTTAGCAATTTATCTTAATTTTTTATAATATTATACGTATACATTTACATACACTACAGATGCTCCGATCGATCGGCCGCAGATCGGTATCGGCCGATAGTCACATTTCGATCATCCAATCTCACAAAACGATCGCAATTTCATAAAATAAAACCGTAAAAACTTGCCACTGACACAACAGTATACAGATGAGGCTTTTGAGCCACATTCTGCTTTGTACCGTTGTGAAACATTCGTAAACCATACTGAAGCGCACATCTTTATTTAGAGCAGGTTGGTTCGATTCAAAGAGCCCACACACAACATAACATCATGTGAAATTGGCATGCTGCTTTCGCACGTGATTGTTGATCGCAGTTTTTTTTTTTTTTTTTTACATCAAACTGGATCTTGGGTCTCCTCGGGTATAGTAAGGGTAGCTTTATAAAGTTTGATCGGTGGTCTCTGTAAAGGCAGATCAGAAGAGCCGATCAGATGACGCAACACTCCTGAGACAATTTTTCTATGTGCAGCTGAAATTGCTTCACTACATTAACCGGTCTGTCTGGAAATAAGTCACACGTGTAACAATGTATTGGATCCGTGAATTAGTTCTTAAAGTGACAGCAGCCTAATAAACCGGTTGGCGTCTGTTTCAATGTTAACCCCCCCCCCCCCCCCCAAAAAAAGAGAGACAGATAAAATCACTCACTGCTCTTTAATAGATTTAATAGGATTAATAAATATTTAATTTATAGAGTGAAGACCATACAGTGGTTTTAAATGTGATTACTTTCTGTTAATAAGAACTGTTTTTAGAATTATTATTATTTATTTCACAGGAATGCTATATTTGTTAAGCTCTAAGTTGTTCCTAATCTCCTTTTAAGTGAGGGAATGGAAAATGTTGCACATGTAAGTTGTTCTTATGTTCAGTAAAACGCTCAAATAACTTTTTTTGGACTTTTGATAATATACCATGGTTCCAAATGCAATAACTTTTGATTACTTGAGATATGAACACACAATTTGGCCTAGAAGCAGTTGAAATTGTGATCAAGCCAAAATTAAATTGTATGACCTGTCATATATACTTTCTAAAAGTCTTCAAGTCAAGCATGAATACTAACAAAATAAATAAATAAATAGCATCACTTTTCTGGGGTTTTCTCTGCATTGTTGAAACTTAAGAACCTCCAAAAATGATTAAAATCAATTTTCTTAAAAATCTCTATCAAATGAGACGATGTACTTAATGATATCTTTTTTTGTAGAGTTATAAGCCTTTACTTTTAAGTATACCACTTGAAATCATGTGAAATCACATAAAAACCTTCAGGGTATAAGGGGGTTAACATCTGACAGTCAACAAAGAGCTTACACTTACATTTATATATTACTTACAGTATATAAAGCTTAAATGACAAGAAATCAGCAGTCGTATCAGCTGCAAAAGTCTTAATCTAGGCATCCCTAACATACACAATTCACAATACATAGACTACCGTTTGGGGTCAGTATTATTTTATTTTTTTCACTTTTCAGTAACAATGCATCAAATTGATCAAAAGTGACAGTAAAGACATTAATAAAGGATTATAAATGGATTTCCATTTCAAATAAATGCTGTTCTTCTGAACTTCCTATTTAACAATTCTTGGGGGGTATGTTTGACAGCTTTCATAAAATTGTCAACTGTCAAAAACAGACTGTCCTCAACATTGATAAGAAATGTTTCTTGAGTACCAAATTAGAATGATTTCTGAAGGATCATATGACACTGAAAACTGGAGTAATGGAGTATATATATTTATATATTACCGTGTTTGTATCAAATAAATGCAGACTTGGTGAGCATAAGTATGTTATGTTATGTTATGTTATGTTATGTTATGTTATGTTATGTTATGTTATGTTAAAATCAACTTAAAATGAGAAGGCTGGACTCAAACCTAAATAACCCGGCATTGCAGCTCACAGTATCTGGAACACATTCTATCATATGCTTTGGGAAGTATGTGTGATGACAAATTCCACTCGTTCTTTTTGTTATGACAGTCCTGTTTTAGAGCACTACAGTTCCATTCACAGTTTGGTTATAAAGAAGAATGACAACTGATCTGACAACAATTGTCATGACTTAATGTGTTAATAAATTGTTAAGCTGTGTCAGTGCCGACAGTCGTGGAAAAGTGTTTCAACGTAGCACAGTTGCGATCCTGACTCGTGTTTCTTTCCTGATGCTGCCCGCCTCTATATACCTGTATAAACACACATACTGTATATATATATACACTAGGGGTGTAATGATTTGTTTTAACAACGATTCGATTCGTATCGATACGATTCAAGGACGATATTGGTTCATTTAGAACGATACGATCCGAAACGATTCAGTGACCTGAAATCAATTCAGTGACTTTTTAGCCAAAAATTCTTGTAAGGGAATCAGGTATCAATTAATTATGGATATAAACAAACAAGTAAACAACAATTAATGTCAAATGCATTCACATTTTATTTGAATAAAGTAGGACTGAACGATTATGACAAAAATTATAATTGTCGATTATTCCCTTGAAATTGTAATTGCGATTATTAATTACGATTATCACAACATTGAATGATGTTTTGAATAGTTTGGCCATGGGACCCACCTTTTTAGGAATTATATAGGCCTATTATAATACATATGTTTACACAAAAATTGTTGACACACAAGTTCTGTCCCCCTTTACTTAACATACAAAAACATTTTTGTAAGAATATGACAAATACTGATAAACAGTAGGCACTTCGAGGTTAAGCTATTAAATAGCAGTCCCAAACTAGTTTTTGTTAAAGTCGGCATGAAACGGAAGTTGAGATTGTAATTTTTTCCTTGTTGTGATGTATATCCGAGTGAAACGGCTTCTGAAATTAGAAAAAAATGTAGGGCAGGGCTTGATTTCGTCCTTCGGGAATTGATTGGATCGTTGGAGGTTGGGCGTTGCAAACAAAATGGAGGCAGATTTGAATGTCAGTTTACATTCAGTTGTGGAGGATTTCTCTCCACCGGACTCCCCCACCGTTACCCTCACATGAAGGATTTTTTATTGAGGAGCCCAGCGACGAGAACGAAGACAAGCAGCTAAATTTTCAGGCAGGAATCAGACCATATTTATATGAGCCTCCCGCGAAACGAGACAAACACCGATAGCCGCACCCTCATGGGCTCTGGCCGCACCCTTTCGCCATGGCACGTGACCAAAAGAGAAGAGAGGTCGTTTCGAGGGGGGAGGGAAGGGTAATGTATTTGATTAAAGATTATAAGGGTACATGAATTTTGAAAAAATAATGAAGTGCACAGATAAATAATTTATAATAAACACTACAATATTACATATAAAAAGAAGATTTGTCGAATTTGATTTCATGCCGACTTTAATACAATCTTGGTATGAGCCACCAGAGTCATATAAAAATATACAAAATAACCAGTAAGTGGCATTTTGGTATGGAAACAAACAACAATTAGGCTACCATGGTGATACACAATACTTAGAAGACCTGGTAAAGAAACATGGAAACTGCTCCTGATAAATAGCAACACACATGACGTACCAATAACGTAATTTATTGGTATTTTACTTTTATTTCTTAACTTACTAATTTACAACGTTGCATTCTCGTATGTCTTTTGCACTTTAGTGAAGTGATACAGCGGGCTCCGCCACATTTGCGCGTGCAATTGAAGAGTGCGCGCTACTGCAGTATAGCGGCTGAGAGGACAGGAAAGTCCGTTTTTCTGAGGTGAGACTTTGCGCTGCTTGTTGTCTTTGCGCTGCTGCTGGCGCGTCACGCATGGCGACGACGTCACAGATAGGCAGACTGAATCGAGAAACGTTTAACGCCTTTATCATTAAAAGTGCTAAGAAAAAAGTCTGATGTGCTTAAATCCAATGGGTTATTTCCTAGTATCGATACAATCGATTCATTACCTTTTAAAACGATGTTAGATCGATATATGTCGTCCGGAAGACCAACTTGCCGAGCACAGATCGATGTAGTTGGATCTTAGGAATATAAATCGATACATCGATGTAGTTGATGAATCGTTACACCCCTAATATACACTCCTGTTCAAATGTTTGGGGTCAGAATTGATGGAAGATGGAAGTTGCCATCTTTGAAAAAAACTTGAATAATCCCAGCACACATGAGAATAGAAAATTGGTTAGACTTCTATTTCTTGTTCATACAAAGTTTTTGATCTGCACCTGTAAGTTGTTGTATGAATGGGACAATGTGAGACTGGTCAATCCTAAACACTTCTAGTATCAACTGAACAAATGTGTTCCGTCACATCTTCACTTCCAATGGTAACACTCAAGTCTGTAAATCACCAAAACCATCGACTACTTCCTCCCTGAGCACAAATACCAGCCTGACTAAAATGACCATTTATCACAATTTAATAACACAGATAATTGCGTTTGCGTATTGATCTATAAAAAAAACACTATAATTCACAAAGCGGGGAAGGTGTAAGAGCTCTGCTTTACTGCTCATCTTCCCGACATCAATGCAGGCATGCTGAATGAGTTTACATGAAAAGATGGTCGCTGTTAACCTGTTAGGCAGTGCCAGATTTACAGAGTCTATTTCTACATTTTCCCTTTATAAATCGATAGAGGAGTCAGGCCTCTTCCACAGCAAGAGCTGCTCATTTTCTCCACATCAATACAGCCCCACAGTTCACTCTGTTTCATCCCCCTCCTTAGTATTAGGGTGGTTTTAATAGGACTAGCCTTTAGTTTGGAGCCGTATTCCCATCAGGCACAGCGCTTTAAAGTTATTTTAGACTGAAAGGTTGCAGTATGGAGGTGAGAATTGTGGGAGGGGCCGTCCCGCAGACCAAAGCACCGCTCGACCCGGCTCAGCCGCATGCCCCCCGGGTCACACCGTTGCACTTGCACAAGAAGAAAACTTGGCATCGGCTTTCCGTGTGCAATCCAAGGTGCACACAGGAAACATACCCAGGGAGAGGATTCGCTTTTTGGCTTTTTTTTTTTTTTTTTGGGTCTTCCTTTGTTCTCGACTCACTTGAAGTGTGCGTCTATCGCCTTAAACGGATTTAAGCGTTTTCAAAATCCTGGTGTGCTCCGGTTGCGCGCCGGCCTATCGCGGTTTGATGCGAATGTGTTTTTGCATGGGTAATAAAGCAGTGCTCAGACTGAGCCCATCATTATTCTGTTAATGAAGTTGGGTTAGTTCTTTAATTTGGTGTCTGTGTGTTAGCAGGCCTGCTGTTTCTTGCTCCATAGCGGCGTAGGGAGGAAACAAACTCCAGCGTGGCCACCATTCTAGCTCCGGCAGTCGCCCCTCAAACTCCCCCTTCCATCCCGAGCACCCCACCGCTTCAGTGCCTGACCCCCAGGCAAACAGATGTCCCATCAGCACAGGCAGACAGGACTGCCTGTCCCTCCCTCACAAGGGCTCTTTAATTATTCCCCCTCTCGCACTCCTCTCTAATAAAACATTAGCTTGCTAATCGAATCTGGTGCAGCTGAATCCAGCACAGCCCTCTCAACGCACGTGGCCAACGACAGAGAAAAGAGACACAGATTTTCTTTGGTTGTCTGTGCAGCCATGGCGCATCAATCAACAGACGAGTTAAAGGCAAGAATCAAACAAACACGTCAAATTTCAGTTATGAGCGGAGATTAGCGACTTCAGTCAATAAGTATAAACCATCTTGCTCTCCTCAATAGACCTTATACTTGTGGGGGGTGTTAGTTGTGATGCTTTACAACAAACACTGAATATAAGAGAATTCTTTCAAGAAAAATGTCTTTCTCTCAGACTTCAGATCTTGTATTGAATTTCATTTCTATCGTGAGGTTTAAACATTAATGGCAGATTTAAATTTACGTACATCACTTGAATATATACGCTACTTCGTGCATTACCTGTTTGTTACCGTTTTCTCTCATGTTGGGTGCCACTGAAGCGGAGGGGAAGACAAGCAATTGAAGGCCCGGAAACCTGACCCGCTAAATGTATTCTGCTCTCAGCTGAAATTCATGTAAAACGCCAGGAACTCCCGATGCTTTTAAAAGCCACATCTGATAGTAGATAATGACACAGATTTCAGGGCCATTATGGAAGGCTATCAAATATTCCATTTCTTTTTGCATTTAGATTTGTAAAACGTCCACATAGTCCGCACCTCATTCACTGACACAGTATCAGCCGAGTGTGGAGGACGATAAGACGGTCCACAACCAACAGAGCTTGGAGGGAAAGAAAAAGCAAGATATAGGAAAATGCTTATCAAAAATGAAATGCTGGAAATGTATAACTCACCACGACAGAGATTTCTTTAATGCTTTAGAATATCAAATGCTTTATATTCAAGCCGAGGTAACAAGGTAAAGGTCAGCCTGTAAAATAACCAAAAGAAGCATGTGCAAGTCACATGCATGAAAGAAAATGTGTATTATTACCATGCTTACTTATTAATTTGTATATTCTGTCCTGACAATTTGCTGTAAGACTGTACATGTTTGCTCCTTACATTGTGCCATACAAACGAATGAAAAGGAAAAATTACTGCACCTGAAACCTATTAGTTTCACGTTGATAAAACCTAAAGATAACTGTGAGAAAAAAAAATCATCCGACTGAAAAACAACGACTGGGAAGGGAAAGAAAGAGGAGAAAATGAGAGGTTCAACAGGCACCCATCAAAAACTTCTCAGTAATGGGCAAGCATTCACCCATTGGACCAACATCTTTCAATTTATTAGCATGACAAAGGACACAATCATTTTGGATATGCCTGAATGCAATTTTCATTAACTTCGCAATGATTTATTAACAAAAGTGTCAGGAATGTAATAAAAGCAGCAGGACCCCACAAAATGCCAAAATAAATAATAAAAAAAACAGAAAAAAAAATTAAACAGAATAAAATAAATAATCTAAATCAAAGAGGAAATGAAGTAAATCAGGAGAGAGAGAGAAAAAAAGAGAGAAAGAGAGAGACATTTTGCAATGTTTTGTAGCCTCAGGTCAGTAGGGTCTTGATTCGATCACAGACATCATAGAATTTAAACTATGCAATTAATGCAGCGAGTAAAGAATAGTCACATATCTCATTTGCATGGAATTAAACAGTTGGTTCCAGTTTTTTAATCTGATTGGACAAGCAGTGTTCCAAGAGTATTGATATTTAGTATAACAACACTAAGCCTTTTCACTTTTTGTTATGACTGATTATAATTCTACAATTTTGTCTAAATAAAATTAAACATAAAACACTAAAAAATCAATCGTTTTAAATGCTACAAGTGAATTTAGGCATCCTAACACTATAATATGCAGCAAAAATTGTGTTAGGCCTATTCAATTATTAGAATTTTTCTAGAATAACACTAGGTGAGCATTTTGAAGTGAGCATTAGATGACAGAAATTGTTATCTAAGCATATAAGCATGTGCAATTAAATGTTTAAAAAAAACACTCTATATATGTATACAATAAATGAAATCCAAAATAAATTATAATAAATATCTCAAATAAAAAAAATCATAATATTGACAGATAAACAACATGTATGCTTAAGGGATCTTAAAGTACAGGGAAAGACAGAGCACTAAACATCCTAGCCTGCCATGATTTCCATTCTCACTCACAGTGTCACACAAAAATGCAAACACACATGTGCAAACATACACAAACAAGACATCACATGCACACATATGCTCTATGAGAATAAACAGGACACCATATTGGTGGTGGTGACAGTTACTTGCACATGTGAGATGGTTTGTCTCTTGGTGGGGGGGACTTGTGGCAGTTGAGATATTTTTCTTACTTTCCTTTTTTTTTTCAATGCTACACTCCCTCGCAGTAGCATTGGCACAATAATAACTCTAAAAATATGCAGAGACAAAATAGAAAAATCATCATCTCTGCATTACCTCCCCCTTCAGTTACTGGAGATTACCATCTCTAAATGTGATTTTCATCATTTACTACTTATTAAACCTCGAGACCAAATATTTACAAAACTGCCGGAGCTAAAATTGCTGGAAGAACTCAGAATAAAGCTCTCATTTCACAGAGGAACAAGAAAGAAATGAAATGAAGACTAAACATAAAGGTAGTTATTGAGAGACTGCAGCAACGAGGGAAACATCAGAAGTACGGAAAATGCGTTATACAACAAAGAGAGTGTTTATCAAAAGTGCTATGTGGACTACAGGGCCTGACACACACACACACACACACACTAACACAACCGTAAGTTAAGGTCTCTTAGCAGAACACTCTCCACACCCCAGAGCCTCTCCATATCATTAAGATTTTATCAACTTATAATCTGCCTGAAAGAATAAATAATAAACTGTAGAGTAAGCAATCTTCAAAAGGCACACACTCCCTCCCAGGTGAACAGCCGCAAGACACATAAGTCACTGCTGAAAGTTTGAACTGACAAAAAAAAACACCGACCCAAAAGTGATCAGGACACAGAAAGTGTTTCATGTTTTTCCATGCACTCCTTTCTGAGCAAGATATTGCATGGCCAACTTTCTGTGTCCAACATCTTTGTTTTTCAAAAGTTATTCTCCCCTAGAACAGTAGTCATCAACACAAACATATGGCCTCCAAAGTTATGCAAATAATCAGTGCAAACATGATAGCACCATCAATCCGATTATCCGAACATAAAACTAATTTGTGCTCCAGAAATACATATTTACCTGCTTTCCCCAAAGGAAAAATCCCTGGTAGATTGAACATAGCTCGGAGTAGGGCAAGAACAAAAAAAATTGTGTGTGGGGGGGGGATACCATGTATTTCTTATATATATAGTCAACTTTTAGCAAAGCTTATTCTGGCAAAGCTGGCTGATGGATGGGGTTCCTTTTTTAAGCCCTTTCAGGGAAAGAAAATAAGCTCAACGTTGCAATTTACCAAGCCATATAAATCAGCCCGTGACCACAAATAATTCTGCGAGGGGAGAATTTATATGTTTAATTACACAGTGCAGGTGCCAGGCTTGTCTTCCTCATTACTCTAAGATACATAAAACACTCAATAACACGTATAGCAGCAGGACAATGGGAAGACAAAGTAATTAGCTGGCTGTTATTTAATAAGTTACTTCAATGAGCTGCTTCATCTTGCTCGAGTTTAGCATACTGTATTTCGTTAGCCGAGCGGTCTGGATTGCCTTAATATGCGTTGCTGGGCTGTTCTTTCATTCCGCTGGAGCTTATTGCCTCTCGTTTTTTTGTGCTATGTGGGATTTGTGGGTACTGCATACTGGAGCCCAACCGGGGAAGCCCATGGAGAGCAGGATAAATCCGTTTTCCAAGACGTGCAGGTATGTTCCGCACACCTGAGCAGTGTGCACTGGCACCGGCAAGCAACGGGGCAGCGCTTTCTGTTCTACCCCTGGGCATGGAATCATATCAAAGACGAGCAGCATGCCAGTGTGGGTGGCAAGGGATTCAAACCTCAAGGTCAGGGGAGTTCAGCAGAACAGAGAAAGGCCTCTCAGGAGAGATAGGGCGAGAGAGGAGTTATTGGAGAGAGAAAGAGAGACGTTGTAAAAGCCACATGTGCGCAGGGCCTCCTCTCTCTTCTTCTTTAGCTTGCCGCAGTCCAGCTGCCCTCACCACAATCCCAGCCTGGGGATGTTTAACTACCCAATGCAGTCAGAGGCCAAGTCTTGCTTGATCGCTCGCTCTCTGTTCGTTCGCTGTATCTCTCTTTCTCCATTCCAAAACCCACAAAGTCCTGAGTAAACACAGTCCAGCCTACCTCACTGGCCATTTTCTCATTGGGCCTGGGGCTGTTTAGAGACCAGCCAAACCAGGTCCGGTTCCCCCTCCCTGCAGGCCTCACACGAGGCCTGACCTCACCCGCTTGCGGCTCCCACACAACGGGCTGTGGGTAAGCTAATATAGGCCTCTCTCTCTCTCTCTCTCTCTCAAACTCACCCACATGGCCGTGTTGGACTTGGCCGGCGCTGGTCTGGCATGAGTTGACAGGCGGGCAGCAGAGGGCCGTGGGAACAGCTTGGCAAGGTTTGATGTCCGCGGGGCCGTTTGGATACGCTGAACGTTTTTAACAGGATGTCATGGACTACCTGGCCCGCTCAATCTGTTTCGGCACGTCTCGGCAGACTCGGACTGGGCACCAGGCCGGACACAAACCATTTACTAAAATGCCACATTTACTCTAACCGCAGTAATTACTCGACAGCGACAACACGGGTGACCATATTTGACAGACACACTCAAAGAGGCGTACAAAAACAGATTCTGGTTTGGTTAAAACACAAAATTCCACTTGTTTAAACTAGTTTATCCAGGTGCTGTTGCTGCTACCTTTCTTGTACAGTATGTGATTCTTTAGATGTGGAGGTTGGAAACATACCAGAAGTCAATACAATTCCCCTTATGGCTGTGTAATAGATAAAAAGGGAAAGCACAGCCATTATCCTCCCCTGATATAGTTGAAGTGGGTATGCATGATTAATATCAGCTATGGACTTTCAGAATGCAGATATGGAGGCCGTAAGGAAGACACAAGCTTATTGATTACTTTGTTTGCTTC
Organism: Rutilus rutilus; assembly: GCF_951802725.1. NCBI lineage: Eukaryota > Metazoa > Chordata > Actinopteri > Cypriniformes > Leuciscidae > Rutilus > Rutilus rutilus. The sequence goes on from NC_140225.1 coordinate 14,728,474, forward strand.
TCATGTAAATACAATTATGTTCTATCGAATGTACATAAGAAAACTACCAGAGTGTGGTAAAAATTCCAAATCATAGAATTGTCACTGCAGTTTGGGCATCATTCCTTGTTCTTGCTACAATATCTCTCCCAAAAAATATTATGACCATTAGAGTGTGAGTACACTAGTGTAAAGCCACTGGACAGCCTGATATCACACCCTACATCAACAATGTGGCAAAGCAAGCCCTAATCAGATTATTTTCTTTAAGAAATAAGAAAAGAGAACGGCTCTAGTATACAGGTAGTCTATTGTAAGCAGGAACAATAGAATGGGACAAGATGGAAGCCATAGATGAGCTTTTTGAGAACCAGTGGCATTTGGCATTATTGATGTCAAACCTGGTACAATGTGTCTTGACTAATATCTGAATATACATAAACTAATTTTGAATGAGTTTTAAATGAACTACTGATGAGTCATATGAACTATTTAATGATACTTTTATGGTGCTTTTGAATCATTTTTTGCAGATTAAAGGGAAAGTTCTCCCAAAACTTAAAGTTCCATGATCATTTACTCATCCTCACATTGTTCCAAATCTGTTTGACTTACTTTCTAACGCAGACTATAAAAAGATATTTTGAAAAACGTTGGGAACCAAACAACATTGGAGCCCACTGACTTCCATTGTATGGACAAATAAACACTTTATTTCAATATTTCACAAAATATTTTCTTTTATGTTCCACAGAAAACAAAAAAAGTCAGTCATACAGTTTTGGGACAACATGAGGGTGAGTAAATAATAATAAAAAAATATATAATTTTTGAGTGAACTATCCCTTTAAGAGACTCAATCCCCAGTTACTTTCATTGTATACTGTAGAAAAGAGCAGCATGAACATAAACTCTTATTTTCCACCCCATACAGGAAAGAAAGTCATACGGGTTTGGAAAGACATAAGGGTCAATTTTATTTTGCATGAATCGCCCCCTTCAAGATGCATCTGAGGCATTTGAGACATCCAGAACTCAAAATCATCCAGATGAAACCCAAATAAAAAGTACATGAAAATTTAAAGCATGCATTGGTTTGTTGTATTTTGAGACACATTCCCCCCAATTGAGGCACCTATACCACTGGTTTCTTGGCAGGAAGAGGACTATGGCAGGACTGAGCTGGACCAGGGTTACTTTATAATGAGAGGAGGCAACACTCATAGAAGACTGTCGGCTCTGAGAATGGAAGAGGAAAAGCAAGGATGAGCGTGCTGATAGAGGGGGAAGAAAGGTAAGCAGAGGATGAGGAAAGACAGAAGAGACAGATGACAGCATCAAGAGCAGCTTGCCCATAGCACTCCCTATCTTGCATGATGGGAGATGGGCTGACAGGGGGTATGAGGTTACTGGGAGATGGCAGAGTAAATGCTTGGTTTTTCATTGGACATCCATTTAATAGCATGGATCATTTTAAATAGGAACTAATAAACTGACACCTTGCACAAAAGAAAATTAAACTATAGCATAATAAAAAAGCTTACACACTCTAACTCTTAGTAGTATTATGCATGTAGTTGTTAAAAAAGGCCCCAAAAAAGAACAGAGTAGAACAAAAAAAGAGCAGTAAAAGGAAGCTGTGGGTAGATTTCCCTGAAAATGACTCTGTTGCAAAACAAAAGCATCATAAGCTCAACCAATGGTTTAGGGGTGGACTATAGGTGCGGTCACATTTATCATTGCTTGGTGAAATCCATGGGTGAAACCCAGTCATTTCAATAGGAATTTGAATTCCCAATAGGTAATTTCGTGTAAGGGCGAAACATTTCTCCATGCAGATTTCCCAAGGGTTTTTTTAATGCAAATTCACTGCATTGACCAACATAATTCTGCTCCGTTTGAATGTGGCCTCTGTGCGAGTAGTGCTTTGTGACAGTCTGCAAAATGTCACTAGTGTGACTGCGCCTTATCTGTTTGTCTGATAAGTGGTAGGATAACCTGTCTGAAAACAGCCATTAATTTCACAGTTCTTTTTGGTAATACAGTGGCACAGAAATTGCACATTTCACCTTTAGAGGTTGTGTGATAGAGAGAACGTGATTAGGATGTATGCATAGAGTATGCTGGGAGAGGCAGCGGAAACAAAGCACAAGGGATATCCCACAATTCCCATTCCAAATTTGCTTTAATCAGGGCAAAGAACCCCCAACCCTTCTCAGTACCCCACACATCTCACCGTCTGCCTTCTGTGCAAAGCCCAGACATTCCCCTGACCCACTTTAACACATCTGGGTCAGCCTCTGAACTCCAATGCACACTTTAACTACTGTACACTGCACGTGTCATTTCACCATGTGAGCAGTGTAAGGGAACATATTTTGAAAATGCTACAGGCTACACATAAAGTAACTAACTACAGTGAAGCTATCACATGATATAATATATCTCAATTAGTCATTTAGTGATCATATAAAAGCACACAAATAAAGTTACACTGCATAAAACTAAAAGTAGCAAATATGTAAATGTCTACACAGTAACAGAAAAAACAAGTATAAACCCCAAAAAAGAAATAGCCAATTTAATCATTATCTTGAGCCGGTTTTTTTGGGGTTTTTTTTTTTGCATTCACAGTTTCTCTCAGATCATTAATATGGGCTTTTACAATGGTGTTTCAAAATAACAATTAAAATTACCCACAGTCATACCTCAAATGTGAATACTGAAACTGTTGTGTGCTTCAAAATGAATAAGACAACAGTTGTAGTTCTTATACAGAAATGTATTAGAAAGCCTATTTTACTCAGAAATCAAATAAATGCTATTCTAAAAACTTGTTACAAATTCCGGAGGAAACCCACTGCAAATTACCCTTAAAGATTAGCCTATACATAAGTGTCATGAGTCATGACTGAACAGCTCTAAACAATGGAACATAATGCTACATTGCATGTGTTTTTTCACGCTACACTGCTGCATGCTTGAAAAAGTAGCTTGTTATTAGAAAAGCTAGTTATTGTATATACTGTAGCTGAGCAACTGTCACGTTACGAAAAAAAGTTAGCATTTTTAGTTACACCGCACACTGCGTTAGTCTTCCAATCTGGCCTACAAATTGTTATTACTGATCAGCTCAATATAAGGTAACAAAAAACAGCAATGCAACATTTTGTCTATGCTACTGGAAAAGCTTTACTGTTTTAAAAACAGCTGAGCTACTGAAAATGTAGTCTCTATACACCTTGTTTTGTTAACTCAAAAAAAAATGTATGTTCTGTGTGAATGGCCTCAAACTCTGCATGTGATGTAAAGAATCTTAGCATTTCTCTATTCTGACTGTTTTTTTGTTTGTTTGTTTTTTACCAGGTAAGCTGGTTCATACTCAGACTCCACCTTTGTGAACTCTCACAGACACAAAGCGATTCATTTGTCCAAAAAGATTTTAAATGCCGTTAAAGATCAGCAATGGCACTTAAAAACAAAAAGACACTGTTTGTGTTGCTTTGAATCCCAAAATGAGCAATTGATAGAGCCAGCAAATAAAAATGAACTGCTCCTGCTCAGCCTAGAAGGGCTCAAGAAGGCTTGTGAGGGCACATGGGACGTGATTAAAGACCTTACTCTTTCTTTCCTGCACTTCAAAATATAAGTTACTTTTGATGTCTGCGTGAGGGCGTTTGCAGCAAACACACAAAGCGGCTTTTGGGTTTTTTTCTTCCTCTCAGTTTGGATGAGAAGGTGGAATGCAGGTAAATGACACAGCTGTCCTTTGCCCATGGCCTCTGGTGATCTATCCGCTACAAAACTACTCATAAAGAGTGAGGGAAGTGGAAAGCGAGAGAGGGAGAGTGAGAATGAGCCCATTTCGGCAAGGGCTTCTGGCTACAGTGTTCAAAGAGCCGTGATATTGAAATAAAGAGCAAACGGGAGCGGCGGGGTTTGGAGCGATCCATAGTAGGGTATTGATCAAGGTTAGCACTCTGTGAGAGAGCGCATCATCCCTACCGCGCCGCTGGCTGGAGGGCATCACACACACACACACACACACACACACACACACACACACAGAGAGTCTTGAATAGGTGTCTACTCTAAAAACAGTTCTCCACATCTAAGCTAACAAGGAAATCTCACAGGCCGGGCTGGGTCCTGGGGGAAGACTGAGAGAGGGTAAGAAAAAGAGAGAGTTTACAAATAACTTATTAGAAAGGAAAAATAGTAGTGGATATTGAGAGCTTGATCAAAATAGCTATTTTTATTTATTTATTATTTTTTACTATATTTTTGATTTTGGAATAATAGCAAGGTCACCAAAAAAATGGAATAACACATGGAAGTATAGGATCCTACAATCAAACAATCAATCAATCAATAAAAATAATTAAAACTAGCGCTGGGCGGTATGACCAAAAATCCATATCACGGTATTTTTCAAAATTATACCGGTTTCACAGTATATAATGTTTTTTTTTTCCTCAAGCATGACTGGGTGTTAACCACATTTTCTACTGATTGAGAGAGGAAATACTGCAGTAGATTGACTTAGAAAGCCCCATTTTACTGTCATGAGTGAATATTGTAGAACAATTCCAAACTATTATTAATAAAAGTTTGCAAGGCTGTTTACAAAAAGGGTGCCAGCAGGAGGCGCTTTAGGCAAAAATAGAGAAATTGAAATAACATCGAAACTTTTCTAAAGAACATCAGTTTACTTCAGATACATTCATATAAAAACACCCGCGCCGCATTTTGACTTTGAAACGTGCAGTGCTCATGTTTATTCAACGATGTCAAAGCCTTTTGGAAAATCTATTTGTGGTGGGTAGTGTTGATATTGTGAACCAATGTGGGAAACACCGTAATACAATTTGACAGCTATCAATTATAGTTTAACCTATCCATCTTCACCGTTACACTTAGTAACACATACAGCTGTGCCCTCACCACAGTGCAACAGTGAAAAGCGACCCCTCTAAAACAGTGTCGCGCCGAGCCGCATTCCGATCGTTGTTAAAGCGACATACACCGGAATTGCAGTATATTAAAAATTCATATCATAACAAAAATAAACCGGTATTCGGTATGAACGGGTATACCACCCAGCACTCAATAAACTTATATGTATGTCTTCAATGTAGCCACTAGGGGTGTAACGATACCCTCATGTCACGATTCGATACATATCACGATACTGAACTCACGATACAATATTATTGCGATACTCCAAGACATATGGTAAAAGGTTAACAAATAAATGTACTGTTGATTAAAATGCAAAATTTGATATTACACTGTGGGTGTAAATTAATAAGCTTAGACTTGGTGCTGGTAACCCAATGCACTGGACAATGGTGACACCAGAATACAAATATTCATGATTCTGAAGCTGAAAATACAGAATTATTTTAGACGAATATGCTTGCACCCTGTCATTGACTACTAGTTTTTTTTTAAAACTAAGTTAAAAACTTTTTAAATATTAAACTAATATTTAAAAGATTTTTTGGCATTATCAGGACCCACAAATATTCCCCCATTGCATTATTATACATTATATTCAACATTATATAGTAGTTTAATATAGTAATGACGCTAAAACTTTGTAAACTTGATTTTTTTTCCTCACACAGTAATTTTCATTTTGGGTGAAGTATACACAATACATATTGTCACTATCCACGATCCATATTGTTGCATTTTTGTATTGCGATATATTGTGACGATATATTGTTACACCCCTAGTAGCCACTATTTACTCCACCAGCTTAATGTGAAACTCTTATGCGAGTCTAAAATACACATATTGTCCTAATGTCCATGCTAATCCTGACAGCTCAACAGGCAGACAGGGGCTTTGCTCTTCAGCAAGTGGTTCAACAATTACAAAACGTTTTCCAGTTTAAATACTGCAGCTGTCTTGACAGCCACATTCAACACAGCATTCCCAGCATGGAACATTCCAACATAGAAAGTGTATGTGGTTTTGAGGGCTTAAGGACCAAACCACATGCACATGTAAAAATCCCTGTAGAATTGAAGATATATAAGCTTGGCATGTGTGGTTCATCATAACTGATGCATTTTTTTTCGGACAGGTTAAGATCTTTCCGATATAACACTATTCAATAAGACACTTATTTTGTCAGCACTATAACCATGTTGTTATAAAAGTCTTTTTAACCCATGAAAAATGGAAAACCAAACTAAGCCTGTAATTGGCCAATCCAGCAGAAACGTAATCACCAACTGCACTTGCCTCTAAAAAGTGAAAGGGGAAACACAGCTTTTGTTTTTCTCACTATCACAGGTGGTTCATTGTTTTGCATGACAGCAGTAATTCTGACAGTGATAACCATACCACTAAGAGTCTTACTGGCAAGAAGTGATCTCTTCAGCCACTGTGATTTTTGAAGTAGAACAGGAAGGATTTACACATTCTTTCATACAAGACGTGGGACCACTCAAGTTTTCATGTGCTGTGTAGAGAAATGTAACCTGCCAATTCAGTCTTGAGCCTGCTCTTCTACTCAGGGTTGGTTGGGTAAAAATCACAGGGCACACTGCCCTCCTGATTGAAAAAACACCATGCAATAACAGAACCTCTCATCCTAAAGAAGCACACATTGGTTTCTATCTACTGATTGTTCACTACATGAGATACCACCTAGGATGTTTTTTTAAACAGTACAGAAGGAGTTTCTATACTCGCTGTTGTTGTATTGTTGTTATTGTTGTTTTTAATAGGTTTGGAGTCTGCAATTTAGTTTTTTTTATTGTTTCTGAAATAAGTCTTTTATGCTCACCAAGCTGCATTTATTTGATAAAAAAATATACTAACAACTGTAATATTGTGAAATATAAACAACTGTTTTCCATTTTAATATATTTTAAAATGCAATTTATTCCCATGATGGCAAAGCTAAATATATGTGTATTGTGTGGAATCAAGTCCGGACTCGAGTGCAATTATGAATGAACTTGACAAGGACTTGGGTATTTTGGACATATTTTTCTGAGTACAGTAGATTCCACATCATGCATAACATGAAAGATAAAAATTAAGTAACAACATAAAATTAAGATAAGATAAACGTCTCAAACTCAACTGGTTAAGGACTTGGACTCGACTCTGACTCGACAAGGTGGACTCAATACTGTGTAAAGTATAAATGTACAGTATTTTGCACTTACTTTTTGAAGTATTGTGTCCCCACAGTACCTGTCAGACTGCAAAATCATGAAATAAAGAATACTTACATATGACCAATATAACTCCCGGAATTGTAATGAGCTCCCTACCCTGTCACAAAGCACCAGTAGAGATTATAGAAAACCAGATTTGGCCAGAGAGAAAGATCAGACATGGCAAAAGCCATCTGAAGGCAGTTCCCTCACAGGACTGTGTTAGGGAGCAAAAGTGATTCTACATTCTCTCTCTTTCTCTCTCTCTCTCTCATCTTCTTGTCAGGGAGCAGTCTGGTCACTCTAAATGGATGGAGAAATTCCCTGCTTACTCATGCATACAGCTGGCAAATTGTCCCTCTCAGATCCCGGCCCTGCCGTGTGATTTGCGCAAGTCGCTGCTATGTAGAGTCTCTGCCTCATATTGGAAAAGGGCACCACGGAAATAGACAAACTAGTCCGTGAGGTGCATTTGAAGAAAATTATATCTTTCAGGGCTAGCCGAAGAGTCTGCGCAAAGGAGAAGCCACTAGGAGAAGAGTGAGAGTGAGACGCCTTTTAGTGGCGACCTTGACGGGAGTGGGCGGCCGGCAGCATTTCGAAAGGTCTCGCTAAGGCTGTCGTGCAAGTTATTGTCATCATACTGCAAATTAGGAGGCAAAGGAGAGAGAGAAGAAAGTCGAGAGCAGCTAGGAAATATCAAACAACCTTCGCCAAGCTAGCAAACAATTCTCATGATAGATTTGAGAAGAGATACTGGCTTCGTGGTGTAGAGGAGTCCCAGACCAACATCATGGTGTTGAACAACTGCTCTTTTGAGTGGAGTGTGGGTTTGCGATAGGATGTCAGGTACAAAACATGAAGAAAGAGGATATTGAACACACCGGTGTGAGTTTGTGGCTTGCTGTATCTGGTACTGCCGGTATTGCATTGAATCCCACCTACAGTCCTCCATTTAGACTAGGTGAGTGACTGTGGGCCGAACAATCTTCCTTAATATTATTAATGGCTTCATGCGCCCCCTATGGACTGCATGATTACCCCCCGGCACGTTCAGGCGTGCCACGGCACTGCACAACGAGTGCAGATTATTAATGCTTTTACCAACTTTGCCTCCAAGATCATCTGTAATAACAGAGAACATCCGTTAGCGCTGAATTAGATCAATTAGACGGCACTCTTAAAAGAGGTTACAGCAATTCATAAATGGAGCTGTGAGGGAAGGCAAGAGCGGAGGAAAAAAAACGAGCCATGTTATAGTCCATGAATAACAATGAGAAGGTATTAGACAGCGTAATAGCACCGGATCATGCACAGACCTGTTGAGAGCTTCAGTCGCACTACAGGAGAGATAAACTTGGTCTTGTTACCAATGTGATTTATGCCAAAGACAGACAAGCCTCAGGTACTTGCAATTGTGGACTCGCACACAGAGATACGCTGCAATGAGCTTTAACAGACATTGTATGTCAGGGGTACGCATGATCCAAGAGCTCTGGTTTCTAAATGTTATACCCAGAACTGAGGAATCATAACTTACTGTACACTGTTTCAGGGGCTAGCTGAATGTGGTATGGCTATGAAATTAAATAAACAATGTGCATTTCAGCAATATTAGGAGTAATAGAGAAATATATATTTAATTTAAGTGAGGATCAAATCTTTTTTGACTGACGTATCTTTCTTTCCAATGTACAACAAACCAAATTGAAAGAGACCTAGAACCTGTATCTGTGGCAATAATAGATTCTGAGTGTTGAGAACAGTTAATAACAGATTTTAGAGAGATTGAAACCCCCTTGGATAGAATTATTATGAATTTTCAGGTTGCCAGTCACAGTGACTTGACAAATAATAAATCCAAAATAGTACAAACATTTTTACATCTATGACTGTTGCTTTGTCCAGTATAGTATCAAGAAGTATTGAATAGGAAGTAAGCTTAAAATAAAGAATGAATCATTTGATTAAGCAAATACATTTATAATGTTACAAAAGATTTAAAAAAATATGTTCTTTTAAACGTACTATTCATCAAATAACCCCCCCCCCCCCCCCCCCCCCCCCCCCCCCCCCCCCCCCAAAAAAAAATCACAGTATCAGATTTTCAAACAAAATATCAAGCCGCATATTAGAATGATTTCAGGATCATGTGACACTGACGACTGGTGTAATGGCTCTATTGTCTTTCATAAACATAAACAAAATTCTTACCAACCCCATGCCTTTATCTAGTCTATATTATATATTTTCAACAGCCATGTTGCTTTTGAAGGGTAAAGACCATTTAATTGTTGTGAAGGGAAAACAGCATCAACAACAACAACATAGCTGTATTTATAATTGATTTATAGTTCAACATTTATATTAAACCAATTCTGGGTCTGGCCCTCTCAATGAACCAAGTCATATTGTAAATCCCTTATAAGTCTGCTTTAAGGTGATCCATAAGCCAATAAAATTAAATAATATAAAAGAAAAGTAAATGGAGAATATGCCAAGTTTGTCTTCTCTTTTCAAATGGGACACCGCAGTTTTCCAGGCATAAACCTCATGCAAGGAGGTCTTTTAAAAGTAACCCACATTTAATGTCTATTTAGAGAGGAATTCTGCCACATAAATGTCCAAACTCTCTTTTTCTTTTTTTTTTCCTCTCAGTTTCCTAAAATCTCTTGATCTTTAATCTCTGTGCCAGTGCCTGTAATACAGATTATGGCAGCTAGCTACTGACAAGTCAGTTAAATCGTAGCTGGCTGACAACACTGGCAACAGAATTATTTGAATATAATTCTCAAAAGGGAAAATGTTTTAATAACAGGCAGCCAGCGTGAACGCAACCGCATTGGAGGGTCAGATTTGGCGGCCACTGACTCGCATTAAACTGAACAAACAAAGCCCAGAGTGTACAGAAATCCTCGCCCAAGTTGTGTGCATTTGAAGGGTGTATATTAACTGTCTGCGATGATAGTGCTGGTAGGGGTCGTGGATGTTTAATGACATGTGATCTGTTGTTCAAAGCCACATGACAGCTCCACAGAATGTACTAATATCTTCAAGTAATCTACATAATCTCAAATCAAATTGGCTGCAAAGAACCACATATTGTCTGCTAAGTCACCAGTTACCCACTATACCTGTCTTAAGCGTTGTAACAGTGCCCAAGTACCACTCCCAGCAGTCTCACTCGACTGGGCTGAGTTGAAGTCAAAGGAAGAGAGAACAGATACACAAAGAGTGAACACGCTGCACTCTCTGCCGCTCTACTGGCTGTTCAGACTGCTTTACGCACACTGCAGGCTGGCTAATTATCATGGGGTTCTATGCTATCCCCCTTGCCCCCCTGCAATCGAGCTCAGCACACCCCCACATCCCCTGCGGGCATGGGACGTACTGACAGTAATCTCCCTGTGACAGCACTTGGACGTGCCATCATTAAGCCGTCCGTGTTATTGAGATGATAGCCCTGAGAATGTGGCCATCGTGCCAAAAAGAGTGAGCGATGAGCAGCGCTTCCTCTCCGGGTTAAAGACAATAAAAAAGAAAGGGAGGACAGACAGTTTTCCTTTTTCCCAAAAGCCGCACCAGTTTAATCCGTGCTTTTAACATGCTCTTGCCAAGGAATATTTTACAGTCTGCATGTTGACTTAATTAAATATACAATTGACTTAAAAACATCTACTCTACAAGAAAAATGCAAAACAAATCTGATTTAGGTATATGCCGACAGGGCTCAAACACTGAGCAAAAGGTTACACAAGGAATAGTTTACACGTAACTTAACCTTAGGTTGTTCTAAACTAGAATGATCTCTCCCTCTCGCATTTCTCTCTCCCGGTAAATACAAAATTATATATTTTGTAGATTATCACGGCTGCTCTTTTTCATACAAATGGAAGTGAAATTGAAATTTTTGGGTGAAACAGGCAGGAATCATAGACAGAAACAGTGGTGTTTGCTTAGCAATTCTCCGGTGATGACACAGTTAACTGTTCATCACCTGAAATTGCCACCCTGAAAGGCATAAGTAGTCCAATTACCCAATAACTCAAAATTCATTATTGAAAATTTGTTGGTGTTCGGCTACATTTTGGTCCCTTTGTATGAGGGACAGACTGAATTTCAAGTTCATATTTATTTATTATAATGTTCCTCTCAAATCTCATTTGTGTGATTTAAATATGCGCATTTAAAAAATTGGAACATCACGATCAGTTGCGAGATACTTAGGAAGCAATGACATTTGGCATCATCTACATCTTGACGACATCTTGACACATCTTTATGTGCCCAATTTGAATATAATACGTGAATGAGATTTGAAAGCAGTTGCGAAGGGGAGTTTCGGCAGTAGTGAATATTTTCCTCAGACAAAGCTGTCATGTGGCATAAAATATTTTAATAATAATATAACACATGCACAGTATGGATTACTTTTAATATGCTTTTTTGTAATTTTTGGAGCCTGACTGGTCACCATTCACTCTCATTGCATTGAAAAGAGCAGCATGCACATTCAGTTTAACTTTCCTTTTGACGAGGATGAGTAAACAATCGCAAAAATTTTATATTTAGGTGAATTATCCATTTAGGATGTCAAACCATTTGATAAATTGCAAAGCTACATCATCTTAAAGAAAGAACAGAAAGATCAGATGAGTGAGTGAGTGAGTGAGTAGATTGAGGACAGTGAGGAGAGTGAATGAGTAGAGAGAGGGAGAGAGAGAGGAAAGAAGAAAACTTTCCTATCCCCCTCCTCTCTTCTCAGAGTCTCAGAGTGCCCTGACAGGGAAACAGATGGCAATTTAAGCAGAGAATTTATGAGCGCCACAATCTTAATGTTGCATAAAGAAAAGAAAAAGACTCGCATCAAGCCCACTGACAAATGTACTCGCTAATATTAATGCACTCCTCATTCATCCAATATGCTTCCTAATTGCTTTTCTGTACACAGTAATATGGCACCTGCTGCTCAGCCCTTGCTCCGGCGTTCAGGAACCAGGCAAGGCATGGGCCGCCACTGGCCCTCGCTCTGTGATGGATGCATGGCCGTGCATCATGCACTGAGCCTGTCAGGCAGCATAATTAAAATTTTAGACTTACAGCAGAGAGAGAGGGGGGGGGGGGGAGAGGGGGGGGGAGAGGGGGGGGGGGGGGGGGGGGGAAGAAGAGTGGTAAACAATCAGACAGAAAACACGGCCACTGCTCAAAGGCATCTTAACAGTCAGTTCACAGTCTGAACACCTTTAGAATAGTGACTGACACTATCACACACACACACGCACTCAACTCACTTACTCACACAGACAGAGAGAGAGAGAGAGAGAGAGAGAGAGAGTTCATACAAAACAAGATGCAACACATGAACAACCACAATAATCTATCTAGATATGAAATAGCATACAGACTAGTCAATTTGATGACCAAACAATACTATTAAAGGATGTCAGCTCAAATGCAATTTCAAGCATCAAAAGGGATATATTATTACTGTTGATAATCATCATCAGTTGTGAACTTCACGAAACCTGTCAAGAACATGTATTGGTCATACAACATTTCACCCTTAAATCAAAAGAAAGAAATTTAAAATAATATTTTGCAAAATAAATAAATCATAATGGTCCAAGAAGTAGGCCTGTGATATTCCAATGACAATTAAGTATATATTTTTGTTCATTAAATTGTATAATATATTGCACTAGCTTAAATTGTATATGATAGTATTTGTTGTGCTGCCTTTCATTTATGTTGATACAAATAAAAAAGAATTACAGCATTTACAATAAAAACTCTAATATTACAATAATGACAATGAAAGATCATCATTAAGATAAATGGGGGGAATCAAATCAATCAGTCTACCTTTTCTTGGGACAGGTATAATGTGACCTGGGCACATTTTTGTGAGATTATATCAGACCCTGTTAGCTGCTGTAGTAATTGTGTCCTACAGATGTTTTAAATGTTTTTTGAATCAAGTATATATCCATTCTTGGAATCAGTTTACATAAGTTAATTGTTATTCAAGTAAAGAAATCCATGATTTCTCCCTCACTCTCTATTTTAAAATGTACACTCACTTTAAACCTCATTCATGTGGTCCCTATATGCTGAATGAATGTCTGAGTGTGGAATTACACCTTGCACAGAGTCATTTGGGATAATGTAGATCCTCCCTATAGCTCTTGTCATTAACTCTATAACAGCTGCTGTTAAATGCACTAAATTGTACTATAATGAGCAAGTGAATTGCAAGCAATTACAGAGTTAAATTGAATAAATCCTTAGAGCAATAAATTGTCCTTTCTCTTTATTTCAGATTTAATTGATGCATATTCATATGGAGACCCACACATATAATTCTCAGGGAAACAATGCTGTCTTCCATTCAGACAGATTCAGTAACACTTTGAAGATCTAGTATTAACACCAAATAGATAAAGGTGTATTAAAACAAATATATACACAGCACTAACTAATTTGTCATTGATATTTGAAACAAATAGGGCTTCAACACACATTCTTAAAGTATGTAATAAAATGTGTTTATTGGATTTATTTATATAAAATTAAAATAGTTTAGAAGTTAATTCATTTTTATTTATAAAAACATTTTATTTTCATGTGACTATTTTACATATGACAAATGTGCTTTGTTTCTAACTAAACTGCTAGTGTGAAAGCCATCACAATTAAATTGGAGGTTTTTTTGGCGCTTACCTTATATGACTGTGCAGGCCAAGTTTCTCAACACCAAATGTCTGTTGTTGTCCAATACTTTCAGAATAAGTAGTTTTGGTGTACAACCAACAATTCTTGCGCATTTCAAACTCTTCTTCACAATTCATCACTCCAATATGTTTACCACTCTCACACATGCGCACACACAGGGCTCTAACTGTGTTCCCTGGCTCTGGTTCCGTGTCAGGGACTAACTCTGTTATGTGTGTAATGGGGAGTGTTGTGCACCTGAAGGCACTTGTCAACACAGGATCCCAGGAGCTGGCAGCAGCCGGGGGCCCCGGCGCCACACATCTGCTGTACCCACTTCCAGTGGGCGCACATATCAAACACACAATTCGTTCAGACACAAAACAAGTGCACAAATAACCTCTCGTTTTGCATGAAAGGTAACAAGAACTGCAGGTGAATTTACTCAACAAAAAAACTAATAATAATAATGGTAACACTTTAGAATACTGTTCCTTCATTAATGAATAACTACACAGGAACAAATGAGTAACGCACTATTAACATTCTAGTAACTACTATTAACTAACAAGAACTCTGATTAACAAATTAGTAAGTAATCGCGCGCAGTCGGATGTGGTAGTCTACTATTAGCTAATCAGTAACTAATATTTTTCATACATCACTGAAGACAACTAAATACTACTATATATAGGTTCTAATGGTAACCCATTAGTAATGAATCAAGTGTTAGTACATCCTTCTAAAGGAACTAATAATAATTTGGATCAGTATTCTAAAGTGAAAAGCTTGATAACTACCTAATATTGACTGAAGTCATTGTAAGCTTTTGAGGTTTTTGTAAGGTTTTGGAAAGTAATGACTCAAGTGTTACTACATCTTTCTAAAGGAACTACTCATTATTTGGATCGGTATTCTAAAGTGAAGATCATGGGAACACACTAGTAATGACTAAAGTGTTACCAAATCCATCGGAAGGAATTCAAAATCTTACAAAATCTATATTTTTGTAATAGTAGTTTCTGATTAGCTATTAGTGAACTACCACATTCGACTGAGCGTAATTTGTTAATCAGAGTTTCTTGTTAGGTAATAGTAGTTACTAGAATGTTGATAGTGCGTTACTCATTTGTTCTTGTGTATTTATTCATTAATGAAGGAACAGTATTCTAAAGTGTTTAGTGTATAATTACTACACTAAAATATATATTAATATCTAAAAAAAAAATTTTTTAACAAAACGAAAGGTCACAAAATGATGTACAAAAAAAAACACACACACACAAATATCACTTTATCCATAAAGTAGCAGGGTTGCTGAATAACGATTTGCATCTCATAAGGCTTTTTGTTTTTGTTTTCCTTGTTGAGTGTGTAACAAGGACGTAGCTCTTTCCTCAGTCCATATAAAACTACTCGTGTACAGACCACCGCACACGCAGCATTTAACACAGCATGGGCACGAGTTTGCACATCTCAACACCTTACATTACCGCTCTCATCTGCAGCTGCAAGTTCCAGCCCACTTCTGCTCGTGCACATCCCAGATAACTCTCTCTCCTTCAATGTCACCACAATTACACAACACAGGCGCGGGCCCAGGTCCGGTTTTTGCTGGCGTGAGGTAATAATTGGGTTGTATTTTATGGTTTGTGTATTTTAAGATTGTGAGAAATAGCTCCGCTGAATAAATCATTCATACATTTGGAGTGATTACCGGAGCGAGAAGAGGGGGGAAGCTGGATCGCCCAAGATAGATTACCCATAATGCATTTCAAGAAGGCAACTAATTAGCAGAAGAAAGGTCAAGTAAAACCAGAAAGTGATTAGAGAGAGGAGACAGAAAAAGAGAGAACGAGAGAGAGAGATGTTCGCATCTCACATACGTTTAGTCACTTTTGGAATGTGGCCAAATTTTTTTCCCCTCCGCCTCAATAACTGAAAGCAGTCGCTTCAATATTTAATGAAATGCTTATGTTGTGGCACCTGGACACATCCGCATCCACAGCGACCCGCTGCCTCCCAAGTGGGTCATTACTGTAGCCATTTGCAAAGGGCACGGGCCTCTCTCCGCTAGCAATGATGCCAGTCTTCGGGAATCTGCTGCAAAACAGCAGGGGACGTGGGGGGCGGTGCCGTACCCATCTACCGGGAGGACGGAGTACCGCTGCAGAGAAAAAAAAAAAAGCAACAACAACAGTCCAACGTTGCACCCAGAGCAAAGCTACTCCCACTGAGCCTTGCAACGCTACAGCCCGCAGCCAGGCTTCTGCTGCCTTCCACGCCCAGAGATTACAGCGCTCTGCCAGCGCAGACACGGCGCACGCATTTCTTCTGGTGCATCTCTCCTGTCAACAGCGAAAACATAGCTTTGCGCTGGTACCATCCGCTAAGCGCCCCCCCTCCCCCTTAATGATCCAATGCATCAATACCTTCAGCCATCAACGGGGAGCAGATGTCCTCCGTTACCGTATCCTTGGCCGGGATTGCGAGCGCTGCTTTAAAAAGCATTAGTCTCTGGGTCCAGGATGGCTGTCTCACCGTGGCCCGCCACCCGCTTCCAGTGGCAGGTGATCCCGGGGCCTAATGGAATTTAATTACTTCAGCCACATTAATCATGGCTACAGTGGAGCAGCCACTATTTCATCTACACTCTTAGGGGTTATTAGTACAAATACACTGTCAAACTGCATTGTGGAAGTGGCATTTTAGGTGTCATCGCCTGTACATTTATTAAAATCTATATCAATATCTTTCAGCGGACACTGCTCTCCCCCCCTCCCCCTCCCCGGTCGTCTCCAGTGCACATTAGGGTTTCAGACAAACTTTCTTGGCATGAAGTGACACCGGGTCTGAAAACTTTTCCTTCATTAATTCTTTCCTGCCACTCCTGCCCGTCGTTCGGCGATTGATTGGAAGTGGCTGGCAAGGACAGTGGAGCAGCACTTCAAGACAACACTCTGAAATAGAGACTTCATGGCTTGACTCAATGGAGGTGTTAAAAACATTACTCAATTCATTATATTATTAATGGTCCGATAGACAGAAGTGTTTCTTTTTTTCCTCACAGCAGTATGGTTAATGTTTTATAGATGACACCTGGTGATGTACTCGATACCTGGTTAAAAAGTTCATTTTTCATCTATGTTTTTAACATTTGAAATAGTATGTCTAAAAACAAAAGATTATATAAGTATGCATATATATATACATGTGTGTGTGTGTGTGTGTGTGTGTGTGTGTGTGTATATACACACATACATATATATACACATATACATACATACATATATATATATATATATATATATATACATACATACATATATATACATACATATATACATATACACACACATACATACATACATACAGACTTCAGATGCAAAAGCCTCTAAGTGCCATCTGAAATTTCCTTCTAGAACGATCATTTTTATCAAGCTTGTACGTTTATGTTCACTTATTTCACTGAATGGCAATGAAAATGACCTATTAATTGTCATTAAAGTGAAATTACTGAAATTAAATATACAAGCTTGATAAAAATACTCATTTTAGAAGAGAATTTCAGATGGCACTTAGAGGATTTTGCATCTGAAGTCTTCATATATATATATATATATATATATATATATATATATATATATATATATATATATATATATATATAAATGTTAGCCATTCCTAAAGAATCATCTACTTTTGATTTTTTGCTTCATTAAAGAATGAAACTCAATTAAATTCAGTGTTTTACTACAGCTCTAAATACTGCATAGTAGCATCAACTTTACCACCTTACCACTGGTTTCAATGTAACCAGCACATATTTCTTCACAACTAAAATAGCACTTTAAACATACATTTATTTCTAAAACCACTCAACCAAGGACCAGGTGCCGGTTTGTTCAGTCTTTAATTATTATTTCTAGCCTTGAAATAAAAATCAATAAGTAGATTCAGAGCCCTCATTACCCTGTTTCATGCATTTCATAGTAAAATAAAAAGCCACAATAGTAATATGTGCAATTTGAGCCCTGTTGCTCTGAGAGCTCGAAGGTCAGGGAAATTCATTTTACTGACTGTGGAGGTAAAAAAAAAAAAAAAAAAGAGTTGAAACCACAATAAAAACTCCTGCTATACAAAATGTTTCAACTGCAGGTAATTCAGCATTCGCTGTTCCATACGTTTCAACATCTTCCTAATGCAAGCCTCGCATGAGGATTCCAACACGCAGTGACAGCTGAATTCAATGAGAGACCCGCAATGAAAACTTCACTTCCTTAAAACAAAACGTGGAATTTGGTGGACAACGTTTTTTTTTTTTTTTTATGTTACAAACTCCTTTAAAGACATACCATCTCTACTCCTGAAGGATTTTAAACTGTCTATTTTGTAGACATGCTCCAAATAATAAATATATCAATAGATATCACAGCGAAAAGTCCACTCAAGAGGCAATTAAAATCAGGCTTGAATCAGGCAATGCATTAGTTCTAAACCATGCGCGCATTCAAAGCCAATGACGAGAAACTGCCTAAAGCTCTACTTTGATGAGGATGCACCTATCAATAAAAACATAATATGATCTGGATCAGAGCGCTTGTTAGCCCGCTCGCAACCAGTCTAGAAGCCTATAGCACTATAGCAAAAGAAAGGCTGTGCTTTTAACAAAGGCATTTGAACAGTGAGCTCTGGGCTATATAGATTACTATACGATTACTAGAGACTATGCATGCGCATGCGTTGTTGTGTTCATGAGGCTCAGGTAGCCAGAGAGGCAGCTGGGCCGCAACAGAGGATTCTGGGTGTGAGAATGCGAGCGGTGGAACCCTCTGGATCCCTGCCACTCATCTGGCCACCTTCCTAAGCAGGGCAGAAAATCAAACAAGTAGGAAAGAATTAAATAAAAGCAAGAAGAAAAATGATTTCTTATAAATAGCAGGCTTCGCCAGAAGGCATAGGAAATGAGAGCAGCGAGGCGCAGGAGAGGAGCTTGAGCTTGACACGGGTCTTAAAATTGAGAGGGGGCGGAATCAGGGACCTATAGCGCAAAATGGCTCCAACCAAAGCAAGGATTAGTGTTCCTGCCTCCACAGCCAAGATTCTCCAGAACAACTAATCACCTTCAAGTTCTCTTCTCTTTTTTTCCCTTTTCCTTCTCACTGTCTCTCGCTCTCCTTCTCGCTCCCTCTCTATCCTCTTTAAAGTATCATTTCACCCCTCACAGCCATTATGGCTAAAATTAAGCAGAGAGTGTTCTGCCAGCGCCGATTAGACACATCCCTGGATCCGTGCTGAGGAGAAGGTGTCATGTCAGTTACAGCGAAGAGAAGAAATGTGCTTCTCCGCGACGGTCTACACGGGTAGACTGAGAAAAGCCACGTACGTTTGTGGCACACAGCGAACGGGCTCGTGGCAAGAATAGCTTCGATTCAGTTCAGAGGGCTAAAATATCAGCCGGCAATTAGAAACGAGGAGGAAAGGCGTACAAAAAAGCTTGTGGAACGTTTTGTGCGAATGTGCTAATAGACTTCAGCGTGTTTTGAGTGTTATACAACTCAAAAATAAAGACAGATAATCTACTTTCAAGTGAGCTTAATTAAAGTTATCCTGCAAAGATAAAAAAAAAAAATGTGCATGTGTTTACAGTCGTATGAATATTCTAACAGCTAGATTTCACTTGAATTAATTTACTACAAAACAACGGTTTGCATATCAGTCAAAAGCATGCAGCGATCAATTAGCTTAATGCAAAGAGACAAACACGCACTTCTTTGTTGTTGCTTTAAAAATACTAAATGCCGACATCAGCAAATCTCACATTCACACTTTAACCCAGTTACAACCCCCCCCCCCCCCAAAAAACGAAGAAATAACTAAAGTTTCATAATTAGTTATCACAGGGATGCACGCAGGAACATGTGTTTACTCATTTTATAAGCAGACAGAGTGTTTGTAAACCTGTTTAATGTGACATTCTGCGAGAGATCTGCATCTCACAAGCACGGCTGCACCCGCAAAGGGCAGCGATGATATTGATAAAACAGTCGTTTCATAATCACAGTGATCTGGAGAACTGCACTGCCACAGGAAGTTTAAATGAGGCTCAGATAGGTCACCTTCAACTTTAAGAGTTTTGTCTGACCTTTAGTTCTTTAATGTCGAGCCGCTGGTTTCAGGTTTGAAGGGAAAAGGATAGCAGTATGATTTCTCTCCAGTCCTATTCAGAGACAGATGAAATGGGCCCTGCATACTTGCAAATGAGTGGGAAATATGCAAGTAATTTACCGTTAAATTCCATAACAGGAAAACCTAATTGTACAGCATGTCCAGCCTAATTGAATTGTTCTACAAGTGCATTACTGTTATGGAAATAATACTGACAGGAGCGATAAGAGATTGAACGCGAGACACTGAATGGAGAATAAAACTATTAGACTAAAATAGTTAAGAAAAACAAATGACACAAAGTGATTTTGTAAAATGTAAAAACATTTTTTAATGAATAAATTATTAGAAATTAATAATAGTAGTAGTAATAATGATAATAATAATAATCTTGATTATGCTTATGTATGCATTAAAAAAAATGTATAATAATAAATGCATCTAAATTAGAAGCATTAAATATTACAATACAACTCATCTTATCTGATGTATATTTTTTGTTTTAACTAATGTTTTTATAAGCTACATATATATATTTTTTAAATACTATGTTTTTAATGTAAATAAATTACATGCTCATTTGTCTAAAACCAAAAAATGGTTTCATACACCCACAAAAATGACCTCTTGCTTGCCCAGACTGGAAAGGCCGCCCTCTGCTGGTCAGAGACTGAAGTGCAATTGACCCTTCTACAGTTTCCCTGCAGTGGACTGTCAACTCACATAAGCAGCAGCCTGTGTTAAAACAGGCTGTCAATTTCTTGAAAACATTTTTTTATAATTATGTGTTTGCATATGAGATGCAGGTTGCTTTGAGCAACCACATATAAAGAAAATTTGCATACATGCACCAAACACATTCAGCCCATATACACATGCTGCAGTGTCTTTTTCACAAACAGAAAAGTACACACAGATACATGCATATGTGTACATGTGTGCATTTATACACTTACAATGCAAAAGTAAGTATTTGCTGTATTCTGTCAAAATACTCTTAGTTGGAAGCAAGAAGCAGAACAATCTTGCCATAATAATTCTGCCGTGAATATTAGCCTTCGTTTGATTGATGCAAAGCACATGTGCAGTTATATTGAAAAAGCTCATGAGTGATAATGGCGAATCTGGAATGTAATATCACCAGCGTTTCCAAGATCTGCTAAATCTACATTAATGTTACGCTGACTTAAAAAAAAAAAAAAAAAACTCATTAAATCGCATCACTCTTAAACACCGGAACAGCCTAAATATAATGGACCTGATGATCACAGGCTACACTATCTCTTGACAGCAGGTTGTTTCAGCAATGATAGGTTAATGTCATTTCTCTTTTGTTTTCATTCAGTCATCACAGAGGAGATGTCCTTCCGTGATGACACGCTGATGGTGAGCAACTTCATTTCAGCCCCGGAATATCTCACACATGTGACAACACCTTCCTTTGTCGCCAAGAGTGTTGAACTGCTTTGAACTGCCGACTGACAGAATAGGGAAGCCATTCCAAATGCAAATGTAAATTATTGTTACTTACACGTTTAACCCTCTAGACGCTGTTCTGTCCTAGTATGTGGAGGAATTCTGAAATCATGTTGCCCTCTTTTGGCTGGCATGTGCGACTGCAGATTCTTTCCTGACATAATTACAACTGCTTGTGAAGGATGAAGCTTCGATATCATGATACAACGCTGACAAATGTCAAATATCAATGTGAAATATTAGAAATTTCACTCAAATATGACAATGTTGCAAATATATAGGTTATGACCTTGCGTTTTCCCTGCGTAGTATAGTACAAATCATAACTGGATTTGAGTGGCAGATTAGATTCAAATGCAATGACCTGTAAAGAAACCCTGTGAATGAAAACCTGTAAAAATCAAGCAACCCTTCAAAAAAAGCATCATGGGTAAAATAGCGACCCAAGACACACTAGGCCAAACTTCCCTGTAAAGGTCTATTAATCAATATTTCCTTCTCATCCTAACTCTATTCCCAACACATTTCCTTCTGTGCTTTCATTGCCACCGTCTCATATCATACTCACTCGCTTTCTCCACCTTTTCTCTCCCTCACTCCTCCTCAGACCTGCGGGTCACTCCAGCAGGAACAGGAAGTATCCGTCCTCCTTTCCAAAGCTCACCCCTCCGTCAGTTTCCCCAGCGTTCTCCCAGCATTCCAGTCTTTGATTTCCCACTCGTCTGCAAAGATAAGAAACAAACCCCAGCAATGGGAACTTTCAGTGAATATATTTTTCAGCCTCCACACCTACTATCTGTTTTGCTTTCTTTTCTTTTTTTTTCCCTCCCTCGTTCATCGCTGAGCTCGGGGAAAGCGAAGAGGTGGGTAGTTTATTCAGTAATATTCAGAATGGTTGATCTAAATAAAGATGCTTTTCAAATTCTATTGTATGTCTAATGGTCTATAAAAGAGGGAGGATTACTGATCTGATTTAAACAGCTAAACAATGCTGAGTGGAAAGGAGGAGCGGCAAAAAGGACTTTTGTAGTGACAGATGCACTATCGAGAATTCCGGTGGCTCATATTTCAAGCTGGTGAAATAGACTCGTTTAAATGGCCTGTACTGCCCAATATATAGCGGTAAATAAACGATAAGAGCTTGCCGATAAGCAACCAGCCCCACGCTCCCTCCTCACAGCTGAATCGATACAGCCTGTGCAGCATATCATTCATCTCATAAGTATAATGAGTACTTGTGTTATTAATCTCATCTTTATACTGAGGTAATATGATAGTTAATTCAGCTCAGTTGAAATGAATGGAAATAAGATAATCACAAACGCATCGCTTAGTAAAATCAATCCGGGCGAGGTATTCTAATAACAATACGTATAGGCAACAAGCGCTAATTCCATCATGCGTAGAAACCAATATTTCACTCCGTTCATCTGACTAATGCATAAATGGAATATTTCACACTCTTTTCTTCAGTGAAAACAATATAGATTTTGATTTGCTTGCGAACAATTTTAATAAAAAGTTATTGATGGGATATTGATTGGTTAGCTCATGGCACAGCTCGTGGGCCCAGTGTGCAACAATCATTATGCGCCAAGCTTTTGGGTTCATTTCAACTCATATGGTCAATAAAGACTCCATATGCTCTCGGCCCTTTGAACATGTCGGGATGCTTTTTCTACAGCATCCTCTAAATCAGAATCAAATTTAGTTTCAACATCTGACTGACCATGAATCAAGAACAAAAACATGATTTGAAAAAATCATGATACTTTATATCAATCTAATATAATACAGGAACAAAAGAGTCATTATGTATTGGCGGTACACTATGATATCCACAATCACTGAAACTTTAGTAGTATACAAGTAAATAAAATATAAAACTGGCCAGTGTTAAGTCTTTTTTTTTAGCTTAAATTTTCCAGGAATCACTTTTATGCGGTAGTTTCACAATTTGTGGCATCCCTCAAGGCTCCCTGAGTGCTCCCTCCAGTCTGTACCTTCCTTTAAGAATGTGATCTCTGAACTCCAAGATCTTATTTATCCCCGTGTCACTTTGTAAAATCTTTATTCGTGTGAACATATCTTTTAAATGTGAGAGGCACTGGAGTAACGGCAATAAAAGGCTGGAGAGGGATCAATGCTGAACGCATTACGCCTCGGCGCAGAGACTTGGCTTTAATAATCAAAAAATTGATCCATTAAGCTCAACCTAATTCTTTGCCAAAACGGTAGAGGTGCTCAGTTTTTAACACATGGTTATGTGAAGAATTGCAATTTTTCACAGAGACTCTGGTCTAATGACACAATATTGAAGATGAAATGGGCTCATCACAAATATATATATATATATATATATATATTAGTTTCGTCAATCGATTAAAATAAATTGCAATCAATCGCACATTTTTCTAAAATTAATAATAATAATAAATAAATAAATATAATAGCCTATAATTAATCACACCTAACATACATATATATATATTAGTTTATCTTTAGTTATAAAGTTATTATTTCCTAACATGCAGATAAAATGCCCATATATAGGGGCTAGCATGCTGCTTAAAGGGGTCCTATTATGCCCTTTTACGATGTTTTCATGCTTGATTGTTCAAAAAACACATTATTTGTCACATATTTCACATTATTACAGCTCCTCTCTCCCCAGTCTGGTTTGAACACACAGCTTTCGATGAAGCCCTTCCTTCCGAAATACGAAATGTGCTGTGATTGGTTAGCTGGCCCAGTGTGTTGTGATTAGCAACACTTAGCGCATGTTTGGAAAATGTCCCGCCCCTCCATGACTGCGAGTTCTTCTCTAGTGTAAATATGAATAAGGATGACGTCAATTTCAAACCAATTCGAGACGAATTCAGACCCTGACAATGTTAACGAACAAGAGGATTGTGCAGAACGGATTTCAAGCACAGACTTTGGAAGCACGGATTTCACAGGACGTTTCAGAGTAGTATGTTTTTTTGTAATTTTCTCATACATTATAGATACAATGTTATCCAACATTTAATCACGATATTTGTCGGAAAACTAAGGTAATCGATCTCAAAACCATGGTTAATTTTGCGCTGAACAGCCTTACAAAAGCAATAGAAAACAAGCTGTTCTCCATAAAGTGTGCAGCGTACATAAACGTTGAGTTTATAATGTTCAGGAACAGTGTTTAAAAAAACGTTTTAACCACTCTAAGTTTGTCAGCCTTCAGAAGGTCAAACAAATGAGTTGTGGAAATGTTGTGGAAAAAACAGTGTCTCTTTGACAGTGACAACGCCGTCTTTTCTAATGCAGCTCAACCAGGCCTCGTCCCCTTTTTTGCGTATTCCGTGGGCAGGGATTATTTAAATGAGTACCATTGTGACTTCATAAGATCCGGAAAAAAGGCGAATCTCCAAACGAGCTGTTCGTTGTAGTTCTTGAAAAGGGGATTCTGTTAAATAAAATATCTCCCTTTGGAGTGAACTTTGAGCTTTGTAACCTTGCAGATCTTTTTTATGCTCAAACAGCAACATTACACACTAACTAAAGTGGAAAAAGTGGAAAAGCATAATAGGACCCCTTTAAATGTTTTAAACTTGCATAAAGGTCACAAATCCAGGGTATAAAATAACTAGCCTAAATAATAACAACAATTATGAAAATTGCTCCTTTAAAGGAAATTCATAATAACAAAAAAACTGACTAAAAACATCATACAGCTGATGGATAATGTAAATTAATTTTGTTTATTGACCTTGAAGGAGATATACTGTAAAGTTACAACTGAACTGCAACTACTGAGAGCCATCATTCATGTAAAGAGCAAAGATTGTTGTACTTGTAACTTTTTTTTTTTTCCTGAAGTGATCTAACATTTACAGAGCCCTTCTCGCATGTCTGTGATTGTTCTCCACACACACTTCAAAGGTTACCGGATGTGCCAGATTCAAAGCTGTAAGTGAGAGTTCCACTTTTGACACTAGGATTTACCAAGAGATGAAACATTATCCATGCCACTCTGATGAGCTGCAGCATGTGTGTCTTTTCCACTGCGTAGGAGCAAACAGCAAAGTTTAAGAGAGCAGAGGATGGGGGAAGAGAGAGTGGATGAAAAAGAGCACAAACAAGGTAAACAACCAAAACCCTCTGAAACAAGACCCGTGGCAAAAGTCGTTTGGACCTTGGTGGATGTGCAGGTCGAGCATCACAGCGCAGAGACTCTTCCTCTGCGCCGTGTCCATGGGCCGCTGCTGCAACTCAACACCAGTGATATCGATCGGCTTTCTAAGCCTCCGCCAACCTGGTCAAACCCGAGTCCTTTCTGATATTTACCCACCAAAGTATTCCCTTCTGCTAGCGCTGCCAACCCACAAGACATGGAGGGAGAAAAAAAGTCAATTATATACAACGTGCTTGGTTTCCCCTCAAGGATGGAATCCACCCTTTCTAATCCGATCAATTCATGTCAGACAGGAGACTGGATTCAGCGCTATCTCTGAAGTCCTGTAATCCAGGCTAAGTCTTCACACTGCCTGCCTCACCTCCACAAGAAAAGGGTTTGGTCCAGAGCGTGATACAGCAAATTAGTCATAGTGTAGGCTACATTCAGACACACTGCAGTGGATGGGTGCCTGTGTGCTAACAGCTAAGCGTTACTATATGCAATTCAACTCATTTCTATTATAGTTTGCACAAACAATACAGGGGGGACTAAGGCTACTTGTCACACCTTTTATGAATATTTTACTATTTGTTGTATTAAATCATTTTAGAAGCCTTTAAATCATTTTTGAAAGTATTTTTGAAAACCATTTTTTATATAGCAGGCATATTGAAATACATGAAAAATAAAAATATGCTGTTTCATATTTTCATAAAACAGTACCACATAATAAATATATACCAGAAATACAATCATTGGTTTAGCCACAAATACTGTAATTAATAAATTGTATAAACGTACAACTTGCCTCAATTTTCCCTTAAAAATGTTCCTTTACTATATACTTGACTCTTGTCTGAATGAGGTTTTTTTTTTTTTTTTGGTTAAGAGGCTTTTGAAATGTGCGACAACTAGCCCCTGTCTGCCCTTTTGTACAGTAGATATTCTGCGAGGTATAACCTTTAAAGAAAAAAAAAAAAAACTTTGACTTGTATCCACTGGTGAACTATATCCAAGCAGTATATAACTTTGAAGTATTTGGCTGATGGTGAGACATGGGAAGGTGTCCCATTACAGACATGCAAAGGCTAACGGCCAGTGCACACGGTAAATGAGCAGGAACGAGGAGAGAGTGCTGGGACACTTTAATTTCCACTGACATATTGTGCTTCATGTACAGTCTGAATGGCTCCATAAAGAAAGTGTAATGATGGTCCAGGACCCTGGCCAAATAGCTGACATGCACAGCTTCCCTGGTCAGCTCAGCTCCGGGTTTGATCCGTCTCATTACACCAGTCATTCAAATAATGGGCAGCTATGGGAGCTCTGGTAAAGCTGCAACTAATACACATGCCAAAGTCTACATCATAGTGGTTCACTCTCTCTGTCTGCTTAGTATGCACAGGTGTTCAAGGCTGAGAAAATAAACATATAAATCTTTTTTTTATAACATACTATGATAAAATAGATATTAAAACTATTTCTAAATTATAATATATATAATATATAATAATATTTATAATTTACTTCTTTTTTTTTTTTACTATTTTTCTCTAATATAGATTATCTAAAAAGTAAATTAATGTTATATATAATACTAATAAATACTACTACTATACTAACACCAACGAATAAAACAATTAATTATATCATATTCTAAATATAAAATTGTAAAAAAAATTACAAATGCTAAATAAAACAAATTCACAAACACATTAAGCATGTTCTAATATGTTTTAGATCATATATGAGATAAAGCGACACCTATAATAGGATCGCACAATCTACATTTGAAATGACAATATATTTTCAAACCGGTTCGTAAAAACGGCATTAAAGCTTGTCTACCGAGATCGGAACAGAACAATAGCTCCTTATTCTCTTTCAGATGAATGCATGGCAAGGAGAGAGAGGCGCGATAAATCGGCCACCCCTGCTCTTGTCTCGCTTCAAAAGAATCTGTTAGAGAGAGAGAGGGAGAGGGAGAAAAAAAGCAGGGAGCAAGACCCACACGATGTAGTTCCAGCCAATTGCATTCCAGAGAAGTGACCATGGCTGGAGATAAACAATGCACAATAG
This sequence comes from Rutilus rutilus, assembly GCF_951802725.1. Taxonomy (NCBI): domain Eukaryota; kingdom Metazoa; phylum Chordata; class Actinopteri; order Cypriniformes; family Leuciscidae; genus Rutilus; species Rutilus rutilus. The sequence goes on from NC_140225.1 coordinate 14,756,228, forward strand.
ATCACGCTCCTCAAAAGGTATAAAAGAAAGGCAGATGCCGCAGCAATAAGGCAGTAGCAGGGGGAAAGAAATAATCCGCGTTTCTCCAGCAATTCCGAAAAGCATAATTGTTTAAATCCTTTTTTTCAGGATTGCTATTAACCCTGCGCAGTGTATGCTGTAACAATCTGCATGTGACGGGAAAGAGGAACACCTCTCTCTCTCTCCCTATGTGAGGTTGCCAGGCTCACCCTCTTCCAAACCACAGCCAGAGCCAAAATCGCTTTAAATTGTTCCTCACTGTCGCAAACAAAAAAAGCATTTAACACTCACCCATTGTGCGGGGACTGATCTCTCAACCACTCTAGCACCCCGTCAACACAAGCCCAGATATCCTTCCACAGATATGTAAACAGCCCACTAAGATTTCTTTGTTTGGATTTTGAAGCTGGGTAGGTTTGCCTTTGCTGCGCTTGCTTTTACAGCTTAGAAGCAGGTGGATGACAAAACATCAATCTCTCCAGGCACAATGTGTAGCACGTACGCTTGACACTCTACACAAGCAATATACAATCACACACTCCAATACAGGGCTCTCAGCTGTAATGATATGTGTTTGCTTAAAGGCAGCTTTACTGAATATTTGAGCATTTTTGGACAAAGAAAACACTGTGCATTATACTGAAAGGTTTAATGAAAGTGGAATCTGCATCCGCAATATCAGAGTATGGCAGAAAGTGACAAGGGCAGGGGAAAGTTATATTTCACATTCTATATATATATATTCGCACTATATTAATGAAAGGTATGTGCTATAGTCTGTTTGAGGGGGAAAAAATGTTTAGGAGGAATGAGTGTTACCACAAAGGAAACCTGTCAGAGAACAACTGAAATGCGGGGGATTGAGGCTAGGTGCCACACCATTTACTCCAGTGAATGTTTCTCAGAATCAGTTTCCGTATAACACCATAATCCTGGCTACAAGCTGGTGCTAAACTCTGCAGGACAGTGGCCCTCCAGGACCGAGTTTGGACACCCCTGCCTTAGGGTTTCACATGGATGACTTTAATGTAGTTAAATTAATGATCTAACATATCTGTTTTATATATATATATATATATATATATATATATATATATATATATATATATATATATATATATAAAAGATATATATGGAATGGACTCATTTTTCATTTTCAGGAGGAGTGTCTGAAAAATGATTAAATATATATCACTATAATCACAAAATGAATCGCGATTATTTTAATAAACAAACATTCGCAGTTTTTTTTTTTTTAGAAAGAAAGAAAGAAAACATGCATGCGTCATAATTACATAAGAAAGACATGAAATTTCTTGGGCCTGAATGAATGAGTCCATCAAATCAAAAAGGTTAAAAACCACTGCCTTAACCGCGGCGATATACTTTCTTGTAACAGCAAAATCAGTAATTCAGTAATCAGTAAATTAAGCAAGTAAATTAGCAAGTGTAAAAATGTGAAATACAAAACTATTCATGAATCAGCGAAATGTAAAAGGTAACATACAAAAACATTGAACGATTTGCACAAATATAGTAATTACTACAGTACTATATGATTTTATAGCATTTAAAAAATGTGACAACTTGCCCCTACCTGAAAATATCATTGTCCTGAATAAAAGCTATCAGTTAAAAAATGCCTTCATTAGTTCACTCTCGATTAATGTATGCCAATGGGGGTTAATTGTGTTCACTTGTTCATCCAACAGATGGGCTACAACAAAATAACGATACTGAAATTGTAGTTGAGAAAACAGAAGTCATAAAAACAAAGTGTTTTAATGCGACAAAATTGGGCAATGACGATGCGTCAGGCAAGTGTAGAAAAGAGGGGCGGTTTTGACCTAACTTACCTTGTTACGCTTTTAGTGAGTGTTCAAAACTATCTTCTTGCCTTAGCTCGACTCAAAACGGTAAGCTTTTTAATTCCAGTGGTACTGGTGGATTTCAGCGGGAAATTCGACCGTGTGTTTGCGTCATTACGTCACATCTGTACACAAGTAGAAGAATGTTCGACATCGGCTGCGGCTAGATGTAACCGATCGGCGAGAGTAGCTGTGTGCAGGCGGGGAGGAGCTGCAAATGGAGACGTGAAGTCGGACACTTTCTGGTTCCCGTAGTGAGCGCTCACGTGGTGTTTGCATACTTTACCACAGCTGAAGTAAAATAAATACAATATTTGCCAAATAATACACAGATGTTTCAGAGACATTTTTATTAAATACTTTATGTACTGCTTCATACAGCATCTGTTTGAACATGAATAAAGTTCAGCATAAGCTACTATCAATGAAGTGGTTTACGTTTTTTAATCAGTTTTAATTTGATAAAAATGTGACAACTTGCCCCTACCTGAAAATATCATTGTCCTGAATAAAAAATGCCTTCATTAGTTCACTCTCGATTAATGTATGCCAATGGGGGTTAATTGTGTTCACTTGTTCATCCAACAGATGGGCTACAACAAAATAACGATACTGGAATTGTAGTTGAGAAAACAGAAGTCATAAAAACAAAGTGTTTTAATGCGACAAAATTGGGCAATGACGATGCGTCAGGCAAGTGTACAAAAGAGGGGCGGTTTTGACCTAACTTACCTTGTTACGCTTTTAGTGAGTGTTCAAAAGTTGATAATTCCGCAAATAACTGCAATTGCAGATTTCGAACAGAGATGGCGACAAAGAGGAAAAACTATGGAATCCAGCTTTAAAGCCGCTCTTTTAATAGGCCTATTTCACAAAAATGGCCACCGAGACCGGAAGTAGGGTAAACTCTTTTCCGGTGAAAGCGCTAGCAGTAGCAGTCGGAGGACAAATGTGGAGACTAAAAGCGGCCAGTCCTGTCGCGTACCTTTTTATGTTTGCACTCATAGAAGCAGGGGCGTAATTTGTGGGGGGGTTGGGGGGGACATAACCCCCCCAATATTTAAATCTATGCATTACAACCCCCCCAATATTTATACCATGATCACATGAAAAGGAGGCATACCCAAACTTCAACCCCCCCAATGTTCAAACCAAATCTACGCCCTTGCATAGAAGAAACAACCCTATTTATAATTGCACAGCTTTCCTTGTGAAGATGTACAATTCTTAGTTTCATTCATGGTGGTAACATGAAAAATGAGCCATAATCTAGTCACTAGTCACTAGTGGAAGATTGCTGCAATCTCCGGGACAAACTAACACTTAATAACATGACATTTTAACAAAAGCCACTAGATTTCAAACATAGCCTACAATCAGACATCATTTCAATTTATTTATTAATTTTGTTTAGCTATAGTAAGTCATCAAGTGCCATGCCATTTAAATGAATGGAACTTTTTTTTTTTTTTATGAAAGCAAACGGCTCCCTGAAAACTATCAACAAAACGGACAACATCTGCTATTCTTACTTTTGTCAGATATATTAATGACAGAGAAAACAAGCTGTGCACAGTCCATTTTGAGAATGAATGGCAATCGTAGCGGGCGGCGGCGCGACCGAAAGTATCGCTGCCCTACTTCCGGTCTCGGTCGCCATTTTGTGAAATAGGCCTATCGAAGGAAGCTTATTTAAACATCCATTAAGTGATTAAAGCTGCAGTCCATAGCTTTTTTGGGGGTTACAAATTATTCAAAATAAATGTTTGAGCAAGTACATAACCAGCCAGTGTTCAAAACTATCTGCTTGCCTTAGCTCGATTCAAAATGGTAAGCTTGTAATAATGTTTTTATGGTAGTCAATGCCTGGCGAGAGACAACTTATCTTTTTATTCCATCTGAACTGTGCCCTGAATTACACATATGATGTGTGTCAATTTAAAAGATAATTATGAAAGTCAAGAAAGTCGCAGTTTGTCATAAAACAGAAGAGTAACATTTAGTTTTATGTGAAAATTGCTCAATGAACTACATCTCTCGTCTCGCACTATGTACGTCACAAGATCCGTTGCTCGTATGTGTGCAGTCTGGTACAAAACACTCAGGCATGACGGCGTAACGTTACGATTATAACGTAAGACTATAGAAACAGACAGAGGTTAGCTTCAGTAAAGTTAGCTTCATTCATTGAGAGAAAAGGTATGACGTCACACGTGCGCCTTTTGGTTATAGTAGTTACGTATTTTCACAGTCTTATACCTCAACAGTTTTACATCAAACTGCGACTTTCTTGACTTTAAAATGTATCTTTTAAATTGACAAACATCATATGTGTAATTCAGGGCACAATTCAAACGAGATCAAAATATTTTGTTGTCTTGTGCCATTGACTACCATAGCCTACAATATTTTTCCGAAGTAAGGTCAAAGAGTAAGGTCTCATGGTGGTCAACCGGAAGGGGAGGGACTTAGGCTCTCTATTGGACAATACAACTTTTACTTTGTAGATGTTGAGAGATTCTGTAACTTACGTGTACATAGCAGACAATGTAACACTGATTTGTTCATTCAAATCCTAACTGTTCAAACAAGCCTTATGGTTAAATTCGTTTGCAAATGTGTTCAAATAAAGTTTGGTCATTCAAACTTTTATGACGTCAGTGACGCTCGAGTCTTTTCGCGGGAAGTTACTTTCGCTTTGCCTGCAGTGCATAACAACAACAACAGTGGAAGAAGCTCCTGATAGCAGCGATTGACTGTTATCTGCACAAAAAGCTTCTGTCTGTGTTTATATGATTAAGTTTACTATCGAGACATCTAAGTGTTTACCTAGCGGTTTATAGTCATCCTGTGCTTTGACGTATTTATTATTCATCATGAGCTGTTTGCTGATGAAAGAAAGCCCTCTGATCATTGCGCTTAATAAGGAGAAGACAGTCTATGACGGGTTCATCACAGTGCTGGTAAGGAATGTTTCACATCTCAAAGCTTCACAGTCTTTAACTAGGTGTGAATATACGTGTACAGTGTGAATATGTTATGCCATGTGATGTGATGAGTCGCATAACAGTAGTTGAACCGATTGTCACAAGTGTCACATTTTTCTTATTATTTAATCTTTGACAGGAAAAAGACTTCAGGATAAGAATATCTTTACCCCCTGATCATCAGATGAAACAGGCAAAGTATGATTGTAATAATATGGTTTATTTGATGAGTGTATTATTTATTTATTAAAAAATCCATGAATACCAACACAATGTAATATAACAAATGTAAACATATAACAAATGTAAAGAACATTGGACCAGATACAAGACATGGTCATATGTTTTATGTAAAAAAAAAAATATATATATATATATAGTTTTTTCTCTTCAGTTTTACATTTTTAACAAGGGCTTTTTCACTCCATTTAAGTGTGTGTTATTTTGTGTATGTAATATTGAGCCAGTACAATTATTAAATGATATATAAACACTAACTTTGCATGAATTATTTTGTTAATATACATGATTTCAAAGGTTTAAGTATTATTATTATTATTATAATTTTCTTTGGCTTGTCTTTGGTTGTTTTGCAGATTACATTGTTGCTGGCAAATGAAACGGCTACTTCATGGTTATCAACATATTGTGAAGCAGGTACAATAAATCAAAGGCAAATAGTTTGCAGCTATTTCTCATCATTCAAGAAATACGTCTTAATTAACACATAATGTTTGTCGAGGGGAGAAAAAAAAATCATTTTCCATGTGCCTCAAGGGTGAAAAGATTAGATTTATGATTTGCCCTGCCTAGATTTATGCGATACCCTAACTAGTTAAAGTTCATTATTTTCTTATGAATTAAAAATTATTAAAAATTAACTCTAATGGTCACTCTCATTAGTCAAATGACAGGTGCTGGGTTTGCTATTCTGTATGTAGTAGTTTAATCAAAACATTTGAATTGGAATTTTTTTTTTTTTTTTTTTTTTACAGAGATTACAGCATTCAACTAATTTGATGGCTTTTATCCTGGAACTCAGAACAGTATTGGTAAGTATTGCTAAAATATTGCATGTTTTATCCCTGGAGTTGAACATTACCATATTCATGTTGACAAATGTTATACATGATGTAATGTTTAGCATCATATTACCATAATAAGCACATGAGTCCCGCAGATTGAATAAATGATTCTCATTATGAACTTGTCTATTATCAGGAAGTGGCGTTGAAGAGCCAACCAGGATGTCAGTCCTTCTCACCACCTCAGTATTATTCCCAGCTGATAACCGAGATGGAGATCTTAGGATGGGATAAGTATGATGTTTCTAGTGGCCTAGTGCTTTTCTCGACTTGCATTTCATTGTGTTCTCTGATAATTGCATATAGGATAAATCCTTTACATTACTGTAAGGACATAAATGGCACGTACTGTCGACAACTTTTCATGAAAACATCGTGTCACATTTCTCGCTTTGTAACAGAGGAGGCTAATGTGGTGTCTGTCAGCCATGTATCAAGCTGTGATTTCACTAGGCTTCTCATTTTCCACTTTCTATTAATGTCCAAAGATATAATTATGATATTAGCAAATGCAAATTGGTCTAATTGGAGACCCACTCTCAAGTTTAATGGAGAAATGTAGGCTGAAAAGTTAGGCTGGAAATAAGGTGCACATTTCAGACCTGAATTGCGGTCAGAAGTATTATACACAAGCGCTATCTGTAAATGCACTTGAGATTAATTAAGATCCTTAATTCGTGTCTCTGTTAATAGCCTCAAGTCCGGCACAGTTGCGGACCCTGATTGGTTTAGGAAGGGGGAAGTGCCGCAGAACCTGGTCATTTTAATGAGTTTTAGTTGCCTTGAAGAAGCCACATTTACTGTTAATTACTGTATAGATGGGGTCAGGTCTGTTCTCCCCTCTTATCCCCAGAATAGTTCAAAAGAGTCAGATATTTAGGAAATTACAAAACATCAGTCTCCGGCTGCTTTATAGTGCGTTCTAAGTGTGCTATTTGAAGTATCGCAGCAAAGCGTTAGGTCATAAGAAAATGAAAGTTGAATATTTTGAATTTGATCCCAGTTTGCTCCCATTTTTCTGTGAGATATTGCATTTGGTCTGACATCGTCATCTGAAACTGTTCAGATTTTTTTTAGACAATTGGTGCATAGGTGCCATGGTGAGAGGTTGTCACACGTTGCACATGTATGAGAGAGAAGCGCTGGGCTTCTCGCTGTGGTCTTTTAACACCCCGCCAAGATAATGACACCTGAGCAGGTTTCCTATTGGCTGGTCTTCTCACCGTCTCACGCCAGCCAGCAGTTATATCTTAAAACTCATGATCCCTGGTGGCACCTGTGAGAATGGAATAACTGTACTATTTTCAGCAGCTGGCTTTTTGCATATCTGGAAAGTTGTGATGAGAAGGCTTCGCAAAAAGTGGCCTTGGCGGTATTACAGTTTATGTTTTCCCCCTTACTATTCCGATTTCTTTGTTTTGTTGTTTTTGTACGGCTTTATGCTTTCATCTATGGCCTGTTTGTATGCAAACATGCCAAATGTTCCTTTCGCCATTTATGAGGGGAGCTGATTTTCTAGTTGCAAATGTAATGCTCTCATCAATCCTCCCAGCAAGACATCGAGCCGTCAAGCTGTTTCAATCAACTGAGGTGAACGCCAGCAAGGCCTGATACTGTGGCGGGAGATCCCTGTAGAATGCAGAGTGGCTGAATGAGGTTCCATCTCTGAAAAGAGATCTCAATTTCGAGGAAATGAATGATTGGTGTGATTTTGTGCCAAAAGCTCATGTAATTGAATGTGATGCAAAAGATTCGTCCCATTGCTTCATGGGTTGTGAAAGAAACAGACTGAGCATTAAGATCACTTTGAACAGTAGAACAGAGAAATCAAGCGCGTTTGCAGGTAGATCTGTAAGAACTGCATACAGTATTTACAAATGTAAAGGCATTTATTTACTTAATTTAAAAGTTGATAGATCATGCACATCACTACTTTTCACTTTAATTTCTAATTAAATTGGGGGGAAATCCCCCTCAGAATTTAATAAAAGTTGAGAAATAATTGTGGGCCGTGCACACATGTTTGAGTACATGAGTTAGTAAAAAATATGTTGTGTTAAAGGGTTAGTTTACCCAAAAGTGAAAATTCTGTCGTTAATTACTCACCCTCATGTCGTTCCAAACCCGTAAGACCTCTGTTCATCTTCGGGACACAAATTAAGATATTCGGATTTCATCAAAAATATCTTAATTCTTGTTCCGATGATGACTGAAGGTCTTACAGGTTTGGAACGACATGAGGGTGAGTAATTAACGACAGAATTTTCATTTAATGTACAGTGAGTATATTCTGCTGTAATAGCAGAAGAGAGTGTGAGCCAACGAAATGTTTCAAAGTTCTTCCAGAGTTTTTATGTGGATTTAAGTGCTAAGGGACAGAATGTGGATATGTGATCCTGCAGTTTCTGCTGATGGGAACACTCAAGAGTAAAGTGTGCATGTATAAACTAACCACGATATGCTGTGTTACACGACTCGTAAATAAGCTGCTGAAATACGAGTGTGTCGTGAAGTGCTGGGATTTTAGCAATAAATCTGTGGTCGCTGTAGTTGATTTTCAGCACTGTTTGCTGGGAGAGAGGATTGTATACACATCTGTGGAGCATGAATGACAAAAATATCCCTGTTATGTTTTTACTTGCAACAAATATTCACTGTTGATCTGTCTGATGTGTGTTGTATGTGGTCTTATGTGTGATGCTATTGATCTGTCTTGGCAGGCTGCTCTTCATCGATGCAGAGTTCCGCACACTCAAGATGAAGGCAGAGGACTCTGCAGGTCGTCAGCACGCTATTACAATCAAGCTCAAGTCTAAGGTGAAGCCAAGGGTCAAGCCCTGTTTTATTTCTTATTTTGGTAAATATTTATAAATGTTTATTTCACTGTGTCTTTGTTACACGTTACATGTACTCAGTGCTTGACATTAACACCCGCCAGTATGAGTGGATTTCAGCAATAGTGTGTAATGCAGTCATTCCTACTAGCCACTTTAGCGGGTTGAATTTTTTATATATATATATACACAATTTTCAATTGTAGTCTTTTAAAAAGGCATCTGAAATAATAAAGTGAAATGTAGTGTTGTCAGAAATATACATAGAAAAGATACATATCGATAGGCCTACTAAAATATCAGAAAATCTTCCAGTACTCATTTTCCACAGAATAGAGACACAATACCAGCTGTACTTTCTCGCTCTCTCATCTCTCCGACAGAGAGTTGACAAACAAACCTGCCTCCCCTCACTCACTCATTTCATTTGCTCCGGATGAATATTGTTGGTGTTACAGGCTTGAATTCCGGCATGGGATTGCATGCATTGCGTCTAATTTTACTCATTCCCGCAGATTTTGTTTGCTCACACCCAAAGTTCGCACACATAAGCCGCCTCTCAGTACTAAATCGAGTTGTTTTTCGCTGCTTATTGCACTTAAACAGTCGAATACACACAAAATAATGTCAAAATGCCGGTTTTGGCGAGTATAGAGGCCTCAGGTTTTATTTTACTATGCAAAAAAAAAAAAAAAATTATAGAAAAACAAAAAGCTCACAGGAAAAATCAGTTATTAATATTGTATTGACTCTCTCTTGATTCTCTCTGGTGTTCATAATTTCTTTGTATGACAGCCTGGCCAAAAATGATGTCTGCACAATTTGGCATGTTTCATTGCATTATCACAAATAAAACAACTGACTCCAAGGACAACTACAAAATATGCTTACAAAGTCTTTAACAAATGTTTAATAATATTTGGATAAAGGATATTTGGAAAATATATTATTACAATTTAAACTGTTAAAATCAAACTGTTATAATACATTTTAAACTGTAATTTATTTGAGGGCAAAGCTGAATTTTCAGCAGCCATTACTCCAGTCTTCAGTGTCACATGATCCTTCAGCATTTTAAAATGCTGAATTGCTGCTCAAGAATAATTTCTTATTATTTTGAAAACAGTTGTGCTGCTTAATATTTTTTGTGAAAACCAATACGTTTTTCATTCATTTGATGAATAGACATTTCAAAGGAAAAACATTTATTTGAAATGAATATCTGACCCCAAACTTTTGAACTGTAGTTGCAAAATCCTTGTCCTTGTGAAGAAATGTTTTGGTCCCCATGAAGAAATCAGCTTATATATACCAAGTGATTTTTTAAAATAAAGATGCAGAAAGTTTTTTTGTTTGGGGTAGGTTAGGGGTTAGAATATGCAGTTTGTACAGTATAAAAATAATTATGTCTATGGAAACTCAATGTGCGTGTCTGTGTGCGACTGTGCGCATGTGTGTTTGTGTTTGTAAATATGACGTAACTGAGACACATTTTTTATTTAAAAAAAGTTCCCCCTTTTTATTAAATGAGTTCGACATTAAGGTCTACAAAAAAGATAAAATAATTTTGTCATTTTGCAGATCTATCATTTTTGTGGGTCATAGATGCAAATGTACCAGGATAAGTTCACACAGCTTTCGGTATCTAGATCCTCAGTCTCTGCTGGACTGCAAAAGGAGCAGAACTTTGGTTTTAGTATCTAACTTTAAGCAGGTGGCACTAATGTGCTGTGACTATAAGATTATGTTGAGAGATGGAGCCGTGAGATTGTGGCAGGGCCTGAAGGAGAGGCGAGAGAGTGTGCAGGGATGCGGTGGCATAGATAAGACCATGAGTGATCCTTATAAGGTGATTACAGGGGCCACAGAAGAAGCAGAAAATTGTGGCGTGTGAGTAGTTTAGTCTGAGGGTCGGGCTGTGTGAGTGAGCTCTGTTTGGCATTGGAAGTGGAGACGTGGTATAGATGCCAGTGGCTCCTTGCGGACACTGCACGGGGTCCTGATGAGATTCAGCAGGGCGTGAGAAGCCCCCTGTGCCCACCTGCCCACCATCCTGCTGGGTGCTAAAAATAGCTGTGATCTACCCACCTCACATCTGCTCATCCTCCCAGAGCCGGGCACCTCTCACAAGGCCCTGCGTCACCCGGCACCGGCTTACTCAACAGGAGCCAGCAAAGGCATCTCTGCTGCTGGTGTAAATGTGGGTTGTGGGGTCATACTCATAGTTGTTTTATTGGTTGTAGTGTGGAAATATATGTAAGAGAATTTTAAGCTTAAAGAGGATGAATAAGTAAGGCCTTCAGGAGTGGAAAGCTCACCTAGTCTTTCAGCATGGAGAGTGGATATGGTGTGTTGAAATATAAAATAAGTATATTAATTTAAAAATGTATAAATGATTAATAATTAAAATAATTGCATATCAGTTATTCATATTATTTTAATTACAATTTGATTAATTTATTATATAATTTTATATTAATAGTGTATATAATCTACTCTATTGTTTTGGTTTTTTTTAATTATATTTTTTTGTTTTTGTTGAAAGAAGTATTTTATGCTCACCAAGGCTGCATTTATTTGATTAAAATAAAGGTTTATATATATATATATATATATATATATATATATATATATATATATATATATATATATATATATATATATATATTAAAATGTGTTTTACTCCTGTGATGGCGAAGCTGAATTTTCAGCAGCCATTACCAGTCTTCAGTCATATTAGTCTTCATTCTAATATGCTGATTTAGTGCTCAAGAAACATTTCTTATTATCAATGTTAAAAACAGTTGTGCTGCAGCTGAAATTTTTTGTGGAAGCTGTGATATATATATATATTTTTAAGTCTTTGACGAATAGAAAGATCGAAAGAACAGCATTTATTTGAAATACATAATCTAAGCATGTTTTCTATACTGTATTTCACTGAATAAGCACAATGAAGGATATTTAATAATTATATATAAATTTAACACAAAACAGTAATATATAAATATAAAACCATTAATGCATACCTAAATCTTAACTTTTATACTTAAATATTTAAAAAAATACCATACCAGACTTCCATTAACATTTTGAGTGTTACTCTTTTCAGTATCCAGCTGAGGCCCCGGAGTTTTCTGCCGATCTTCCTGTTCCATTGGTCATCACATGGACCTCTCAGGTACATAGACCAAAGTTACTTAAAAACTTTTTGAACAGAAATATTGTTACTGAAAAGTTGATTTGGCTTTTTATCACATTACCAAAATTGGCCTTTTTTAAATAGCAATTAAAGTACAATGTTTTTAATTAACCAAGTTTTTTGGCATTTAAAGGTGTGTTTTTGTTGATGAAAGGTGTTCCGTTCCGCTGCCGCTTTGATGTTGCTTCCATAAAAAACAATAACTCCTCTCACAAAGGCTCAAACAGAGCCAAATAAACCGACAGGACAGCGATCTGGAAAGCTACATATGTTAGCGGCCTCTAATGAGCCTCGACGAGTTTCCTCTTACGTATAACAATTAAAAGCGAGAACGGAGACCCATTTTTCACTGTCGTTTTCTTTTTATCATCGTCCTCTGTTTTCGCCTCCTCCCCTGAAAAACAGGCTCCTCTTCAGTCATACGTTTGCTCCAATTACTTTGAGGTGGATGAAAGCAAGTTGGCATATTGCACAGCAGTGGTGTGAGTTAGGGAGGGTTGTGCGTTGTGCTGGGTGAGGGATGGCAGTGGAACATGGCTCTCTGACAGAGAAGACCAGCTCAGCACACAGCAGCCTTCTGTCGGCCGAAGCCCTGCTGCGCTGCTGATGTCTTGATGCATCTCCTCTGTTCAGGGAAGAGAAAGGCCTGTCTGCCTGCCTCTCACGTACATATGAATGAGTGATGATTACCTGCGCTGAACTGACTGTGTGTGTTTGTGGGAGAGTCGGTGAGTTTGTGAGTAATGTATAATATGGATTAGGAGATTTGGCGGGGTGTTCTCTTTGTTCTGTGGCGTACACAACGGTGCAAGTGTGTCTCAGTGGGATTTCCACTCAACCAGCCGCCCGGACCCTACTCCTGGAGTGCACAAAGAGAAACAATGCTCTCTTCATGAATTTTAACCCCTCAACCTATTTCAAAAAAGTAAATACAATGTCGTTCAAAAGTTTGGGGTCGGTAAAGTCTTCTAATGCTTTTGGAAAAGCCTTATATGCTTTGCATTTATCTAATCAAAAATAAATTATGTATAAAATGTAATAGTGAAATATTCTTTTATTTTAATTGCATTTACAGTCACTTTTGATATTACACTGCATGCACTTTTTATTTTATCAAGCTATTTATAAGATATTGTATTCATAAGAGCTAACAATATTGACATTCTGCTCATTTAATAAGTAATATTATTATAATTATTAGTTTTTTACTACAAAATGCTGGAAATTAAAAATGTAAATTATTGCCATTTAATTACTGAATGTATTGATAGTGCTAGTTTTATTTTATCGCTAAAGACATTTATCAGCTATACTGAGATACCAGAAGCAATCATGTACAGTTATGTTTATATTGTATTCCAAGGTACTGTACCTTACCGAATGTTAGTACTCACACTGTCCCACTAATGTATTATGTAAATAGTTTAGCCCAGCATTGCTTCTTTATGTAGTGGTTCCTTAACAATCACAATTATAGACCACGGGCATTAATGAATACATACTTCTTTGTGTGCAATTATTGATTTATTTACTTAACACTTGTTCACTAAATGACTGAAAATGCTCCATTGAACATTATGAGGATGGACCTAATTGGGAGAGTTAACAGAACAGTAAGCATGCTGTCACCTCACTGGGGAGGAATCCATTGTGCCATTCCACATTTCGGGCACATTTCCAAGAGAAATTCAATTATGAGGACATCTCGCCTGCACCATATATTTAAATAAAAGCATAACTATAATCACACAACCGGCATTAATTGGGAAATAATTGCTGCGTCTTTGCACCTGTGCAATGCTAAATTGTTCGTGCTGTATTGGCACATCGACCCATCATATTTGTTTCATGCTCTCTCTCCTATATCAGAGCATCCGGTCCTGTGTGGCATCAGGGAAAGCTCATTCACATTAACATGTTCTTGCCTTAAAAAAGATATTCCCTTAACCAACCCAGATTACTATGCTGTTTTTCTGATTTGGCTGTCTGCACATCCCCTGCCCTAGTGCTACTGTCTAAAAACAGAAGTAATTTGATTTGTTTTGTTATGTTCAATTACCAGCTCTGGGTGTTTTATTCAGCTCTGCCTCTGTGCTCTCCAATTTAACATGTATGGAAATGTATCGGAGAATCAGGCACATAATCAACGTCAGCACACACACAAATTATGTGACAAAAGAAAAACATGTGAGATCTTATCCTCTAAAATGCCGCCAGTCCTGTCCCTCTTAAATCAGCTGAGATTGGCTGTATTATGTGGTTGAGGTATTACAATGGTTCAAAATTATTGTTGACAAATGCGATTTAACATCTCACAATCTAAAATCAATCCAGTTTTCTCTCGGATCACCACAAAAGTACACAGATGACTAATAATACACTGTCTGTTTACATATAGAATTGCTGTTTTTTTTTTTTGTAGATCTAATCTTTATTTTTCGGGGTGGAACAGGTTAATCAGCTTTTTTTGAATGTTTACATTATCTATATATTACGCTGCAGCTTTTTTGACTGATAACAGTAAGAGTTTTCAAACTTTCTGATGCCTATAACCCCCAAATATGATGAAGCCGTCTTTGTGAGGGACCCCCATCTGGAAATCTAAAAGATGAGAAAAAATACTTTGTTTAAATCAAATAAAATATATATATACAGTAAAGCAAAACATATATATATATATATATCCCAAGTGGCATCATTTGGGATGTTTGAAAGTTTTGATGACACAAATTTCAATTCACCTGCTGTCATCTCTTTCACACTAAATAAGCCTATTCATCTTAAACAGCAGTAAAAAATAATAAAGCACTGGTCGTGGCTTTGAGCAGAGAGGATCTGGTGTCCAGACTAAAGCTTTCTGAGATTAAAGACCTTGAGATGGCAGCTCGGTGGAAACCGAGGAGTGTGGGTCTGAGGTCAGAGCGGCGTGGGCGACCTGTACACCCTCACTCTGACAGCGTGGAGTGAAACGGGGCCAAACTCCATCAGCTGTCAATCATTAGCTGTGATTTATGAGCGGCCATACTTAAACCATTAGCTCTGCCTCACCACTGGACAGCTCCAAAGGAAACAGAGGCCTACTGTGTTTGTATATGTTAGAATTAGAGGAAGCCGTTATGCTGAATCGTAGATGGGTCGTCTGTGGTTCTCAGTGATCAAACGCTATCGCTGATTTTCTCTTGTTTGCTGATGTATGAGTTTTGGTCTTTTCCTGTTCAGTCACTTTTTATATTTGATTTGTTCTTGGTTGGTGCTTTAATCAATGGTTTGTTGACAGGTCGTTGATGAAGACTTGGCAAGACTTCAGTGGGAATGTTTCTTTTTTTCCTTTTCCTCCCCGAGTGTTGATGGCAGAGGGCTGAGGAGTTTGTATAAAGCAGTGATATGAAACCAGACATGTGGACAGTATCAACATCTTCCATATGCAGAAGTGTTCAGGAGTTATTAAAGACAGCTCAGCCAATGTCAGGGAAAAAAAAGCAATGTTGTTCCTGCATATCAAGAGTTGCATGAGAATTTAAAAGGATACTATTTCTAGCATCTAGGCACTTCTGAGAGTACAACCGCTGACTGAGAGGCACCATTTCCATTCAAACATGTTTGTGGATTTTAGTGGATTTTACTGTAAATACAACATGCACATGTCTAAATTTGGCCAATACAATCGGTTTACACCTACTTTAGATCATTTGCTTTAAGTTGGCATGACATTCATTATATATTGTCTAAATGCATGTTCTATCATCTATTTTCTAAATTCATGATATTGATCTTATTGTTAACAAATAATCCATGCCTGTTTATTTTTTTTTTATTCTATTTTCTAATCAAAACTCCATGAAATGACAGACTTCACTCTGGTGAAGTATGCTGGAGTTCTCCAATCATTTAGTCTGCTAAAACATTGATTGCAAGCTCACATTCAGATCCAACCAACAACCAATGGATAGAACTAAGTCCCTGGCCTACTTCTTTTTTTCTTCTTCTATAAGACGTTACACTTGGATGGATTTCGCAATACTAAAGAAAAGATGTCACTACCTCCGTTTCATTGCAACTTTAAACTGGAAATTCTGTTATCTACCCACCCTTATGTCGTTCTTTTTTCCCCCTGTTGAGCAAAACATCAGACCTGTTTTTTCCATACAATGAAAATGCATCATTGCCCGTCAAGTTCGGTTGCAATTTTGGTTTACACTGGTTAACAATTTGGTTAAGTCCGCCTAGGACCTCAGTGCCTGATCAAACAAAAACATTTAATAAGTATGAAAAGTGTAACGACGAATCACTTGAACATATCCATTTGGTACAGATTTAGCTAGCAGATTAATTGACTAAAGGTGTGGTCAAATTTACCATTGTTTGGCGAATTTTCGCAGCCGAACTTAAGTCATTTCAATTGAAAAATCCACATGATCTGGAGTTTCGCATGAAGGCGAAAGATTTCCATATTCTGCAACGGGTTCAAGTTGGTCACTCAAATTTACACGTTGACCAACGGAAAGCTGCTTGGTTTGAAAGTGATTTTTGTGCGAGCAACACTATTGACAATTTTGAATTTTCGCCAACA
This sequence comes from Rutilus rutilus, assembly GCF_951802725.1. Lineage (NCBI taxonomy): Eukaryota > Metazoa > Chordata > Actinopteri > Cypriniformes > Leuciscidae > Rutilus > Rutilus rutilus. Next base: position 14,772,795 of record NC_140225.1, read on the forward strand.
TGCTAATGGGACCACAACTTAACGGTATCCTTGCAAAGCCTTTTCTAACTAAAAAAACAACTAATTTTTCAGTTTTGTTTGAACTGTCCCTTTAAATGAAGTCAAAAACCAACTCTCAAGCAGGAAAAATACATTTGAGACTAATTTATTGCCCTTTCTTCTACACCCAGAGCACCTTGGCCGTTGTCCACAGTCAGTTCCTGATAAACATTGAGGCTCTGTCCGAGTTCTGGTCGGTTCTGGATGAGATAGATGAGCAGACTTGGGTGTTGGAACCAGAAAAACCCACAAAAGTAGACTCCATGAGAAGGATCGCCATCGGTAACATTACATTCATATTACTACATTTGAATCTCATTATTTGCAGATCACCACATTTTCCTGCCATCCATCCAACTATGCCCATCAACAGTGATTTCCCGTGATATTAAGCTGCCATGTCGCTGTTCTTCCCCAGGAAACAATGTCTCAATAAAGGTACAAATTGACCCCAGACACCCCAAAATGCTGCCGGAGTGCTGTTTGCTCGGGGCTGAGCACGGTAGGCATTTTTCATATCTGCAAATCTCTCTGTTTATCTCCATACAGCTTTTATTACGGTTTCCTGCATGTGAGAGGCAGCTCGTGTGTGAGGAACTCGTGCCTCCCTCTCATGCTCTTGTTTTTCAATTACCTCCGTACATAAGTGCACATGCTGTAAATGCTTTACTGCATTTAGACAGGACCGCTACAGCTGGAGCGGCCGAGCTGACAGCCCGCAATATGTTTGCGGCGCAATGTGCTTTTAGATTTCGAGTGAGATGGTGCTGGAATGGAGGTCAGTTTGCACTATTTAAGCCGCCGTGATTGTTTCTTTAAATCCAAGGTCATGCTTGGCTGACAATGGCACACAGAACACATTGTCGGTTGCCTAGCAATGTTATTCATTGATATTAAATCCACACTTCAATAGTCAAGACGGTGGCAGTCGCGGACCCTCCGAGCGTGGGGTCAGACAGAAATATTGCTTTTTGCATTTACAAATGACAAACAGAGAGTGCGGCTATCACGTCCCTCCCAGATTGATCTCTCGGGTGGAACAGCCATGATGAGCGCGTTTTATTTGAATTATTTGAATATTTCCCTTTCTGTCAGACTGTTTGTCACAGTAGGAAATGTCCTGTTCTTTCGCCCGCGCTGCTGTGGCATTTCTACGAGAGAATAGAGATTAGAGGTAAGAAATGACGCGGCCGTGCATTGTCTGTCAGCGCTCTGCGATCAGGTGAGGAACGCTGAATGAGAGATGAGGTAGAGTTAATTGAAACTGCTCGGCTACATTAGGGGGGGTGAGCGCAGTTCTTGCCTTCATATACAACTCTCCCTCGGGCTTGTTTTTGCCATGCAGATTGATTGATATGATTTATGTTGATGGCATTTTTGTCCCCCAGTGCTTCGCAAACATTATGAAGTCCAGTGTGTATTGCTATTACAAAAACATAAATAAGTGTGTAGGTTTTGATAATGAATAATTGAAGATGTGACAGAACAGATAACAGCTTACAGTAGGGTCATCAACATACCAATACTGTAAAAAAAGAAATAAGTATAAGTATCAACTTTTATTTTACAGTATTAGTTTTTTTTACAGTATTTTTCTTTTCAGCGTTTCATACTTTCATTTAGCAAGGATCATTAAATTGATCAAAAGTTAGTAAAGACATTTATAGCGTGTAAAAAAAAAATCCTGTTCTTTTGAACTTTCTATTCAAAGAATCCTGAAAAAAAATGTATGATGGTTCTGAAGGATCGTGTGACACTGAAGATAAAATAAATGCAGTCTTTGTGAGCATAACATTTTAAAAGATCTAACCGACCCCAAACATTTGAACCGTTGTGCATATTTGTGGGAACTAATTTTTTTTTAAATCAACTTAATACTAAAGCACCTACACTTTTGGCATTTGTCACCACAAATCTGCTAATAATTTTAACTCTTGCTTGTGTCTTTCAGTTGTCACTCCTTTACGGAATAAATTGAATGCCAATATGCATTTATGGTGAGCAAACTTCTTTTCCAATTCATTTTTTTCCCAAGGAGGTTGAAAATGATTAATGAGAAATCAAAGTGGATGTTGCATATTTCAATGCAAATTTGCCATTTCATGTGCACGCCGCAGACAGTTTTCAGTTGATGTATGTATTACAGCACAAAATGAATCTGAAACACTGTGGTGAGAATGTTTTTGGGCAGTAATCACCGAACTGTATTCATTATACCATCATGACTTGACTGTATGTGTTTAATTAGTGCATGAAGGTCTGATTTCCTCCTCTCCTCATAGGAACCCTGACTGCAGTGTCCTACAGAATATGAAGGATGTGTTGGAGATAGAATTTCCATCGCCTACCACCCACGAAAAATCTGTACGTTGCATATTTTCATCTCATACACTGCCACTTACAATTAGTTCCACAGCACCATCACATTTGAAGCTTGCAGTGTTTTTTTCACCTCCTTTTCTCTTTGTTTTTATCATCGGGAGAGGTGGGTACGGATTTCCTTTAATTGGGTTGTTTACAGATAAGATCATTACAATAACAAAGGTGGCAGAATATTCGGCACTATCAAGAGCTGTTTAATCATAGCTCCGCCATTTATCTTTTTTCCTATGTGCTTTTTTTAAGCTTTCTCTCTTTCAGCTCGCAGGTTGAAAGGCCGCAGTGTTTATTCACAGTCTGTACCGCAGATTAATGCTTGACCATCATTAACATTCTGAAGCGAGAAAAGTTTACTTGACCAGATGTTGAAATTTTTATCTTCCGTCCTTTTAATGGATTGCTCAGAAAAAAAAGGGGGAAAAAAACAACTAATTATCTGAACAGCAATATGCAAACACGGACAGTGGAGGAGAAGAGAGCAGAAGCACAGTTATCGGGGGTGGGGGGGGCGTGTAAAGATTCTCTAGCCTGGCTGAGGTGTCTGAGGATTGTGTGAAGTGGGGGTCAAGCACATATAGGGTTGATGAGTCCACCCTGTGGGAACAAATATGAGCTGGCGTGCACCAGCAGGCAGAGTAAATCTCAAATACAGAATTTTAGATCAGACTCAGGGATACAAAATATGAGAAGTGGTGCTTTTCATTTGTTTTTTATAATTCCATAAGAGTCTTTCCTTTAATCATTAACTGAAAAAACCTGTATGACTTTCTGAGTTACTTCAGTGGAGCACAGCTGGAGACATTTTGATAAATGTACAGTGCTGGTCAGAGTGCTGGAATGGACAACAATTTTATTAATTAAATAATAAAAGAGTGGGTTCGTGCAATATGTTTTCTGAAGTCGGTAGCTTCATTATTTAGTGAAAGTTGGCACATTTATGAGAAAAGGCACATTTTTTATGAAAAAAAATATGTATTTGTTTTGGTTGATCCAATTCACAAAAATCATAAATCATAAATTCACAAGATCAGCTCAATGACTCTGTGAACCAGTCACAGTATCACGAGTCAGTGAGTTGACATGGGATGGATTTCATTTTTCAATCTAATGCTTCTTATTTATTTCTGCTTTACTTAAATTACCTACCTTTATTTAAATGTAGCTAACAAACACTGCTTACTGGAGGGGAAAGCATCTATCCTCATTCATTGCAATTGCATATAAGAATAACCAGTAGATTTGTAGCCTAGAAATCTCTTCTTTTTGTGCTCCAAGGAAAAATAAAAAAAATCCTTCAGGTTTAAAACAACACAAATGTGAGTAAATGATGGCAAAAATGTCTTTGCTGGGAGAACTAAGACTTCATTTTTTTTACTTAACTGACAGCTTGAGTTGTACTACATGTGAAAGCTCATCTAATTTTGTGGTTGTGTACTCAAGAGTTTCAGTGTTGAATGTGGCATCTGCTACTCTTATCGACTTGAGTCAGATATTCCAGATCAGGTCTGCAATGACCCGCGCTGTGGCCAGCCTTTCCATCAAGCGTGTCTTTATGAGGTAAGCGCTTTTAGATTTAGCAAACCAGTTTAACAGTATTTCAGACAGAACAATCACAAAACAATTTCCTAAAAATGTGTCATTTGTTAGTGTTTGTATGGTATTTAAATCTTTTATTGATTTTATTTGTCTTCACAGTGGCTGAGAGGTCTGCCCACCAGTCGCCAAAGTTTCAATATTGTGTTTGGAGAATGTCCTTACTGCAGCAAGGTAATATTCAACTCTATCACACAAATATAGCAAAGAAAATAACTTTATTTAAATCCACAATTCAATTTCAATTAAAATATTATTACATTTCTAGTGAATTTATTTATAAATTGATTTATAAATCCATACATATTCTTTCAGCCCATCACTGTGAAAATGGTCACAGGAAATGCTTAACAACAGTCTGTTCATTCAGAGTAGTGGTCATATGGCATTACGGCTCCAGTGAGAATAATACCAACAACCAACAACAGTCAATATCGTAACAAGAAGGAAGATCAACATTCTTTTTGACTTTCCAAAGCCATCTCTGTAATGGTACCGAGTCCATTCATCTTCCATTCCACAGACATCACTTCCCCAGTGGTCTCCATCATCATCATCAGTGTCCTCCCATTGGTTTTGATTCCGGCTGTGTTTCTTGGTGTTGTTCCTCCAGTAGTTGACTTCATTGCTGGGTACTGCATAGTCGTCGTTTAGTTTTCGAGTATGTTCTTGCTGGTTCTTATAGTTCTTTTGTTTCCCCCTCATGGTCAACCACGTCTTTCCCTTGTAAACATCCGCATTCTTCTTTTCCTGTGTTGTTGGAGCAAATTTGATCTTTTCACATTATAAGAACTATAAAGGAGAGGGCTGATATTAGATCTGTTAATACACGTTTGTATCAAACAATAAATATTGCAAAGAATTTTTGTATTTCCTATGACTTTTTGATGCTTTTAAACTTTGATCAATTTGAATCAGTGAATGATTGACTGTGGTCTATTTGTCATTTGGCCTGTGCTCTGCTGTTGGTTTTACTTGTTCGTGTTCCTGTCTGTGTCGTGCTCCTGCTCTTGTTCTAGGATGAACTCGTGGAGGGACGGGCTCATCTTCATCACTGAAGTCCTCATCACTTTCATTAGGCATAGACCTTTGCCTAGTACTTCTTTTAGCAGCCATGTCACCTTTGTTTGGTCTCTGTAAAGATGACACCAACAAATAATTTCAATGAGAGTGTATTAAACCACTGTCTGATAACACTATAAACCAAGGACTTCCAAATAAGATGATACCTTTGTGAGAGACCCTCTTCCTAATATATGGCAACTATACTATTGTTCAAAAGTTTGGGGTCAGTAAAAGTGACAGTAATGACACAAATTATTTTGAACTTTCTATTCATCAAAGAATAATGAAAAAAAGTATGCTGGTGTTTTAAAAATATTTTACAAAAAAATCTGTCATTTTCACACAATCTTCTAACAATGTATAAACAGAAAAATCTTCCAATTTGATTTCTTATGTTATTTTTGTAGTTTGATATTTTAGGTGTTTTAATTTATGTGATGTAGCTTTTAGACAGTAAAGTTGTCGTTTTTGTTTTTTTGTCAGAAATAATATTTAAAAGTAAAATACAATTTATAGTAAAAGAATATATTTTTCAGTGAAACAAAATTGACCAAACCTTTAAAAAATGCACCCCACATCATCTAGCCAACCAGAACCAATATTCCGTTGTTGTTTTTTGAATTATACCTGCTTGTGTGTCTCTCGTTTGGTCTTGCTCCAGACTTTGTTTGGTGTGGACCCACCCAACTCTTCCTCATCATCTTCCTCAACTGACACCACAGGCTTTGATCTGGCTGTTTTTTTGTCAGTAGTCATGGGTTGGCTTGCAGCCTGTGGGAGGTTAAGTTAAATTAGATGACAGGAATTTACTTGCTTTCGTCTCTGAGCATTCACGAGAGAGTGAAAGAGCAATAATGCTCCCTCCCTGACCTGGATCCTGAGAGAAGCGGACCTGCCCTGATTAATGACATCTACTTCTCTCCCTAAGGTGGCAACTGTCCAAACTAAATTTGGCCACAGATCACCAGCGAGGTCAGCTGTAGGCAAAATAAACTCCAGGAGTGTTGGAGTGACACGAGGAGCTACTGGCCTCACGCTGCCTGACGTGGTTTCAGGAGAGCTGAGACACGAGGGGGACATTGATGGTGTTGTTTTAGCTTTTATTCAAAGGAACTGAAGCTACATCGACTAGGAGATGAACAGAACCACAGAGAACAATCCAACTACAAAGAAAAGGGGATTCAAATCTTAATGCCCTTGCTGTTGACACTGATGCTTTCCATGTGTGCTAAAGGCAGGGTGGTCAAGGTCAGAGGAAAAAGACTCTGCACACTGCTTTGTAAGAACTCTCCATACATGTAAAACAGTAAAATACATTTATAGAGCAGCCATTTCCTGCGCATCAAAAAGGAACACTAATGTGCTCACTGAAGGAACGATCAATTCCTCTACACTTTGAACTGGCAGCCTCAATCTGGTTTTAGCAACATCAACACACATTGTCCTGTAGTCTTCCTCAACAGAACCATGACCTAATCCATCTCAGGGAAACACATTCTTAGTTAAACACTAGTCAAGTGCACCAGGGAAGCTCTTACATCCGAGTCAGGAAGTCACATATTCAAGTCGGAAACAAATAAATAGTCAAAAATGAATGACAAGATGTTGTGCAACACTAAAACTTTAATTGGAGAATTTTTTTTATTTAAGGAAACATGGTTAAGATAAATTGATAATCATAATTTCTATAATTGCAAAAAGCATAACTTTTTAGTAGAGATAAACAAAAGACTTTAAATGATGGTTTGACAAAAGATGAAAAAAAAATATCTTAAAAGTCTTAAATTGTGAAGGTTTTATGGGCCTTGAAAAAAAAGATATATCCTATTACATTTATATATTTCACTATAATTGGTTAGCTTTCATTTTATGGACGAGGGTGGAACAACACTCAATTTCCCACAATGTCACTATTTGCCATTATTACTTGTACACAAGTAAAGGTGCGTTCACATTTACCATTGTTCGCCAAATTTTCATGGGCAAAATCCAATGATTTCAATAGGAATGCAGGTGATCCGGAAAAGGCAATTTTCCCTTGATCAAAGGAAAGCCGCTTGGTTTGAAAGTAACTTCTGTCTGCGCTGTACTTCAAACATTTTTACACTATTGGCTATGGACAACTACTGACTGAAATTTTATTGCAGTTCATTAATGTGCACATATCTTACATTATTTAAATCATAATTTCTATGATTCATGCTTTATTTATAAAACACTTGAAAATGCTAAGGTCAATCTAAACCTGTAGAACTGAGATGTTTTCTGCAGGGGATCCACTGTATGCAGAGTGGTTTCAATATCAGGGACACAAGGAGAGTAACTGACACCCTAAGCACTGAGGGTATTTACCAACCCTTCTCCGAATCACACTGAGCCTTCTCTATTGAACCACAGATCAAATTGCTGGACAGCTCCACATAAAAATGAGAGGCAATTCTAACTGCCGATCTTTTGGCCTCTGTAAAATGTGTGTATTCAACAGCCCCAAATTGGGTTGCTCTGGTGTTCGTAAAGTTCAGCGGTTCAAGTTGGCAGTGATCAACTGTGAAGTGATTCCAGAGGAATTAAGGTCTCTCCACTCCAGACCTCTTGAGAACCAATAAGCCTTTTGGCAAGGTCACCAAAGGTTAACCTACGACACCACGGTCAAGATTCACCAGCTCATTCCATTTAAAGAGGAAAAGTGCCCTTCTTGTCTCTCGCCAGCGTAATAGAGTGCAGGAATTCAGTGTGGTGTATTTTACGCAGTTTGATTCTGAATGTGCATATAGACGTTAAAATATAAGTGTCCATGTGATTGCAATAAATAAGAGCGCTTTAATTAAATAGCTCTCTTGTATGGTTTTGACACTGCATTGAGCTGTGGCCCCAGGCTAAGAACCTTCGGTAACTCTGAGTCTGTCACCACTGAGTAAATCTCTTTTTTTTTCTCGTCCACATCACTTTGGTCCAACTCCAACGCCGCCAATAGGCCAGTCAGGCGGCTCTGAGCAGGAGTGGGAGTCAGTGTAGCTGGGAAAGGGTCAGAAGAGGGTTCCCAAACCTGAGCATCTCCTTCTCTCTCCCAGACAGATAAATCTGCCGCAGCCCACAGGCTGCTCTGAATGCTCCAGCCCCAGCTCATATGGTCTCTATTAAGACTACCGGGCTGCTGTGCCAAAGCATCTCACACTCACCCTTTGTGTGGTTGGCCTGGCCATCTCTAACGCTCTTGGCCTGGAGAGGTCCAATGGGCCCAGCGGGCCGGCCGCTGACAGAATCATTCTGAAGGCCTGGTAGTCTGGCTTTTCATTGTAGCCAAGGTTTTTCACGCTGGACAGGAACCTGGCTATTTCTGCAAGGGGTCAGAAAGAAAGACATCTGAATATGCTAAACTTAAAAGGAATAGTTCACCGAAAAAAACTGAAATTCTGAAGAACATTTCAGTTGTCATTGTTCAAACAGTGAAAGTTAATGGGGTCCAAAACTTTCAAGTATCATGAAATTAATCCATACAACTCATTTGGTATACTGTAATTCTTCCAATGCAACACGAACACTTTGTATGATGATACCGATCACAATTTAAGCCTTTATTCACTTTCAAATCATATCAAAACATTGATACACAAACACAAACATCAAATAAAGTCAAACCTCATTGATTCTCGTACGTCACGTGACCAAACGTCATGACGATTGACTTGGACAATACCATTTGTATGAATTAATTCCACACCATCTTAATGTTTTTGACTTTCACAATATGGACAAAACCAGCTGAAACATTCTTCAAAATATCCTCTTTTGTATTCCACAGAAGAAAGAAACATGTACATTACAAGTTTGGAACGACATAAGGGTGAGGAAATGATGACAGAATGTTCATTCTTGGGTGGACTATCCCTTTGATACACAGAAACAATTCTGAAAATCAGATGTTAAGCAGGAATCTTTTTTCGAAACCCCTCATCATGAGGATGTGTTGATTATTAATGTTTTTATTGATATTAATTTATTGATGCACTAACTGTCTGGCACTTTTAAATTTCGTTGTACAGGTTACAATGACAATAAAGGACTATACTATACTATCATGTAGAGCAGAGGTCCTCACTGTCTGTTCCATGAGACATAATTACAACAGTGGCACCATTTAACTGTTTCTACAGTTTAAAGTGAGCAACGCGTCAAAACAACACAGCGGTACACACCGCAAGCGCTCAAGGTCATTTATCGTAAGGGTCTTTGGGCACTATCTTTAACATTTGTATCTAGAACCAAACGCCGTTCCGTGCGCATTGCTTCCCTCCCTGCTGAGGACTCTAATTCGCCACATTTAGAGCTGCAGATGACTTGGTTAGTACAACACAGTAGCAAAAACAGTGAACAGCAAAATAGATTCATTCTTTAGCTAAAACACTGCAGAAAATGAGAATGCAGGAAAAACTATTATTTTTATCTGTCATACATATTTGACTCTGACCATTCAAATAAAAAAGTTTTTTGACAAGCTGGGTTTTTTTTTCCTCCATCTATATTTAGCATTATTTATTAGCATATTAAGAGCATTTCATAATAAACAATGTTTATACTGTAATTGGGAAAATAATTTGTAGATGGCAAGGAAAGACAACAAAAACTTATTTTTGTTTTCTGCTAGTGATGACAGGGCGTTTTGTTTGTTTGTTTGTTTTTAGTAGATACTTATTTTAAGCAAAATGTAAAAATTGTGCAGACTTCAAGAGGAAAACCCTGAACCCCCATACAGTATATTTTCTGCCACATGGCCATACATGGGTATATAAATGTAAAAAAGAATAATAGCCTGAAAGAAAATCTGATCATCATATCCATTTGGGCTCAACTGATGAATTTGTTTTTCTGTGAAAAATTCTCAGACACCACTGTTATGGCTCTGAGGTCCCAATATACTCATCTTTGATGACTATTTAGGATTTTTTGATGTTTTATAAAGTACTTCTGCCGCCCAGATGGAAATTTATAACCATTCCAAATAAATATTGTCCGGTGGGAAGGAAATCTAGAGACCGGACCTCTTGGAACTTTAATTGAATACCCTTGATGTAGAGCATCCCAAATGTGTCCTTTTTTGGAAACTACACAAGTGAGGGCTACAGTGGAGTTTGACCGTGGTTGAGTATTTGCATAATTTGCAGATAAACACCAACTGAGCTGGTCTGCATGTTTTATGTTGATGCATCCTGCTGTTGACCTAGATGCTTACTGAACACACTCGCAAATGTCCGGCCAAGTGACAACCTGCGTCTGCAGACTTCATTTTCATTCCTAAGGAAACAAAAACCACATCTTCCTAACAAATGGACAGTGGCAGGAGCACAATGTAGAGGGGCCTCTCAGTTCATACGAGAACACAAATGTGTGTCTAATATGGGCACCTTCCATTCTTCACTGTAATAAATATGCTGGATGCAGTGCTACGCCAGTGCGCGTTCTCTTTGTGGCAGCCTGGCTGAATGTATACCACATGCGCAGCCTTGATGCATGTTAGAGGTCTTATCTTTCTGGTCCAGCTGTAGCCAGCCTCTCAAGGTTGGGAGAATAAGGCCTCATCATAATCATAGATCACAAAGCCCCCTTTCAGAAGACGCACGTGCCCTCGCTCCCTGTGGAGGGGGAAAAGATACTGCAGGGACACTAGAATCCGTTGATGAAGGAGAGGCAAGGAGATTGTGCTTGTGGGGATGGCGAGGAATCTAAGTCCCTGCCCCATACCTTGTTGATCAAAGCAAATGGTCTGCACACTCACGTGCACCTACCCGTGCTGGAGCCGGACATGGACATGTTCAGGACAGAATCTGGCAGGTTGGACATCAGCCTGTGGTCCAGAGATGATAAAGGTGAAGGTTAAACAGACGTCCTGTTGCAAAAATGCATCTGAAAACACCTCTTTGCTTTCGACTCATGGAATCACACAACATACGTTTAAAATTTCACTATAAAGAACTTGTCGTTCTCTCTTCTAATGATCCACAGATCCTTTTAAAGCTGTGTACTCCACTGCTTAAATTTCCAGACAAGAAAGAAAATATGTGTCCTTTTACACCTTTTTAGTTTTAATAAAACAGTTGAGTGAATAATTCAGGCTGAATAAGCACAGAAAGCCTCTGATCAGCAGCCACTGTACACAATTAGACCTATGGTGAAAAGGGGAACGTACTTGGCCTTGGCCTCCTGGACCTCAGCTGGGTTCCTAAGAGATGAGAGCCAGGGAAGAGTTCCACACTGCCAGTGAAGCAAGCAGTAGCCCAACACCTCCAAGTCTCCTCGTCTGGATGCGGCTGTTGGAGAAAGCGAAGATAAGGAAAAGAAGTTAAGTGTTGGTTGAGAAGAGAGGTAAAACTCTTTTGATTGAATGACCCGTCCATTGGCTGCTGAAATATGCCCCTATAAAAAAGGCGAAGAAGGAGGGGGGGGGGTGATGGAGAGGAGTATTTTGTTTTCTCAGCTGGTGCCCTGGCCTGCCTCACAGGCTAACGGGGCTTTTCTTAGAGGGGCTGAGAGTTGAAAGAGTAGGTCAGTTTCCTCCCACCAGCGCTCCTCACATCTCTCTCACACTCCCTCCTCCTTCGTCTGGTCTGGCGACTCGTCCAGGAACCTGATCCTGACGGCCTCTGACATGATCCAGACAGCCTGTGGCCCAGCCCGACACTCTCTCCGACGGAGAGCCAAGCAGTAAAACAAAGAAATAAATGTCTGGGCCCAAATAGTTTCCACATGTTTCTGGATTCCGTGGGGTCTCTGCTGGCCTTAAGAGAAGAGCCTGAGAGTGTTTGTATGTGCTCCTTAGACCGCCTCCATCTCCACCTCGGCCGTAACACATTACACAACTGCCATCTAGTGTAAATGTCTTTTGCATACTAAAAACTTCTTACAAGGCCACTTCGTCTTTTATTATTCTTACATTTGTTTAATATACCAATAAAGACTCTATCTCTACCTTGGGCTAGGAAACGATACAATTTCCCAAATCAGTTTGATTCTGTTTCACAAGCTCTTTATTTGAATCAAATTTTTGATTTGATTAAATTCGATTCCAATATTAAAAAGTGCAGTTCTAATGTTATTTTTTTGTAAATATTCATACATATCTAATTCTGTACATTATACTGGGCATTGTTCAAATCAGTAACTCATCTTCTTGAAGAACTATCCATTACAAGAACCGGACTCAAAACACCAACAATGGAAATTGTAGCTTTCAAAGGGATAGCGGGCTACACTACACTAAACCGGTTAAGAGTCAATCGCTTCAGAAATCATACTTCATTTCAGAAATTGGGCTGCATAATGTGTTCTGTATCTTTTTGATTCACTAAAAAGAACGGGCTCATAAGAGTCACTGGTTGCAGGAATCAGGCTACACTTGTCACGCTGTATGTTTTTGATTCACTAAAATGAAGCAGCTCACAAAAGTCAGATTACACTGGTCACACTGCATGTTTGTTTTGCGTGCAGCCCATGAGAACAAAACAATAAAAGATGTTTAAAAAAAATATTAAAAAACTCTATGCAACTGTTTTTAACCTTGGAAGCAGAAGAGATTAATACTTTTGGAATAAGTACAAGGGGTTTCAGTCTTCAAATAAGCCCAAGAGAGTTCTTTCACACTTCCATAAGCTCAATGGGAATATATCCCAGTCTAGTTTTTACAACACCACATCTGCTTATGAGCCCTGAGTGTGAAACGGCCTCACTTCAACCAACTGATTAGTCTTATGCCAACCAGACAGACAGCAGTCACATTTAGTCATGAAATATTAGTTTTGGATCCCAGCTATTAAACCAATTACGAGTTGACTTTAAACTAAGGACCCTCAATGAATTACGTTTGCCTACATTTAAATCTGAATGGGATGGTTTTGTCAGTTTTACTCGTATACGGGAGTTAACCTCCTGTTAAGCCTGTCCATTCATGAAAAGCTCCAACTTCATCAATAAGGGTAAATTAAGGCACATCATTTGTTCGTGCCTAGAGAGTGTATTAACTCAATACTGTAACTGCAGTCCATCTCCTGAGAAATTACTTATTGACTGCATTCATCAAAAGGGAAAATCTCTGCCTAAATCCATGACCATCATTGATCCTGCCATGCCTATTACAGAGTCAGCCTCCCAGCCCGCTAGCCAGCAACACCATTAGGCCACGTATATAGGTTTTCTTTATTTTTCTTCAACCTTGACCAAAGTAATTTAGCAAACACAATTTAATAGAAAGGATTTTAACATCCCTCACAGGTGACCTTGGAAAAATGCCTCTTAAGTGCCATGTAAAAAGGGTACTATGATTAAGGACCAAAGTGCACAAAATAAGACCATCTCTGTAAACATTTAGTACGACTCTGTAATATGGAGCCGAAAGGGGTGGGCTGCCTGGCCTAGTCCTGACACCGATTCACTTATAAAAAGGCCGATCCACAAGAACGATGCATTCTAGGCTGAGCACAACACCTTCCATCAGATAGAAGCTGTTGTTCATAATGATGGCCTATTGTTATTGTGATTATCCAAAGCGCCATGTCAAACTCTTGAACCTCTCCTCCTGAATTTCAGCCAGCTCAATTCAACCCTACAGGTGATAATTAGGCCTTTAGCAAAGGCTTCAGTGGGACACGAAGTGCCGTCTCTGCACTCCTCACCATGGTTACAAATCAACATCTACACGGGGTGCCAGGGGCCAAAAGAAAAGAAACACTCTGTAATCTGCATTCATCTACAGGGCAGTCAGTGCTAATGACCTACACAACAGCTGTCAGTGTCCTCCGTCAAGACGTCTAGTGCGGTGATGTCGGCTCGGCTGCGGATTGTTTAATAGAGGCGCAAACAAGGTTTGTCAAATTTACGGCCTCGCTGCTTTGAGTTTAGCTTTGGGAGTGGATCGGGACATTGAACTCCCAAGTTGGTGCGTCAGTGGTTAGGTGTTTTTATAAACTCTCAAGTGTTATATCACTTGCCATATGCAGTGTGATTTACAAAGTACAACTGGCCATACATTTACAGAGCAGAAAGACGGAATCAGGAACATATGTAGAATCCTGTACATGAAATGTTAACAAATTGTTTCAGGTAAGAACATGGTCTAAAAGCAGCCAGACCTTGGTCTGAACCTGAGCATGATTTACTTTCTGATGTATCAGACAATATGTTTTACTGGGTCCACGTTATGAGCTACAGAGATTCATGCACTTTTTTCCCCTTTTATATCTAAATAGGAATACACACATGCATTCCCACATATTCATCCTCCACATATAAAACCCATCCTAATGACATGAAAACACCATACTGTTAAAGAAAAATATGGGGGGAGAAGGTTTCAATCCACATACAGTAAAAACCTCTGGTTTGTCATGCCAGGAGTTTTCAAACTTTTTTATGCCATAGACCCCCAAATATGAGAATCCCCTTAAAAGTCATTAAAAAAAAAAAAAAAAAGATAAATGCAGCTTTATATTTTGATGTATGCAGCCCTATTTATATAAAGTGAGAAAAATAGGTATGATTGTTATAAAAAAACATGTTATTTCCAAACCTAAAATATAATATTTATCAAGTATATATTTTCTGAAAATAAGGTTGCTAGATCTAAATTTTAGATACCAGTGAAACAGCAGAATACTAACTAATGTAAGTTAAAAAAGGTCCTCAAAATTATTGAAAATAAGTAAACAGTCAGTAATGCATTAAAAACAAAAAAAAGCTAATTACAAACTATAGGCCAAAGACAATATAAAAAATATACAAATTATTAAAGCTACAAATGTCATTCAGTTTAGAACAGTTAGTGATTTTTCTCTTTGTCTTTTGTTCTCTGATTAACATTAATGACACAGACAGCAGCAGATTTATTAGGCCGCTGTCACTTTAAGACCTAATGCACGGATCCAATATACTGATAAACATTTTATTTTTCACAACTAAGACATAACAAACTGGGTTTTAGGCGAATACTCGCCAAGCCTGGGATTTTGACATACTTTTGCATGTATTTGACTGTTTAGGTGCACACCCAAAGCTCTAAGTTCACTTTGTTTGTCCGTGTTCCGCTCAGTTTCAGAACGTTCGCACAGAAAGCCACCTGAGGGACAGCGGGAGTTCGCTTTCGTGCTTTTAGTAACTCTTTTTAATATCAAGCATGTCCCATTTTACGAAAGTCAAGTTCCATGATTTTACTGAAAGGAACAGAATGAGGCACAATAATCGCTTTATCTCGATGATCTTATTTTCATAATTGTTGGAAGCCAAATGAAAGTCGAAACTCGATTTCAATTAATCGCATAGCCCTAACTCAAACTCTAATAGCATACAATTAAATAAATGTATACATTTAAAATATAATCGTGTTAAACATATTTAAAAAATAAATAAACATTAAACTTGCAAAATAAACTTTATAATTTATTTTTCTGCTGACTGGGCATCTTGTCTTTTCTCCATGTGCTTTCAAAATTAACAGCAACAGAAACATGGCTATTAGCAAGCTTTACCACCGTGTATTCAGTATTGAACTCCTGTAATATCCTATGGCCAACACAGGCAGAGATATTGGCTTTGAGTCCCAGTTCAACAAAACATCAAAGCTTTAATTAATAGTAAATGCATACAAAATGCAGGTTATGACTTTGACTAATTATGGATTTCTTGAATTAAGTCTGCCCAAGTAAGCATGGATAGAACAATCAATATCCAATAAAAAGGACTGTACACAATTTACGAGTTAATGTGTTTCCAATAGTGTGACCCAAAGTTAAGGACATGATACAGACAAGTCCCAGCCACATAAACAGACCCCATTATAAGGTGAGTAATCTGGATAGTGAATTCATACTTTTTGGTGAACCTCTTGTTTTAACGTTAACATGAAATGAAAACTATCCCTATTCACTTCCTTAATGAATGTTCCTGGTCTAATTGCGGCTAATACATTGATTCATGTTATTCCAAAGAAAAATAAAGGGTTGTCTCTGAATTCTTCAATCAAAACTCCGATATCACATTTCTTTTCCCTTTTTCAATTCCCTACTTATTTTTCTCACTGAATATTCAGTTTCACTTGCAAATACTTCAAATTATGAAAGTAAAATGGGTTGCAAATGGCAATTTATGCTGACTTTAACTGGGAAACAGAGGACATTTATGCATAATGGAATATGTTTCTATCTCGGTGATACCTCAGCGTGGTTTAAAAGGATAAGATAAATGACAGATTTCACATTACCTACTCCTTTGTGAGCGTCAATGCTTGTATACTCAATGGTGCCATTGTGTCCTTTCTTGGGGTTCTCTTTGTACTCTTTATGCTCTCCATTAGGACAGTATCTGTATGACAGTCCATAGTCAGCCAAGTACACCTGCAAAAGATAAAGTCAGCATAAATCATCCCAAAGACATTTTCTTTCAAACTGAATCTTTCCTACTGTATATGGTATTTTAGTGCAAACCACAAGGAAATGGGGTCAAGTAATGACAGCAGACTGAGACTTTAATTGATTATACTCCATTATACTTAAGTTCTAAATGTCATCAATGCTGGCTGGCCGTCTTAGTAGACGATCAATGAAAATAATACAAACATTCTTATTCAAGCATGTGCCACGTTTGAGTACACAAAATGAAGTCCCACTTTATATTAGGTGTCTTTAACTACTATGTACTAACAATCATTTGATACAATGCACATATTGCGTACATACTAGGGCTATATAATGCAGATAAATGACTGAAGAACGTGAAATTGCGCCATTAACGTCATGCAGTTACATGATCTTAGAAGTCCAGGCTTATTGCATCAGAGATGTCAGAGAGAACAGTCTGTTCTCAGTCTGTCTGTTTAGCTTTAAAACACAAGCTCTGTCATATTCTGTGATTGTTTCTGAAGAGTGCGAGCCCTCACACATCGCACTGTGTGAAATACAGACTGAACAGAACGTCAAAACATACCACCGTTGTATGGCTAGATGATACACAAACTACGTTTCTCGGCTGGATAAAGCTAATCAGCTTCTCGCTAGTAAAGTTTCGATGGATGAGGATTGTAATCAAGGTAAAGACAATTGCAGTGATGTACAGGAGTCGTACAGTAGCACGTGCGAGTCCGTTATACTGATGCGGAAACAAACCGTGTATGCGTACGCTCGATACACTCATCTCCCATTGTATTAATGCATAGACACATTTCAGTACATTCAAGTTGTTTCCACACACATTCAGGATGTTTTTATCTGTCATGCGTTTGTTTCTGTGTTTAGTAATTCAGAATATATCCATGTACAGAAGTAGGCATATAATGCAGTCAGGTCAAGGCAGTTGGTTTAGGTTTTTTTTATTTTTGGCATCTCCATGTGGTCCTGTTCAGTATTGCAACTTGACATCTAAAACTAAACAAGCTCTAAAAAGTTTTAAACAAGCTCTTTGATGTTGCACGGTACACATGTACACTGAATTCTGAAAAGTTTTGTTCCGTAATGGCTTTTTTTCATGGGTGCTTTGGTGTGAATAATTTTATGAATTATATGGACTCCTTATATCATGTGGTTATTTGGTGTCCTGTTGAATTCTCCAAGTGTCCTTTTTTGGAAAGACACCTATATTTACCTTGAAAAAAAGTGATTGATAGCATTTTTAAATCTCTTGACAGCCCTAGTACAAACGTTTTTACGTTGTACTTGTATTTAAAAAAAGTAATTACAACTGAAATTAATTTCTGTAGTTACATCTGTAGTAGTACCCGTATAGTATACTATAATAATTACACTGTTTACCCTTCCTTTACCCCTTAACCCAACTTTAAACCTGTCCATACCACCAAACCTGTCCCTAACCTTGCCCGTATCCCACCTTAATAGCAGCAAAAGTGTTTTGCTATACATCATGAACACAGTTAGTACATTAACTACTATGTACTTAAATAAAAAAATTATAAAAGACACCTAATATAAAGTGTGACCCAAAAAGATGTCACATCATTTAAGATGTCCCTTATTGTTTGTGGTAATACGCATAGAAACTCACCTTGCTTGGATCTCTGTGTCCCAATAAGAGATTGGCAGCCTTAATGTCAGCATGGACGTACTCATTGTCATGAATATATTCCAGCACATCCAGCTGTTAAGGGCAAAGTGACAGAGGGGAAGGTTAACATGAATAATTTAGTAACCTCATAATGACCTACAGGCAGATGAGCTGGATGCAAGGCAGCCGGACAGAAAATGCAACAAAAGCTTACTCAAAAATCCACTTTATTATGTAATACTGTAAATAATGTTGCCTTGTCACACTTACCATGTTCAATCAAACCCTAACTGAGGTTGCATATTCAAGGGTCACGATTATAGTAGGTTTATAAATTGTAGAAATGCAGTTATCGCTTTTGTTAATTGAAATAAAGCTGAAATAAAATAAATATTGAATGAAAAACATTTTAAAAAACTTAGGCAAATTCAAAATATGAATGAATACTATAATAGTACATAAATATTACTAAAATAACACTGGCAAAACAGCTCTAACTAAATGTTGAACGAAGTTCAGCAGCGTCTCACCATGAGGACACCCAACTGTAGCACGGCGGGCTTCCTCAGCTGTCCACCATTCTCCATTAACACCTTTTGCAGGTCTGTGCCCAGCCGATCCATCACCATAAACCTGTACCTATACAACCAGACAACAATATATATATATATATATATATATATATATATATATATATACACCACTACAGTGATATGCATTACTCATATCACGGTGGTCATATACGGCCCACCCTAGTCAAACTGAAGTTCCATACCTTGTCCCGTTATTTTCAGCCAGTCCAGACCCCCAGTAAGTTGGGATCCCCAAAAACTCCTTGTGTTTAGACTTCTTCCATTTGTTCACTGTGATATTAGAGTTTAAAAATGTTTTAGCCATTTTATACATTTGCACATGATTTATAAACATATAAAGTTATATGTATACGCATCTCTCAAACACTGATAAAGAAGCACTTCCTCCAGCCTAGCTGGAAGGGAAATCTGTCTTGACTGGCTGTGCACCAGATTGACAGGTGGTCAGGGGCCCTTTGGAGAAACCAGCATCATTATCAGCAATTTGGTCACTCTCTCTGAATTAGAGCTCAAACAAGCTGGGATTGCACTAACGACCACAGAGGTGCATGTTTGCTTTGGTTTATTAATTCGCCCAGCCAGGCTGATTTACATCTATAGCCACTTCATCAGTGACATGCACTTCATGTTTGAAAACTCTCAGATGAAGATGAGGGGTCTTCAGTATTTCCATTCAACACTACTCCAAACATGCACATGTTTCTCTACATCCTTTGGCAATATTAAAATCAGTGTTTACAGATGTACAGTGTTACAGATTAAGTTTTTTCTTAACAATAGAATTACATTACATAATATGGAGAGAATTTAGGTGGGAAAAAGGAAAAGAAAAGAAAAAGAATCTTACTAGTATCTTGCTTTGCTGCTCGTTGATAAAATTTCAATTCTGAGAATAAAGGTCCATTTTCATGATATTCCTGAAAATGTATATAGAAATTGTAGACACTTAGCCCATGTATTGGGTGATATCTCATCAAACTGTTTCAATATATTTCTTACCACTTTGATCACAAAATCAGTGTCATCTCGAACAGGGACATTCACATCCAGAGAGGCTGTAAAATGTAAACAAAACAAAAAAAAAAGTGAAACGTTTCATCATTTCATGTGAATAAAGTTGCGTGTTCATTATTAAAAAAAAAAAAAAAAAAAAAACTACTGTAAACTTGTATTGAGAAAAAAAAATCATTAAAATGTCAAATAAAATATCATTTTAAAATTCAAGGTGCACTAGCAATATAAATGTTCAG
Organism: Rutilus rutilus; assembly: GCF_951802725.1. NCBI lineage: Eukaryota > Metazoa > Chordata > Actinopteri > Cypriniformes > Leuciscidae > Rutilus > Rutilus rutilus. Next base: position 14,792,749 of record NC_140225.1, read on the forward strand.
GTCTTTGAACTCTTGTGCCACCATGTCTAATGCCATAGATGAAACTGAAACGATGAAGGCGTTTCACATTTAACACAGAATATAAAGTCATTACCCAAGTAGATCAGTCCAAAACCACCTTTTCCAATGATTTTGCCGATGCGCCAATTTTTCTTTTCTGAATCTGTTAAAATGCATCCGTCTGGAAGTGGACGGGCTGCTGTGTATTTCTTTGGAGCCATGATGTTAAATTGTCATGTAGAAAGTTTCAGAACGAATAATCCTAATGACTGAAGAGATGTAAAGTTCCTGTCAAGTCATTCCTGGTTATATGGTTCCTTATTTAACCACTGTTTCACAAACAAACTAACAACAACGCCTTCTTATAAAAGCATGTCAACAATCAATAAGAAGTATAATGTTATACACAGGAAGGATGTTTATAATCACAGTTTCAGTTCTTCCAGTCAGTGCAGGCTGCTTTCACCGCCACAGATTGCAACTTCCTGAAAGTGATTGACACTCCCCTGACATCGGTTCCAAATCTTTACCAACCAATCAAAAACAGAGATGTGTGTGCCCTTCATATTCAACTACCAATAAAATACTTAGAGAGCCGGAACAACACCGTAGCAAGTTTTATCACAGGGCAGCGCCGATGTCATTCAAAATAGGATGAGAAGATCCACTCGTTTTCGCGAATCGATTCATTCGAACAGTTTGCTGCAAAGAACTGAATCAAAAGCGGTCAGTTTGTTGATTCCAACTCATAAACAAAGTAATTTATAACCTACAGTGTATTTATAATTTGCATACACTACTAAAATTGATTTACATATTTTGGGTTGTGTGGTTTTTACACATTTAACATCAAATACTGTTAAAACTAACCTGTATTTAATGCGGTTATGTCATAAACATAGTTATTTATTTTTAGTATGTTTTATTTGTGAACAATCTTGCTGTACAGCTATTAAAGTGACTTGCTTTTCCCTCCGCTGGTTCACTAAATCTATTAGCACTAAATCTGTGGCTGCATCTGAAAAGGCAGACTTGTTTGCTTTGTTGACTTGTTGTCCTATCAATGACTAACTTTATTAGTCCTTTATTAGTCATTTTATGAAAAAAAGGTTGAACAAATTGCAACAGAAGCAAACTCAACTGATTTTGTATCTGTCATGAGTAGCCTAAGGGGAAAAAAGCCCCGAAGAATCCCATTAGGGGAAAGTTTCGAAAAATACCCAAATATTGCCTTTTCATCAAGCGGCAACCTCCCTGGCCGTTTCTCAATATGCGTTCTTGTCTGTACTTGTGTTCTTGTGAACTTGTGAAACGTCATCATTCGCTGCCCAAGTACTGTCCCAATACACAACTTTGCATTTTGGCAGGAACGGTTAAAAATCCCGGAAGTGTTCTTGACACGCCCATTTTACAGAGGATGCAGCGGTTGGTAACTTGTGTGAACTTGACGGCAGAAATATCCCAGCATTCATTTCGGCATTCAAGGAAGGAGTTATGTTTGGGTTATTTAAACCCGTTATTTAACCCGTTATTTAAATCGCGTTATGTTTGGATACTGCAGACGGCGTCTGTGTGGGGGTATTATTGCACAATACCAGCATCGTCTCAAACTGTCAGCAGCGTTCTGTGTGCTCGTCACCTTGTGAGTTCATTCTTCCAAGAACAACTAGCAAGAGCGTTCTCCCCAAGAACACAAGTCCGTTCTTTGCATTCTTGGTTTTGAGAAACAGCCCTCTCTCTTGAAACCAACACGGAAGTGAATTCAGCGGCAATTCATCGACTGGCCGCTTGAGGCTGGGTGCAGAAGTGAGTCAAATCTATATCTCCCCCATGTTAAAATACCCAACTTTACTGCAGAAAAAAACACGTTTACAGCCTGGTGCAAAAAGTGGCTTTGGTCTATACAGCTTATTTTTCCCTTCATGACAACTGTGAGGGGGGTGAATTTTTTTATAACTCTTCCGTTTACATTATATTAAGCCTTAAAGTTCTGCATAATTAAGGGTGTCCACTTTTGAGTGACAGGTGGATTCCTGCTGCTGTGGTCATTAGGCATCATTAGCCGTTTGTCTGCTGTCTGTTAGCCGTCACGTTACGTCTGACTGTAAAAATAAATAAATTCGGGAGTGACACGCTGCCAAGATGGCGACGGTCGGCTACGCCCACTTTAGGCTTCAAAACGGTCTTCAGACACCTACGGGTGACGTCACGGACACTACGTCCATATTTTTTTACAGTCTATGTATGCTTTTCATACGCCTATTCATTCTTTTTCTCACGTGAATTCCCAGGAGACAATGGGAAGGAGAATGCAGAAGACAAAAGGTAGGTGAAATAAAAAGTGAACCCCCAGAAACAGTCCCACACGGACCCATCCCCAAACCCCATCTCTGCAATAATAATTAATAAAGGCTGGTTTCTAAAGTACTTCTTCCTGCCTCTATGTATTAATGCTCATGGGTAGCCTAAATGGGTTCCATTCAGACCTTAACATTAAGTATTTTACTGTTATATGTCAACAAGATTCAACAAGACATTTTCACCTGGCTATACCCAATGATTAGATCTGTTTCTTTATGCAAATTAGCACATATGTAATTAGATTATGTTCCATTTGTTCATGTTAACAAACAATTTTAAAAAACTTGAAATACATTTTTTTTCTGTCTTGATGTAAGTTATTAACTCAGTAATTTTCATGGTGATATCTAAAGGTTAAAATTTGTACCCTATTCACGTGAGAAAAATAATGAATAGGCGTATGAATACCGGTCTGGGTCTTTTTCAAAACTTTCCCCTAAGGGGATTCTTCGGGGCTTTTTTTTCCTTACTCAGGTCATATTGAGGATACAAAATCAGTTGAGTTTGCTTCTGCTGCAACCTTACGAAACTGATTTCCGACAGACTTCAGTGGCAGATTAGCGGTTTAATGGTCTACTATAGCAAAATAGAGAGTTTTGGTGATAACTAAGCGAATATTTAATTAGTACAATAGTAATTTCTTGCAAGAAAATAACATAAAAAGTGGAAAACGTTGGTCAAAAAACATTTTTATTTTATTTATTTTTTTAGTCCAAAATGTGGAAACACGTTAGCATTTTAGCAGTGGTCTTTACTTCTTTGAAATGGGTTTTTGGTTAAATGGCTCAAATAAGGTCTATGGTTTTGTTCTATGACATAAAATACATCAGTATTACCCCACTCATGATTTTTTAAGGTGTTACGTGTCTTGAAAAAGGATGGTTGCTAACAAGTGCCTAAATGGGAAGTACAAATAGTGGACCTAGTTTGGATGTCGAATAGATGTCCAGAATTGGTCATGGACCGACGGACCCAATATAGACATGATCTGCACGTCTATCCGACGTCCAATGTTTAGTGGGATGGTGACATTGAAGTCGTGGGACCGTGGTGTAGTTCGTTTATAGCCTACCTTTAGCTTTTTACTTCTGGCGACTGCATTTAGGCTTCAAAATTCATAAAATTTGTGTTGATATGTGAAAATTATCTTGATGGACAAAAAGTCTAAATATCATAAACTTTTGTTGATCACGGAGCTTGTTTTTAGTGATAATCCAATATGGAAAAATGTTATTAAATAAAAACATACCTGTACCACTCTATTGTCACAGAATGGAAAGCATAGGATAGTGGGATATCAAAGGCAGCGAAGGATAGATGCTGCCTTCAAAAATTGATTATATGAAGGTATCTCAGGAGACAGATTCGGACGTGCCTTGATGCCTTCCGTGGAATACATCCTCCAAGATACATCCTCCGCATTTTTCAGTTTTCGGACGCAGTTTTCAGGCACGGACACACCAACACGGACACCAGCACTGGCAAGGACACCGGTACGGACACTGGCACGGACACACCAACATGGACACACTGGCACGGGCACCGAAATGGACACTGGCATGGACACCGATGGACACCGGCACAGACACAGGCACACGGACACTGGAACAGACACCGAAATGGACACCGGCACGGAACGAACTCTGGCATGGACACAGGCACCGGCATGGACACGGGCACCGGTATGGACACGGGCACTGACACAGAACGGACACCGGAACGGACACACCAACATGGACACACCAGCACGGACACCGAAATGGACACGGAACGGACACACCGGCATGGAAACCGGAATGTACACTGGCACCGACATGGACACACCAGCACGGACACCGAAATGGACACGGAACAGACACACCGGCATGGAAACCGGAATGGACACTGGCACCGACATGGACACACCAGCACGGACACCGAAATGGACACGGAACAGACACACCGGCATGGAAACTGGAACGGACACCGGCACCGGCATGGACACACCAACATGGACACACCGGCACGGACACCAAAATGGACACCGGCACGGAACGGACACTGGCACAGGCACAGGCACGGACACAGTGAAGTCAAAAAACTTGAATTTGACTTGGTTACATGACACTCACCAACAGCAGTTAAACAAACAAAACTAGACAAGACACAATGGAAACATGAGGGCATACTTATAGTCTTGCAAAAAGTGCTCTGTGTTCACAGAGCTTTTTTTATTTTTTTTGTACTTTGCATTTTAAAATAAACTTCTAAATGTCTGTTCAGTAGTCGCTGTAACTAACAGAAGACACAATTTTAAAATTGCTTCTAATTAAGTGATAAAAAGCAGTTGCAAATGTTGTGCACAATACACATACCCTACTCATATTTGCACCAATAAAATGTGCACTTTTTGTTTTTAATTTAACTTACAGTGAAATGTTTTCCTCGACATCTCGCGATTTCGGAAGTGGGGAACGGAAACTAAAACAAACATACAATTTATTTGTTTACATTCCCATTCATCCTGAATGAGTTGTTCAATTTAATTTGTGAATAAATCATTCAGTGTAATTCGTGAGTGAATAGTTTAGACAAGTTTTTTTATTGAAAATATCCAACTCAAAAGAACAATTTGTTTACAAATCTTACAAAGATATGCTTTTCAGTCAGCTAAAACTGATGATAGATGAAGTGCTTTTAAACAGGCATGCAACTTTAGATCTATTGAAAAAATTCCCTGTCACATTTAGCTTAGAATCACTGGGATATGAGCACATTTGGGCTCTGAGTGGGCTGCAGGGCATATCTCCTTGGCTCTCTTGTAGTCCAGAGTGCAATGACACCAATCTTGAGGGGCCGTGGCACCATTTTCCATAAATGCCCCTTGTAATGAAGATGGCATAATTGTTGCAATTAGAGAGAGCAGCTTAGGATGGCCTTGCAGTGACCGACCTCAGCCCAGGTCCATATGGTCTGAAATAGATAATGAGTCTCTTAATGTGTTATGTATACTCAATATGGACTGTAAACGGACAGGCTGTAATTTTCACCAAGGCCATCAAGAAGTGACAGATAAGCCCCTTGTGAAACTGTCCTGACAATTTTAGTAAGCCACACTTCTCTTTCTCTCACATTCTGTCTGTCACTTTCTCAACTGCAGGCACACATGCTCAAAATAAGGTGACAAACGTGTCTTGACCTTTAAATCATGAGACAGATTAAAATATGAAATGAACCCTGTATAAAAGCTATAATTTTCCAAATATTTGAATTAATAATAAATGGTTTGAGTAATGTTTTGCACATAAAAAAATAAGATTAGAATAGTCCTCTTCATCTTGAATACGTGATATTGACTGTTCTGTTCTGTTTGTTTTGTTTTTTTACTAATTTTACCCCAGATTAAGCATTAATGCAAAGACTAAAACTAGAAAAATGCAAAACACCAGACATAATGCAAAACACAATTAATTAGATTAAATGAAAAATGAAAAATATTAAAATGAACAATGTTAACACTGTATAAACAAAATATGCAAAGTTGTGGAAAAGTCCTTCCAAGGTCAAAGTTTAGAGGAGGACTTAAGATGTTGTACATGGGTGAGTTTGCTACCATATTGAAATGTTGTTTGTCTAATTTACACGTCACATTGTTTAGATTTTTGAAAAATATTTGTTAAGAACATTTTGAAAAAGAAAACTTTGTCACAATTCTAACAAGTTAAGGATTATACTTTTATACTTTTTTTGCTAGTGCAGATCCGTGTGACTGAGTTATGTTTTTTGTAAGATTGTGTTGTGTTGGTTTTGATCTTTTTGGGTCATGTAGCAGTAATACTCTGAAAAGGGAAACATCAGCATCAAATAAGAATGTGTGGAACGGATGAGGAAAATGCATTTTAAAATGTCACAACATAACACTGTGACACAATAAAAAAGTGGTGTATATCTGGATGCATGTATAGATGCAAATGTAAAAGAGCATAATGACCTGACCTATTACAGATCATTACACTGACATACGTGGTTGGCAAGAAGCAGAGATGTCAAGCCGTATCATGTTGGCTGCGTTGGTGCTTTCAGCACATGTTTAGTATTCTTCATGTGTGCAGTTCTTTATTAGCTTGTAAAGAAAATAAATGGCGAGGATGCTGAAATTCTCTCTCTTATTCCCAGTATGGGTCTTATTGCATCGGTTCCATTATCAAGTGTTCATTCTGCACACTAAAAGAAGCTGTTTAATATTGTCTGCATTACATGTCGACTTATCATATTGTAACCCCGAGGCATTGCTTGCAAAATGATATGTTCCTCTGAGTCAAAGTATGCCTTAAATGCAAGATTATTTCAGTCTGCATTTTTGTACTGATTGTACAAGTTATTATACAAGAGAAGCACATTAGCAGTCCATACAAGCAAACAGCCTCTACACTATGTTCCAATTACAAACTGTTTTGCTCCGAGTATTTTCTTTCTCTTTAGTGCATTATTGAGGCCTTTAAAACTAGTTATGGTTGCAAGATGTATTACTATTTCAAATACAAGTAATATGAATCTAATGACCAGTAATGAGAGACTGGTTTGCTATTACACAAAGGGGCCAGAGACTTGCTAATAAAGCATGCGGACTGCTTCAGGGAACATGCACTGACCAAGATGTACATTAGGGCCGTAATATCTCTAAGGCCTGAGGCTAAATTGAAATGTAAAACCCCAAACCAAACATCATTTAGGGCTATATATCTCTTCACGATGTGCCACTATTTGTGCAGATTGGTGGTGGTTATGATGTAATTTTTTCTCTTTTAGAGCTGTGCATTCTACAGTGGTCTTTATTATGTTTTCGTCCTAGATAAACAAATAATATAAAAAGAGTGGGACAAAAATCTGAGAATATTGCATAGCAACAATCCAGCCGGAGTCCAACTCATTTAAATCAATATATAGCGCAAGACCTTTGTGGATATTATGATTTCTTTCTGTAACGTTGAATTGATGGATTCTGTCTGAGTGCTCGCGATGGCATCTTCACTGGAATATATGCCTTTAATAAGTTATTCTCGTTTCCTAAAGATGAGCCCTTGGATGTCAACCATTTACATGCCTTCATAATATCTCCATCGCTTTTCAAGTGGCCAGTAGTCCTTCAGAGGAGCAGCAGTTTAAACCAGAATCAAGAAAGATTTAATTGATATTATTGACTGTGTATGATAATACTAATAATACTTTATTTGAGCCGTAAAACTGCTCTGTGGCAATCGTCTATACATGTGTGCAGCTATGGAGCTGTACAGTAATATGATGAACATACACAACCGTTTAGAAGTTTGGGGTCAGTAATTATTATTTATTTTTTTTTGAAAGAAATTAATACTTTTATTCAGCGAGGACACATTCAATTCACCAAAAGTGACAGTAAACACTAACACAGTTACAAATATACAGTACATTGTTTAAACTTTCTATTCATCAAGGAATGCCAAAAAAAAAAAAAAAGTCCACATGAGCATGATTTCTGAAGGATCAACTGACAAAACAGGATTTTCTGCAAAACAGGTTGCATTGTTTCCGGTTCATGTGTTTTGTATGTGCTTCCATAAATACAAAGCTGTTTCAAGATGCGAGCTACCAAAGATGAGCATAACCGGTGTCCATTGCATATGCAGATGTATATCTAAAAGTTTTTAGTTTTTTTATCTTTGTTCTTCTCACTAACATTCGGATATTAGAGTTAAATGGCAACAATAAAAAATAAAGCTAGGTTAGCTGATTACTTTAAATGTCCATAGATATTGCCGTCAGTTCATACTGCTGGTACTTAGCTGCGTCTAAGATGTTCTACACACTGTCTGCACCAACACCTTATTTATCTTCACTGTCTTATGACGTTGCTTTTCTCAAGAAGTCACCGCATATATAAAAATGGAAATAGGAGAGAGAGAAATGTAGATTTACTCTTTCCTATAGCATTATGTGGCAGTTCTTTCCCTCTGTAGCAAACACACAGTGAGGCCTGGCTGTAACCTGTAGTTCCTGTTTCCCAGGGTTAATTAAGCTGTCTGGTGCTCTGTGCCTGGATGTGTGTGGTAAGACGGCAAGAAGCCCCTTTAGCTTTGTGTCAACCCCGCTGTCCACATGGCCAGCCCCTGCCTCTGTGCGACTCATCGATCTTAGGGTCAGGTAGACAGAGAGAGCAAGCGGTAGAAAGAGAAGGAGGACAGAGTCAGACACAGGGGAGTTCTGTCTGAAAGCGTGTGCACATGCTTCTATGCTGCTTTGACATGGTGTCCCCAGACATGTGCACTCTTCTTTGCCCTGCAGGACAACCAATTAGAACCACACACTGCTGGATGTGAAGGAAAGCAGCAGCAATGCCATCACCAACTTTCTGACACCTTTCGTTGTCTTTGGTCTGTGAAATTTATGTTTGCAAGTGTGTACTTGGCATCCGCAAACATGTTTTATTATACTCTCTTTATGCTAAAATCTATTTGTTAATCTATTTTGTCCATTGGAATTGTGATCGTTGTGGTTTGTTATTGCTGCACTCTCATGTGAGTGACATCATCATAGAAGAGATGTCATTGCAAGAGGGAGGGTAGGTTATTTTGATTTGAGATTATGAGGAAAGGTTGCCGTGATTTTGCCAAGTAAGACATGTTCCTATCAACATTTTGTTGATCCTGGAACAACATTCCTGTCTGAAAATGTAGTCTTAACCCATTTCCCTACCCCTAAACCTAACCCTAACATATCCCTAAATTCATAGGGAAATGATGTGTGAATTACACTGATGTAGAAGCATCAGATCAACAAAGATGTTGATTCAAGAACATGTTTACTTGGTGAAATCATGTAAACATGTAATGTAATTATGGAGATTTCCGTCCGTTTACAGGGACGAAAATCCCACTTTTCATGCAGTGTGTTCTTCTATGAGGTGAACGAAAAAATACATTTTGATGTCATGGTTACTTTAACCATCTACGGTGGCCAAGAGAGCTCAACTCTCAATGAAGATGTTTTCTTAATTCGCTGGTGGTTTTTATTTGCATGAATTTTTCTTCCTTTTGCAGCGTGTTTCTGTATTTGGCTGAATTGTGAGTTTGCAGCACATTTCTGTATTTTATTGTTTTGTGATATTTGCAGCACATTTCTGTATTTGGTCATGTTGTGAGTATTTGCAGTGTGTTTCTGTATTTGGCTGCGTTGTGAGTATTTGCAGCACGTCACTGTATTTGATTGTGTTGTAAGTATTTGCAGTGCGTTTCTGTTTTTGGATGTGTTGTGAGTATTTGCAGTGAGTTTCTGTATTTGGTTGTATTGTGAGTATTTGCAGAGCGTTTCTGTATTTGATTGTGTTGTGAGTATTTGGATTGTGTTTCTGTATTTGGCTGCATTATAAGTATTTGCAGTGCGTTTCTGTATTTGGTTGTATTGTAAGTATTTGCAGCACGTTTCTGTATTTGATTGTGTTGTGAGTATTTGTGCAGCACATTTATGTATTTGGCTGCGTTGTGAGTTTTTGCAGTGCGTTTCTGTATTTGGTTGTGTTGTCAAGCTGATTAAGATGTTTTCTTAATTTTCTGGTGTTTTTTCTATTTGCATGTGTTTTCTTCAGTTGCAGCGCATTGAGCTCTCTCGGTCACCGTAATCTACTACACTGTCACTCAGTGAAAAGATACAGTCATAGGTCTGCCTGTGGCATGTTTATTTTTGATAATTTCATGAACCTTTTGATTAGGCAGGTCTCATTGTAAAATGTTTTTTTTTTTTGCACATTGATCCAAGCAGGGAAAGTTGTCACATTGTATTTGGCATGAAAAAGCTTATATTTAATTATTAATTTTAATTATTTAATTATTTTTTAAGAACCCCAACTCAATTCATTAAACTCTAAAACAACTATCTAAACATTGTTTTGACCAAGAGAAATTGTAATTTATAAATTGTACAAAATTACATCTAAAAGCATGTGACCTTGTCCCGACCTGACATTAATGAAAGTAGGCCTACATCTGTACGGGAGTCTGGTTATGTTAAGTATATTGCGGATATTGAGATATAGCCTTATTAAAAACTATCTCCCCTAATTGTTCAGTTGATTTTAAGAGCTCTGCACTAAGTTATGCTATGAAAACAAGTGGAATAGAATCTTCTGAACTCTGGTTTCACTTACTCTTTTTAAAAGATTGTGCGCGTTTGATAGTACAAGCAGTGCTGCTATATTGAAGGCAGCCAACAGGCAGGTCAGTGTGGAGTGGTTTATTTACAGAGGTTGACAAAGTACACAACTTCCTTACTTGAGTGAAAGTATACTACTGGTCAAATATTACTCTGTCACAAGTAAAAGTTGTAAAGACCAATTTTTTTACTTAAAGGGATAGTTCACTTTGAAATAAAATTTTGGTATGTTTTAGCTTACCTCAAGGGCATCCAAGATGTAGGTGTCTTTTTTTCCGCAGTAGTTTCAATTTTGATATTTTTAGGTCAAACCGTTCTTGTCTGTCAGTCATATAATGCAGGTCGATGGTCACTGTCTCAAAACACAAGCACAGAGTCCAAATTAAAACAATTCCCCATCGTCCAAATTAAACAATTCCCCATCATAAGTACACATTGATGGCCTAAGACACGAAACGAGCGGTTTGTGTGAGAAAGCGAACTGCAGTTCATTGGAACGAAACCGTAGCCAAGCGACATCTAGTGTATACATCTATACCCACCCGCGGGCGGGTATAGATGTATACACTAGATGTCGCCTTCGCTACTGCAGTTCATTGGAACGAAACCGTAGCCAAGGCGACATCTATGTATATATCTATACCCGCCCGCGCCGTCAGATCATTTGGACGTGTGCTGTGTTCAAGAGATAACAACGATATAAATACTGTTTGTTTTCTCACACAAACTGCTCGTTTCGTGTCTTAGGCCATCAATGTGTACTTACGATGGGGAATTGTTTAATTTGGACTCTGTGCTTGTGTTTTGAGACAGTGACCATCGACCTGCATTATATGACTGACAGACAAGAACGGTTTGACCTAAAAATATCAAAATTGAAACTACTGCGGAAACAAAGACACCTACATCTTGGATGCCCTTGAGGTAAGCTAAAACATCAAAAATTAATTTCAAAGTGAACTATCCCTTTAAGTAAAAGTACAGAAATACTTGTTTTTAAAAGTACTTAAGTATCAAAAGTAAATGTCAATGGATTGTTTTATTATTGTATGTAATTTGTACAGTACCTTATGCCTCTGAATCTATGCCTGCCTATACCTACCCTCATATCAATATCAAATTTATTTCTAAAACACAGTTCCAGTAGAGGGGTTGAATGTGAGATTGAATAAGTGCACTCAATAACGTCCACAATGGTTTCAGACACCCAAATGGCTGTTCCCTCAAATAGTGCCCTATTTAAAGTTTTTGGGCTTTTAGTATGAATATGTTAGCATTATGTTATCTATAAGCTAGTGTGCTCCAAAACAATGACAAAATTTGCATTTAGAAGACCAAACCCAACGTTGAAAATTTAAATCATGTTAATGTTAGAATCCAACATCAGATTGACGTTGATCTTCAACGTCGGACAGACGTTGTATTGTGATTGAAAATGAAAATCAGGTTGACACGAGAAACCAACATGAGTCGGGTTCTGACGTCATCCCCTGACTGACGTTACTACTTTCTACTCAAGGAACTTGACAGAATTGAAATGGAGTAAAAAGTATTATATTTGTCATTCAAATGTAGTGAAGTTAAAGTAAAAAGTTTCCAGAAAAAAATAATACTCAAGAAAGTACAGATACTGAAAAAGTGTACTCAAGTAAATGTACTTCGCTACTGTCCACCTCTGTTTATTTAGCTGATTTGACCTCTTGTGACCCTTCTGAGTTTGCTCTTCTTTCCTCTCCATGTTTCCCTTCTTTAGCTCTCTCAGCCTGACCACAAGTGTCTTCTCTCATACCGCTCACATCTCACAATTAAGCCATATCAACAACTTGCATCTTGCAGATCTGTGACCTTTATGTCCGTACTTGGTCTTCAACTAAAGGGTATACATTTCTTTTGTTTATATAGGCCTGACTTTGCCTCTAAAACCAGCACTGGCTCCACTGTTGTAGACAGTAAACAGGGTTTTGGATGTTTCATTAACAAACATTTCAGCAATAAGGATTCACAGGTCACATTATGATTTTCATGTTGACTAAAGGGAGTTAGAAGGCACAAAACACAGGACATGTCTTTGCCTTTATAAAGCTATATCATTTGCTTTAAAACTGTATTTTATTAAGCTAATTTAAAAAAAAGCCATTATTCCACAAACTATTACAGGAAATGTTCTCAATGGTTGCTGACTCGGCAAGTCAGCATTTCAGATTTTTAGCATGACTGGAATGCTGAATTGACAATTCAGCATCCAGAACTGAAACTGTTTTATAGTATGCTTATGCTAATATGAAAAGATCAATAGTTTAATAAGTCATATAATTTCAAATTGCCTGATTTGAATGTACATTAACTGATGACCTGTTAAGCATTATAATGTTTTTTCAATATTCTTTGATGAATAGAAAGCACTGACCCCAAACATTTGACCGGTAATGTATATTTTTACCAAATCAAGAATTAAAGGTGCACATTGTTTCTTATATGTATATCATGTTAGTAAAAGACTGTGAAAGAATTCAAAATAGTTGTGCAATCTTCAGTTCTGATTGCAGTGACAACATCTGTTTGTTTATCTGAGTCGATATTTATAGTAGCCCAAATCTTTGAGTTGAATGACAGTAGAAAGGCATATTGTTTCTCTAGGCGTACACATTGGGGAACCTTAACAAGCTTTGAGAATTATGCTGAATTATTCACCTGTGTGCCAATTACAATAATATTATTTACTTAGCACTAACTTTTCCTTTTATGTTCTGCCTTAATAACAGTGGATATTGAGTCCCTTAAGTGCTCGCTTAGGTTTGCTTAATTATGATGCCTATTATCATCCATGTATCCACCCACAGCTCATCTGCTTTCTTTGCATTCTGTCTCCGCCTATGAAGGCCGCACCTCAAGGATAAACACACAACATGCTTTCACATAAACGATGGAACATTCACTCGCTGTGAATTCATTGGAGTATGGGTTACACAGTGTAGAAATATATTTATTTGAAGTTTTATGATAAAATCAATGTTGTGTTTCATGCCTGTTAAGGTCCATCTGTGAAGAAACAGTCTGACCTCCCGCGCTGGGCATTCATTTAGCTATTTTAACTGCCTCTCAGTACATCAGATCATACAAAAGGCATTAGCGAGCATTAGACTGTGTGTGGTTCAGTTGTGAACCTCATAAGTTAACAGTCCTTTTTAATTTGGTCTCCAGTGGGTTGTTAAGAGCAGGGAATGACTATGAGAAACACAGAAACCCTTGGGCTATAATAATTCCCCTCTTTTCCTATTTTTCTCTCCCTCTGTCTCTTCTCATGCTCTTGCCCTCCATTTACTTCTCTTCTAAGCCCTTGTTCAACCGTGCATAAATGTAAAATAGTTATCTTCTCTTTTTTTTTAAATTGAAGCACAATGTTTATAGTATTTAAGGTCTTAGAAACAGGTTGTACAGATGAAGATTTTGCATTAAAAATCCATGAAAAATAGGATTTCCATTTCTCCTCCGATTCGTCAGATGAATTTATTCAGATTAGCTTAATATATCTCTATAAGCTGCCTACATCATAATAATCATAGGGTATGTTGCATCTGTATACCTGAGCAGATGAGAGAAAGGGGAAGAAATCAGTTTTGTATTCATGACAGTTTCTCTGCACCGAAAAATCAATCTCAATCAAAGCAGCTACAGAGTTTATCATAAATTATCATGAAAAGGGTTTCCACTGAGTAGATGCTTAATTACAATCTCATTTGAATAATTTTGCATATTAATGAGTGCCGAATGAAAATCGTTTTTTGGAGTTCTTACTTGAGCCTGGGAACCCACGGTGATAATCGCAGACCTTTAAAATGTATGTGATCTTATTACCGCACCAAATCCAGCCATTTCTCTCAGCACACAGTTGCGTTATAACTTGATTAATGGACTTGTGTCTTTGACATTAATAAACTATAACCGAATTAGAAAGACTTCATTAGTTTCAGCTTGGACCACATGTTTAGCTGCATCATGAATTAAACCGCAGTGATATCTGCACCTCGTAGCATTTTGGTTGGCTGATGAAAGTTTTCTCTGTCATTAAGACTTTAGGACAGGTGGAAATTAATTAGCAAGTAGAATGCTGGTGAAATCAGTTAAAGAATTGTTCACCTAAAAATCAAAATTCTGTCATTATTTACTCACCCTCATGTCATTGCAAACTTGTCATTGCAAACTTTTTTTCTTCTTTGGAGCACAAAAGAAGATATATTAAATACATGTAGGTAACAAAACAACAAAATGGCTTTGGCGACCTTTGACTTCTCAAAATATCTTCTGTTCCACTGAAACAAGAAAGTCATACAGGTTTGGAATGAGGGTGAGTAAATGATAATAGAATCATTTTAGGGTGAACTATAACATAAACATTAACATTTTTTATGGTTTATATGGTTGTATAGCCATACACACATTTTTTTTTTTTACTGTTATAAAATAAGCACTTATTACAACCTTAATAAAAGTCCTTAAACGAAGAGGAAAAAACTGTCAAAGCTAAATAGCTTTACTGTATGTTGCTTCCTCAAGAAGGAACTCGCTCTCATCCACACATTCTGGACCTCTCAAGTCTTCAAACAAACTCTGGAATGAAAATACCACATTTCATGGCAGAGTAACGCAGGTTTGTGTGGATTGTGGAGAGCATGAAGGGTTGAAAAGTGATCCAACAGCAGAGACTAGTGGTGAGACGGGAGCTCTGTGAACGTTCCTGCTGTTCCTTCAGACTCTCCGTTCTTCTTTTATAGCCTTGACCTTTCCCACTGTTTGCTCAATGATCTAAGATACATTTATAACAGATTAGGCTGTAAGGCAGGAGGTCATTAGGGAGAAGTCTCCTACAATATACACAGAAAGTAAACTTTCTATACTAATGAAAAACCGAGGGGTCGTAATCCCTGTATGAAAATTCTTTAATGGATTGTATTGACTTGCCGTTCTGTGAAGAGTTATAATTAGCATTTTAATATGTTGGGTTAAACCTCTGTGTACTTTCTGTGTGTTAATTAACATGTATATGCCTAAAGAGATATTTCAGTTCAATGCAAAAGAAAGACAGTGTACTATATTACAACTCATTTGGAAGTATTTTTTCAGTTTAAACAAAGTTATGTTCTGTTTCTATGAACATTTCATTGCTGGAGATGATCTCTCTCTCTCTCTCTCTCTCTCTTTCTTTTTATCTATCTCTCTCTCTCTCTCTCTCTCTTGCTGTCGTTCAATCGCTCTTAAGCAAACACAGGAGATAAAGTAAGGCTTTAATTAGAGATGTGTCATTAAAATATCCTCTCTTTCCAGAGATGGTGGGGGTTTGCTTCTGGATGGTTGGGTGGGTATTAACAAGTTCATGGATCTTATTACTTTCTCCCTCCGTTGCATGCTGTCAGCTCCTAGGGATATGATATCCGATGGCTGGGCTCACATTTACAACAAGTTCATTACGGCACGACTGCCGCTCTTTCTGCTTGGGCCCAGCTGGTTGGAGGGGTCTGTGTTTTAATTAGTGCTGAGGGTGTGCATATTAATTACAACATGAGTGATATTTACTGTACCTAAGGAACACAGGACCGGCTAAAGACACTGGCAGCCTCAGCTAATAAAGCCAGCCATGCTAATGAGCAAAAGGAACCATAAAAATAGACGGCGGCAAAATAATTCATAAAGTTTATTGATCTCGGAGTAAAGACGTTAAGCTCCGATTAAGGGCAACAAAAGGAAAGGCATCGCACTTTATCAAATAAATAAGCCGAGTGGAGAAATGTGAGCACGGAGACAGATTGTCATTAAGTAGGTCACGTGACACTTTCCTCCTGAGAATGGGCACATTCGTTCATGCGGTGAAAGAATAAAATAAAGGAGGGGGAAATACAGGAGATTTAACATAAATCTGGTAAACGTGAAACTGGTTGTGTTTTGACTGACAAAGACATTGTGATTCATCTAAATGCGTTTTGCTCAAGATGTTTAAGGTATTATGTCTATTGGAAAAGTTTCCATATTTATCTGAAGTTTGACTTCAGTAGAAACAGGTGTAATTTTCTTAAAGCATTAGTGCGCCCACAAAAAAAAAAATAAAAAAAAAATAATAATCTTCACCATGATAAACGTGATCTCATGAGTATTTGTATGGACATTCAAAAGTATGGGATGGGGGCGGGGGATGTTGATATACACTGGTTGCTTAACTGCTATGGTATGTTTAAAGATCTCCATTTGATATTGCATCTAGGCTGATGAATATCTATCAGTATGGTCGCGCTGGGCCTGTTATCCCATCTGAGTTCTGTCTATGTCCAGTCAGGTTCCTGTCTGTCCGTTGGTGTGTAATTATGGCCCGTCCACAGTGGGCTATGACCTCACAGTGTGTGCCAAGCCCATGCCAAGATGGTTCCATATGTCCTTCACACAACAAGGCCTGTAATGTGGGAGGTCTGGCTCTTATCCAAGACCATCAAGGTGTCTAGACAGGTATATGCTGAGTAGTCATGAAATCTGCCAACATGTGTTAATGAATGTACGACTAAGCTGACAGCAGTTGTCTGTATCTGAATCCCATATGATAACCCTTTACTGGCTATTAGTGTTTCCGCGTCCCCCGCTATTCACCCGGCGATCAAATCCCTGATTATTTGGGAGTGACTTCTTGATGGTTACGGTTCTATTTACGAAGCGAAATCCACCGTTCACCCAGATCACAAGTTCGTTTGCGTGTGCGGGAAACCTAAGGGCTGATTTTTATAGGTTGATAAAAGGCATCTGAAACAGATGCCTTGTTAAATGGCTGCTGTGTGAGAGTGCACACTTATGCAGCGGGTGAAAGTGGAATTGCGTTGGCAGCTCTCCAAATGAAGGTTGTGCGTAGCACACATGCACCGGGGAGATGGAGAGAGATGGCGAAAAAAAACGAGCGAGAGAGTTAGACGCTTCATCTTAAGTCATGTCTGGTATCAAGGCAACACACTTAAAACAGCAATTTGTTTCCCTTGCATCCAATAAACAGCTCATTCCTTTTCCAATCAATCACCTGGAGCAGAAAGATTAAAAGTGGGGGAGAGGAACTCCGGGCTGCAGGTCGCTCTGGAGAGGCAGCGGTGCAAGGCAATCTGAACTATCTTCCTCCTGCAGAACAATAACAGCAGATCTGGAACCGACTCATCAAGAGTTTTTCCACTTTATATACAGTGTAATCCACTTCTCGTATGGGGTATTGCTTGGTCAGTGCTTTGATCAGAAGTAGGCTAATTATTGGAATTCTGAAACGTTTGTGTTTTTCAACAACTGTGGATGATATTTCTTTCTGTAATAGTGAGTGTGATGGTGTGAATCTTTAAAAAAAAACATTCAAATATCATATGAGTCATATGCTCATCAGATGTTCATCAAAATGTAGAGTAAACTTGTGTTCTTGTAAACATGTTCATGCTGCTCATGTGCTAAACATTAAAGGGATAGTCCCCCCCAAAATGAAAATTCTGTCTTCATTTACTCACATTCATTTCATTCCAAACCTGTATGAGTTACTTTTTTCTGTTGAACACAAAAGAAGACGTACTGAAGAATGTTAGTCCCCCTGTAGTCAATCATTTTATCCCTTAAAGGGGTCATCGGATGCAAAATTCACTTTTATATGGTGTTTGCATATAAATGTGTCTTGGCAGTGTGTGGACACACCACCATACAATGAAGAAAATCCATTTGCTCCTTTTTTTTTTTTTTTTATAACCAAAAAGGTTAAAATGATCCAAATGATCCAAATGATCTGACGGCGTGGGCGGGTATAGATATATACATAGATGTCGCCTTGGCTACGGTTTCGTTCCAATGAACTGCAGTAGCGAAGGCGACATCTAGTGTATACATCTATACCCGCCAGCGGGCGGGTATAGATATATACACTAGATGTCGCTTGGCTACGGTTTCGTTCCAATGAACTGCAGTAGCCAAGGCGACATCTATGTATATATCTATACCCGCCCGCGCCGTCAGATCATTTGGACGTGTGCTGTTTTCAAGAGATAACAACGATATAAATACTGTTCGTTTTCTCACACAAACCGCTCGTTTCGTGTCTTAGGCCATCAATGTGTACTTATGATGGGGAATTGTTTCATTTGGACGTGGGGAATTGTTTTAATTTGGACTCTGTGCTTGTGTTTTGAGCCAGTGACCATCGACATGCATTATATGACTGACAGACAAGAACGGTTTGACCTAAAAATATCAAAATTGAAACTACTGCGGAAACAAAGACACCTACATCTTGGATGCCCTTGAGGTAAGCTAAAACATATCAAAAATTAATTTCAAAGTGAACTATCCCTTTAATACATTTTCTGGGCCAGCAAGTTATAGTGTCTTAGTGCCTATGGAGGAGTGAGCCAGCTCTCAGATTTAATCAAAAATATCTTAATTTGTGTTCCGAAGATGAACGAAAGTCTTACGGGGTTGGAACAACATGAGGGTGAGTAATTACTGACAGAATTTTCATTTTTGGGTGAACTAACCCTTTAAAATAGCTTGAATATAACTCTACACAGTGGCCTCATTATACGCGGTTCTATGAATATGCAAATTAGCCCCGCCTCCACTCACACCAGCTCAGCGATCAACTCGTAGACGATCACACGTTGACGTGATTGGTTACAAGGTAGTCTGTGACGTCAGAAACATCAGCGATTTCAAACTGGATGAATAAATGATTACAGAAATTTCATTTTTGGGTTAACTTTTTCTTTAGTGGTGAAAGTGCACTGTAAAAAAGTAGTCCATATACACTAACTGCAAAACTTCTGAAGCCATTCTTATTGTGAACATCTCATTGTGCAATGCCCACATCTCAAAATCCAATCAACAACTGATAGATAGAACCTTAAATGTTCTTTTTTTTTCTCGATAATCCTGTACAGTCAGATGTACATAACAATAAGAAAGAAAGTATCTGTTGCTACTTCTGTTTCATCGAGACTTTAAGGTTAGGAGAGAAAATATCATAAGCTGAGTATAAAAACGCAAAGTCCCCATCATGACAGAAAAATCTTGTATTGTGTGTCTGAATATGAAATGCTTTGTTTGTCATGCATGAGAGTGAGTTAGTGAAACCGAACGGCATCTCCTCCTCTCTCACCCTTGGACACACATCATCTCCATCTTCCTTTTCTTCTATCATTCCATCTCTCTCTCCTTTCCCTCTCGGTCTCGGTCTCATCCTCTCTCTTGCCATTTCAGAGATAGGGCTATTTCCAGCCCCGGTGTTGACAGGGCAATTAGTCTGAGCACCAGATCTCTAAACTCCCAGCAACACTATCATTCTGCAGCCCGTCAATTCATCAGCTGATATGCTATTAAAAAGAAAGCTGGTGCTATAAAACTGGACAATGAGGTCCTGAACTTGGCTGTTTGGAAATGCAGACGTATCACTCTGACAAGTTTGTTTTTTGCAACCGGCTAACGGGAGACGGCTCTGTCCGGTGCGGTCCAGGCCTGGCGCGGTCTGTCTGTCAGCCCCAGAGTCTGTGTTTCTCCTATGACATGGAGGCACGAGGGCTGTTGTCCTTGTCAGAACACCCGCCGTCTCCAACGCAGCCTCGCTCCGGTCCTCCTCCGAATATTTCATCAACCCAGCCCCGTGAGAGCTCCACAATCCGCACCCACCGCCGTGGAGACTTTAGAGCATGACAGAAAGTGTGCGCATTAGCAAGTACGGCCTATAAAAGTGTGTCAGAGCGCTCTTCAGTGTATTGTTTGTTGTTTGTTTGTTCTTCTTTCAAACGAATCGTTCGAATTCAAGCTGGGGAGGGGTTTCTGCGTGGGGATGGTCCCTCCCGTCTTCACTTTTCTTTCTTGTTATGCCTCCATCCATCTCTCTATCTCTCTTCAATCAAAACTCCAGACTTTCCCCCTCATCATCCCCTTTGTTTCTATCTTTTGTCTAATTTTGCCTCTCCCTTGACATATTTCTTCTCATCCAGCTTCACTTTTATTCATCTACATCTCTCCCTCTCCTTTTTTTCTCTCTCTTCATCCCTTTCTCCCTCTCCTCCTCCTCTCTCTTTCCCTCAGCGGTCCGACCGTTCATTATCCTAATTAAATCCAGCAGCTGAACATCCTCTTATCTGTAGGGGAGGAGAGAGAGGCCATGATGCAATAGGGCTGATTTGCATATCCAAAGTTAATTAGTGTGGAGGAGCAGGTGTACAGTAATAATAATCATCACACATGACAGTCACCTGTGCCCGCTTTGCTCTGCCCTTCCGAGATGTGCCCCCTCCCTCCACTGTCCCATATCCCCCCATCATCTCACCCCTACGTTGATGGAATTCACTCTCTTCTTCTCTTAATCTCTCACCATCTCTCCCTGTCTCGGTTTTTCTTTTCTTTTTCTAAAACCCCCGCACACATGCACGCTTTTTTTTCAAACGCTTCTCTTTTAAGATTTATTCCACACACACCCCCGTTTTATTTCTTACAGGAGTTGTTGCTTCTGTTTTTGTGTGTGTTGGTTTTTCAATTTTTGTCTTTTTTCCTTCCCATCAGCTTATTGCATCTGGTTAGTCTTTGATGACTCTGTTTCTCTCGACTCCATTTTCTCTTCAGGAGCTCTGGTGCTTTTAGCTGCCCTTAGCTAAAAATGCATATTGATAAACAGCGTTTATTGACTTGTGATGAAAATGTATTTATCGTCATGTCGAGCCCGATCTCACGGGAAAACGTACAATACGACCTGACTCGTACGAATTAGTACGTTTTGTGCAAAATCGTACATATTTGACGAATTGGCCAATTCGTATGAATTCATACGAATGACCTACCCCTGACCCCGCCCCTAAACCTACCCATCACGTGGGTTTAGACAAATCGTACAAATTCGTACGAGTCAGGTCGTACGAATTAGTACGAATTAGCCAACTTTTTATCATTCGTACGAATTCGTACGAATTGGTCGTGAGATAGCGTTGTCATGTCATATTCATTCTTTTAGTCCAATTTACTCTGGAATGGCATTTAATTTTAGTCAATAATGTGCAAAAATTACCATTTACTGACTGTCAGATGCACACTACCATTCGAAAGTTTTTTTTTTAAGTGTGTATTGCTCAGCTGCATTTATTTAGAAATATTTTTAGACTTTTCTATTTTAATATATTTTAATGTATTTAATCCTGTGATGGCAAAGCTGAATTTTCAGCATCATTACTGTAGTCTTGTCACATGATCCTTCAGAAATCACAAACAATTTGTGTAAATTTGCCAGGTTAAAGACTTTAAATCTTTAAAATATATTGAGGGTTTAGTCTGAAACGCTTGAAAGCAAGTACAGAGTATAAAAAATCTGAATTAAAATCAAACCCATATGAAAGATATTAGCATTTAAAATACATCACATGAATATTTGAGCTCCTAAAATAATTGCATATCATGACTATACTGTTTTATAAGTGGTATTTTGGTAATGTGTATTTTTAATGTTAGAGATTGTTATGAATTTTCCATGTTTTAGACACATGCTCTATGTTGCCATAACAACACGCTACACATATGCTAATGTAATAACATATTCGCAATGTTTCATATTCTGACTAACATGTAATACGGTTCAAGTTCCCCTGTAAATTTCTTTGTGTTGGTACAAATATAAATAGCATAATAATGTTTTTGTTGTGGCTATATGATTAATTTTGTACATGCATGCATTTCAGTGAACATATTAACCTGCTGACAAAGTGGCTCAGTGCAGATCCAAATGCACTATTAGATCATTTAGATCAGTGTTCTCACAGTGTAATTTTTTTCTCGTCACATTTCTGTGCTTTAAAAGTGTTTTATCATTGGCATCTTATCGCGGATGAAATCAAAAAAGCCTTTGTCAATGAACATTTCCGTCACTCATTTTGTTACGATTACAAACAAGGCAGAATAAAACTGAGCTTTGCCATTTTACATCCCTTCTCCTCAGCACACTCGTCTCAGAGCTGTCAGTCTGTGTGATGAGGCTCTTTGAGGTCCGGCCTGTTTCTTTTCATCCTTGTGTTGAAATGCCACTAATTGCTGTTGCTAATTCTGTATGGACATTTCACAGTGTTTCTGCTTCTCAGCCCAATGCGTGGTTCACACCTCCAGGTGTCCAGGATAGTAGTGACGTGCTACAGAGTGGCATGTGTGTGTGTGTGTGTGTGTGTCAGTCTTTGAGGTGTGCTTCACTGGGCATATTTAACACTGTCACCATCAGCACCATTTCAGAGCCACAAACTGATGTGGTTACCTAGATACTGCTCCCTTGGGATGCAAATTAAATTCTGTGAAGAGATGTTTTGTTATGGTTGTTTTCCACAACAGAAATATTCTTTCAGTCATCATTGGTGTTCATCCCCCATGAACTTTTTTTTATGTATTTACACCTACATTTCACAATTCGAAAGTGAGACTTTGAATTCTGTCCGGCCTTGTTTTTCTTGTATGTGTACAAGACTGAAACAATAATTTTGTTAATCACAGTTTTTCTCTTATTTTTCCCAGTTCAAATTCTTCCAACATTCTTAAAACTAAATAAATTTACTTGAGAACCAAAACTGTATAACACTTTCACATATAAGTATATAGAGACTGCAGGTGTTATGTCAAGGATATATATATATATATATATATATATATATATATATATATATATATATATATATATATATATATATATATATATATATCCTATTGGCAAATTGTTCTTGTTTTTAGCATAAATCTCAAATAATTTAATGAGGTTAATTGCATTGAAAAAATCTGTTTACTTGTGAAATAAGAAAAAAAAAAAAACTAAAATCAGAATATGCAGTGTTTAGATATTTTTTACTGGAAAACAAGATCAAAATACTGATTTATTTATTTATTTATTTATTTTGTAGTAGGAGTACCAGTTACCAAATAACATACAGACGCAGAAGATGAATGCGTTCCTCAGTCTGCTGTCTGTTACGGTTGCCTCTCAGTCACACAGGTGGAATAATTTGTCTGTGAGGAATCACACAAGCCACCAAAATAAACAAGGCCTGTCTCCTGTAATACATTATTTATCATTACAGTCAG
Organism: Rutilus rutilus; assembly: GCF_951802725.1. Taxonomy (NCBI): domain Eukaryota; kingdom Metazoa; phylum Chordata; class Actinopteri; order Cypriniformes; family Leuciscidae; genus Rutilus; species Rutilus rutilus. The sequence goes on from NC_140225.1 coordinate 14,816,371, forward strand.
TCTTGCTGCTCACATTCCCTCTCATGTGCCTTTATGGATTATTTATGCTGTGTCAGTCACTTGCGTCATTTGCATCTTTTATATATTTAGAGGCCTGAGTGTCTCTTTCATGTGGGCTGAGGGGTGGAGAGGTTGGCAGGAAGGCCACAGATTGGGAAAAGTGGACCTGAGATGGACACGTGGGTGACAGGGTGACGTGGGGTTGGGTTTGGTGTCTTGTGGACTGGATGACTTGGATGATTATGAGTTTGGAGCACAAGGGCAGGCGCTGATGCCTTTGTGTCTGTTCTCTGTCACTTTTTGTTCATGTTTGGCTTACTGGTGATTCTTTGTGGTTACATCAACACTGTTGTAAAATAATGACACAAATGTGCAAAATTACATATTTTCAAAATCACTTTGTTTTCTGAACCAAGTATCCCCGGGGTGCTGGATGAGTGTTTTAGGGAGAGTGTGGGAAAAGTGTGAAAAATAAGTAGGCTATTTTATTATTTACTTTAAGGCTGTCAAAGTTAACTATAAAAGCGCTTTAAAATTTGATTGAATTGTAGTGAACATTTTAAATTCACACTATTTATTATATAAATGCATGTCATTGATCTTATTGGGAATTATTCATCTGTGCATATGTTTCCTTTTTTTCAGGTTTCTCTCTGTTGACATATGCTGGATTATGGGCCGTTTACATGACTAAAACGGGTTACATGGGTTAAAACGGGTTTTGAAGTGCAAGTTTTTGAAACCGATACCATTATTGTCTCCGTGTAAACTACAAAAACACGGTGACATCATGCGCATAACTTGTTCAGTCTATAGGTGTGTAGCTTTTCTTTACAAAGTGACATCGCCAACTACTGGCCTGGCAGCATAATACAGCGTTTTTAGTCGTTTTTGTGGATTCCGTGTGAATGGGGATCATTTTGACAATGTTGTCATCTGTACACGAAATACAGAAAAGGAAAAAGGTTTCTGTTTTTAGAACATCGTTGTTGTGTAAACGTGCCCTTAGTCAGGTTAAACCCTGTCCCTTTCTTACAATCGACTGCAAACTCTCATTTTGCCTCAGATTTGCCTCGATTTAATCAGCAATGTATGGATAGAAATAAGCCCTCGTCGTACATTTTTTTCAATAACCTGTTTTACTTGGATATTTCACAATAAGGAAAAATATGTGTTGCTACTTTCGTTACAACATGACTTTAAATGGGCTGAATTTAAAGCTTCTCTGAGCAGGTTTTAGTATGCTAACAGTTACTTTTAGTATGCTGAAGAGCAGCATGTTAAGTTGTTGCATTAAGCACCACTGTTAAACAATTGTTTATACTGCATGCATTAGTATACTGGTATGCATGGGTTTTATCTTAAAATTCACCATAACCTTACGTCTGCTAAAGATTTCATTATGATTTATTATTGTTAGGTAATTGGCAAGGCGTTTATTTCATGTAGCATGGCACCCGCATTTGTCATCACGCATGTTTTCTGTTGTACTTCCTTACTGGCGACATATCCAACAAATTAATCAAACATCCACACGTTAGCGTGCTTTGTGTTCTTTGTCTGCTCCTCTCGTAGTTGATTTTTTTTCTTACATCAGGCACCTTTTGAATGATAATATAGGTGGGGCTGTTGTCTTTCATGCTGTCGTCTGCTGTCCCGTCGCTGATGGAGATTGATGGAAAGACACTTGTTCTCCATGTCCTTGGGTTTATTAACAATTCTCCCCCGTGTGCTTTCGTCTTCATCGGCACCTCCTGCCAGCATGGCTTGGGCTCTTTTGGAAGAGGCAGAGAGGAGATCGTTGTCCGTTCTAGAGCTTTGAATGAAAGTGTGGAGGGCTTTGATATCATTAGCTCTCTGTTGACTCTGTGAGCTGGTGAGCGGCCAGTCGCCCAGCCAAAGATGGAAATAAAGCTATTTACACAGCTGTTAAAGTAATGCTACCTCATAGAGCCTCTCTATGGCTCGCGTCTGAATCTGGACGCCTCTAATTCCACTCTTTCCCACAGAGGATGCCCCCACGAGAGAGTACCAAGAACTGTTTCCCTTAATAACCATACATCCCCAGATCTCTCTATTTGGCTCAGTCTAGAGGGAATGAACCGCCCTCGCCTCCTCAAACGAACACAATTCAAAGCTTCACGTTAGTCCCCTGATCTCCAACATTTATCACACCTAAATGCTCTTTGTGTGAGAATGTAGGTCTGTTTCGAATAGGGACGCCAAGGCTGTTTTCATGTTAAAGCGTCTTTCTACTGTATAATGTATGTTGTCCGTCCATGTGGTTTGAATGAGAGAGTAAGCATAGCGATGGTCAATGACACAATTGTCCATAATAATAAACTTTTTAAAACCATTTCAACAATTTCAACAATAAAACAAGTTCTTAGAATTGAATTTGTATTCATGTTGTTTCATATGGCCTTGAACAACTGTTTTTTCAAAACCATGTCAACCATATTCAAGTAAAGTTTCAATTTAGCGACTCTTAAAATGGCATGTGATTTAACCATCTAGTATGAGTACATATGAGTGTATACATCTAAATCATTATTTTAAAAAAGTAAATATTTCAAGATTTAAAAATGTATTAAATTATTAATTGAATCAGTAATTCATAAATTATCATAAGTTCATATTCAGTTATGAGGGTTTGCAGGGATCCTATTTATTTATTTACTTTATTTATTTATTTATTTAGCTGGCTGCATATTTTTCACTTTATATTTATACAACCAAAAAATTCAGAAATGAAAACTTGCTCATTAAGTGATATGCATGTCATTGTATGAATGTATTGTATTTATAATTATTTTGGGATAAATGAATAAATGAATACAAAAAATGAATGCCATATCATTGACCCTTGAATAACAGTTTTTTTTTTTTTTTTTTGCAAATGAGGCTAAAGTTCTGAATTGTCATTATAGCTGAGCTTGTCAGACATGTCTGTGAGAGATCATTCTCTACCACGTTGTGCCCAAGTACCTCATCCACCCAAACTGGCACTGTCACACTGTGCAGATAAGTAGCTCTCTCTTTGCGTAATGGGAATCAGGAGATGACAGGAAGAAGGATTGACATGAGCAAACAACGGCAAAAAGAAACGACAACAACAGACCGTGTCTAATTCCTTCTGTTACTTCCTTTTATAGCGGAATAAACAGGGCCATCTCGTAAATTCCTCCTGAAAAGTATTATTGCTGACAGGTCTGACCTCGGCAAGCCTGCAATGTTTACCCATAACTCACAATTAACAGAGACATTAGAGAGTTCTCCTGAGGATTGCCAGCTTTATTTCTCTCTAACTGGGCAGCACTAAATCTGGAAGAGATCCCAGTTCTGCCATTTACCATCGAAGGGGCGGATTCCACACCGGAGAGAAGGGGCTCCACAGACTGAACACACTTCTGAGCTTTGGGGCTGTTATGGATATGGCGGCGGTAATTATTCAGGCCTTGTTATTGCCCAGAACACCACACCTGCGTCCAGCTCACAGCCTGTTATTAGAATATCAAAAAGGCCACGGAAGAAAAATGTCTCACACAATCAGAGCTAAACGTGGACTGGGATATTATGTGTTGTGTTTTTCCCCCCACACCTAACCCTCCCAAACTTTTTCCGAACAACTCTGAAGAAATCACAGCACAATTTATGGTTTGTTTTAACACAGACATTGAAATGGGCAAAGTCTCTTCGTTTTTACTTGGGCGATAAACGTGCACCTGCTCATAGACGTGTCAAGTCCAATCAAACGCCAGCGGGATAGATCCTCCGACACTTTTTACTACGGTTTATGGCTAATTTCCAATTTATTGCTGTCAGCTTGTCATAGCCGGAGACATTCAAGTATTTATTTATTTCATCATTTCATCTCATGATTTTATTAGATCACTAACAATTGTGGTGTTTTAGAAGCAAACAGGACACAGGCAACCCAAAGACTGAACTGAATTAATGAAGGCTCCATCAACCGATAATCTGTTTTACCACTTGCCCGCCGTTGAATATCAATGAGACAGCGCCGTTTGCTGCTCTTAATGGACTAATCTTTTATGTCTGAGTGTAGTTTATCCCAAATCATCCATGAGAAACGTTGTCAGCGCGAGGGTCTGCTTGTCAAAACACTACGCTGCCGTGGCCTCAGGAAAGGAAAGTTTCCATGTAATTAAACACAGCATATGACAGAGGCAAGGTCTCATTGCTCGCTGCACATCAGACGTAGCAGTGATAGCTGAACATTTGCATGTTACCAAGCATCTTCTGCCTATTTTGGTTTCATTTTCAGAGCGGAAACAAAAGCCGATGTGCAAAGATATTGTATGTTTACGCCGTGCTCATTGTCGTATTCCGCACACACATGCCCGTTCATATGCGTGCCCATCTGCGCTCAAATTGAACACTAATGGAATGTTGTCATGTACTATTGCTGTTATTGTCATTGGGAGATAACTGAAAAATGTTCATGGTACCTTAATGGTCAATTACAAGCTTGGTCCAATGGAGATGGTGCTGGGGTCCCACCAGAGAGAAGATAAAGGGCCTAGATGAGCTTGGAGGCCTCCATCAGGAGTGGGTCATTGCTTATAAACTTGTGAGTCAAAATTTGGATCATTTCCCAGCTTCTCCCTGCTCGACTGCTACAGATGAGGTTCTTTTTTCTGTCCGCATTGATGAGAAGCCCTGTGGCGTGCCTCTGTTGATTGGAAACCACACGTTAATTTAACAAAGCTCATATATCAAGATCACAGGAGGCCTTTTCTTTATCTCTTTATGCCACTTTTTCTCCCTTCAGTTCTCAGTTTTCCGCTGCTCAATTTATGACTTAGGTTGAATTAGGATTTATAGTGTATGCTTCAGGGGTTACTTTTACCGTTCTATTTTGCCCAAAGAAATCATACATGCAGTGACTCCCAAAAAGTATTTGGACACTTAAGCTCCACTTAAAAATAAATGTCATTGTATTGCATTGCAATATATTTATTTTCAAAAACATTTAAAGAATTTTACCAACCCTAAACCTTGGTACTGTACCTTGAATAATAGCGTGCAGTATGTATCCTAATAGATTCATACACTTTGTGCATTGTCAACATGCAGGCCTTATATTTGCAGTGGTGTTTGTGTATGTGTGCAAGGGAACAGCTGCCCTTGCCACCTCTCCATCCGTAACAGAGCTGTCACCCGCTTTTAAATAGATCTGAGTGAATTAACACGGCGCTCCAGGTCGGGTCCGCTGGGGCGCTGGTGACAGTAGCGGTGCCCTCCACTAACGCTGGTGGAGGAGGCTTTGGCACGCTGACATGGCTGGCAGGGCCTGCCCAAAGTGACTCTACAGGGGCTGGACGCCAGCCAATCAACTGAAGCCTGGCCAACAGCCTCAGCCCGGACGAAAGCGGAGCGCAGAGAGGCCACTAGAGAACGCGAGAGCCAGCTTTTTCATTTAGCCGTCCAACTGTTTTCCCCTCTCCTCTCAATTGACAGAATAAATGCACCTGCCATTGTGTGATATTGGGCAGATTAGTTTTGGCTGTGATTGAGGAGTTGGTGTCAGAGTGGGGCAACTCTAAGGGGACCCACCCAGGGTGTCGGGCTGCTGGGAGCTCTCGTTTGTACTAAATAACATCTTTTTGGCCAGCCATTGGTGCATTTATATTTCGAGGAAGGGTAGCCTATTGGTAAAGTTGATTTAGGAAGAATAATAGTGCAGGTAATTGAGAGGATGTTTGTGTTTTATTTAGAGCAGCAATTTTTTTTAAAACAGCAATCATTGCTCTCAAAAACTATACACTTGCTTGAACAATATTATTCAGCTATTGATATTTTATGTTGTTAGTCTTAAATAACTTGATCATTCCGTCACTCTCTAGAGTGCTTAATTCTGATTGGTTAATCACGGCATTTATAGGTTTGATGTTTCCTTAAATTCGCCTTCGTCCAACACTCATTCGGGTGACTGAAACGGGTGCTAGTTTCATGTCTCTCATAACATAGCGTGGACTCACTTTGTCTTGTTTCATACGAATGAAATTGGTGACATATTGTGTCTCAGTTGTAGATTGTAGTGATAACAATGACTTTAATATTATTGCAATTTTGTTGCAGTGTTTGTCTTGTTGCTAGACAGATTTCTTTTCAGTTTTTTTCTTCTTCTTAATGGACGTTTTAATATAATATAATATACAGCTAAAATTATAGAATAATATTTCAAATAATAATTTCAAATGATCACTTTCAAATTTCAAATGATCACTTTCAAATTTCAAATGATCACTTTCAAATTTCAAATGTCGTGGAATAATAAAATCCTAAAAAGTGAATATAAGTTTTTCTTGTTATGTCAAGCTCTAAAATGTTTTATCAGGTAGTGTGAGTAAAAAATTATTTAAAAAATCCTGTAATCTCAAATGACTAGAAAATCATGTAAATTAATTGGTGTTTAAAGTGGAAACCCTGAATAACGTTCAGTTATTGAAATGTCTGGAATTATTGAATTTTAGTTATTTAAATTATTTATAATTATTTTATTTTATTATTTTAATTTATTGACATTCCAGTTTCCACAAAAAGTTTGAAAATAAGCAGCTTGGGGGGGCCTTCAAATATGGTCTTTGATATTGGGGGCCCTTGGAGTCAAAAACGGCTTTAATTTGCTGAAAGATGATCACCCTGTTGAGGTTTATGATAAGAACCACCTGACTTTACATTGTCCTTAACATAATAGGATAAATATCACATTTTATACAGTATAAACAATTAAGTTGACCTGGCATGCATATTGAGAACACTTGCCCAGAAAGGTCTCATCTTGCATATTGTTCATACCACTAAAACAATTAGACTTTCCTGTCCTGTGACATCTTATTCTGATGTAGAATTTTCTGCCGCTTAATTTAAATTTAATTGGACCGTACCCAACTGGCTCAGGTCAGTACGAAAAGAAAATCAGGAACATTAATCAAGGTAAAATTATCAGCTGATTAATCAGTGTTCTAATTATGGCACACTGCGTCTCTCTCTTTGTTCTGTTTTAATTACTGTACTTCATTGTCTTTTCCATATGGCCAGCATGTTTCTGCATAATGCCAGTGTCTCACAGCTCAGGGAGCCATTAGTACCCTGCCTAGTGCTGCTGTCCCAGCCCTTCTCTCATGCTACCTCCGAGTCGACTCCCTCCCATTTTTCGATGGGTGATGTTTGGAAGGCTTGTAGACACTGCAGCGATGGATGATTCCGTAAAGGGAAAACGGGAGTGATGTTGGTTCAGTCTGTAGACAGTCTGTAATGATGTTTGGCTGTTCTGTCGGCGGTCTGAAATGATAGCTGGGAGGTCTTCAGACAGGCCGTGCCGCTGCTGGGCGGATCTGTAGACACGGTGCACGGTGGAGCGGGGTGGACTCAGCGTGTTAAGTGCCAGAATGGATGGGGATCTAATAAATTGTTGAATAAAACATGCTCTGTTGCCACGGGGGCGCGAAATTAGCTGGGCAAAGTGGTGATTAACCATCCTATCATACTTGCCATTGCAATTCCCAACTTCCTTTTCTATCCTTCTCTGAATCTCTTTAACAGTCCCTTTTAGTTTTCCATTTTTTCCATTGTTTTCCATTCCCCTTGCTTTCTCCATCTATGAACAGAGAATATTTTGTGTTCTTACATGTTTTAAAGTATTTTTTTCACTCAATTAAAGTTTAGCCCTATTTAAATGAATACTAATTTAGAAAAATGGTTAAAGTCATGTACACTTATAAAATCAGTAAGCCTAATAGATGCGATTTTATTCTACATGGAGCTGGTTGCCTCATAGCGGCCATCTTGAAATCAAATTCTCAGCTGAATACTTCTTATTGTATTTCAGTAAACTTTCTATTAGCAAACACTTTCATTCATAGAATAAACTCATCATGACTAACCTTGAACAGAGCGTTTCTACAGTGACACTAGTAAGAAAACTTTTTTTTGATGCTGCATCCGCACCACTAGGTGTCACTATCCAAGACAAATTCCACAGTGGCCAGCGCAACACAAACACACACACACACACACACACACACACACAGTCTGTCTGTAATGCACCTTTAACATTTTGATTGTACAATTTCTATGGTTTATACTGAGACTGTGTGGGCAGACGTTGCCAAAGGTATCATGTAATAGCAGCATTGCATATGTATGCAGCAATAACCAATCTGTACCTCTGCAAAGATGAACACTTCATTTAGTGAACTGTTGTGTCTGGTTAACATAAATTGTCGTTTTTTCTCGCTTATAACTCATCAGTGTTTTACAATAGTTTTCTATGAACACCTTAACCTCCACATTCTCCTGCACTCTTTCTGTTTTCTTTAAGTTTCTTTTTTTTTTTTTTTTACGGAGAGTCTTTTCTATCTCCCTTCCGATCGGTGCAGTGCTGCGGCGTGCTGGAATTAGACTTCACTTAAGAATACTTACGCCAGCGTCTCACTAGCACATGAAACCTTTTTTCAATATGTAATTACTGGAACCGTACAAGTGTCTCATGCATATTCATGTGGATTTTAATTAAGCCCATCTCTTCACAGTTTGTGCCTTTGCCTCATGAAAAGTTGCTTCCTCACACTCTGCAGGCTTCACACATGCAGAAACACTCACAGGCATATCAGTATGTGTGTCCGTTGGCCCTGAATGTACAAAATGCACAAAGCCACAGCAAATCGCATGGACAAGCACACACACATAATATAACAGGTATGATGTTATTGCATTTTGTCATTTTTCACACTGTCTTTCTTCCCTAGATTCTTTCCATCTCTGCTTTTGGCAATTGTACATTTAGCCATTTCGTGGTGTCTACAGCTGTGCATTTAGCCCAAGAGAGAGAGAGAGATAGGGATAGAAATCAAGCTCTGTGCAATGTTTTTAGCCCTGAGAGAGGAGAGACAGACAGAAGGTGATGATACGGGGGAACTTTTTTGAGCAATGTTGCCGGGGAATGTTGCAGAGTGATGTTGCTTGGGCACTTTCCCATTGAGAATGGGCAACAAATTTTAATCTGGATACTTTAGATCGGTCGTGGGCCCTGTGTCTCACCTGGTTGCCCGTCGACGGCAACATTGCCCAGCAACATTGCTCAAAAAGCTGCCCCGTGTATCATTCCCTTCAGTAGCATATGCTTGCAGACGGATCAGAGACAGACAGCGCCGTGTGACTCATCAACTATTAAAATGGCCATAAATTATTTTAAACGACAAAATGTAGGTCTATAACTGTGATTTTTCACTCATTGATAGTGTAAAGAGCCACCTTACAGAAATATTTAAATTAGCGCTTGTTATAAATGGGCTAAGAGCTGTGATAGGCCTACCACTGACTGTGCACTCATATGTTGTGATATAGGTTTGGCAGTACAAACTCTATAAACACTTGAAGAACTCTTACACTTATTGTGTGGTGAAAACACACACTCACACACACATGCTGTAAATAAGGACAGGAGGGAGAAAATATGCTAGCATAAAGCCACTTGGCACTTCGCTCTGACAGCAATCAGATGGGTTTCAGAAGGACAACAGCGCCATCTACTGAGAGAGCAGAGGACATGTAGTGAAAGGGAGATGGAGACTTGGACAAACACCAACTCAGTAGGAATTCTCAGATAATAATCAGTTTCTCTGGGCTTGTGAAACTGGCTCATTAAGCCTCCTTTTTAACTGGAAATATAGGGAGTGATTAAAGCTGCATTACTGAGTGGGCACAAAATGGCTAACCTCCGGCCACCCACTGCTCCTAGGTGTCTGGCACGGGGTTGTGCACGCAGCATAATGTCTTCACTTCGAGAGCGGCAAATCCATCACCTGCTTGTTTATCTACTTTCCTCTGGCAGCCTTATCAATCAGTGTTAAACCATCACACTGGCATATTTTTCTTTTAAACATCATTGAACGCAGCGGGCCAGACCTATCAGTGGGCACACCATCTCCTCAACCTCCTTTGGGTTCAGCTCACTGCGGCGGGCCAAGGCGGGTCGAAACCGGGTGCCTTTCATTTAACCTCCAACTGACGCAAGATGGCAGATGATCTATGCTGGCAAACCTCAAATACAGTAGACCATTTTTAAAGGAATAGATCACCCAAGAATGAACTGTCATATCATAATGTTGTTACAAACCTCCTTGACTTGACTTGAGAGACTTGAGAGAAATTATGAAGTAGCCTATGTAATGGTTACTCTTTTCCGTGCAGTTACAATAAACGGGACTGATGCTTATAAGAAAAGCACCATATAAAGGGTTTGTAAATGGCAGCAGAATGTTCGATTTTGGGTGAGCTAATCCTTTGCACAGAGATGTTTATTAAAATGTGTGATTTATTTCTACTGGCAGAAGGTTTAGTGTTGTCATTTGGGTTCGGCATTAGCATACGTAATTAAGGCTGGGGAGGGCATCTGGAATGGGGCGAAGCTGGTGTCATTGGGCATAATTGCTTCAGGAGGACATAATTGGGCCGCTGGTTGATTTTCAAAGGCTCATCCCTCCGTTGTCGTGGACACAGCCTGTGGACTTTGGCCTGATGCCAAGCAGGCTCTTAAAGAACACACAGTATCTATCTGTCTATAAATGGGTGAAGAACACAATTAATCACTATATGATATTATAATATAAAATTTTCATTTAGAAATGTAGGGTATATGTATGCACCATCGTTTTTCAACAAGTGTTATGAAATGTCATGGAATTACATTGTATTGCATTGTTGTTCTTATTTCTTTTCTTCTTCTTTTTCTTCTTAATAATTTATATATATATATATATAATATATATATATATATATATTGTTGGATGTAATTCATTAAGTAATTAATTACTGTAATTGAATTACTTTTCCCTTGAAAAAGTATATAAGGGATTACTCTAAATTTTTCTGTAATTTAATTACAATTACTTATGATGTAATTGCATTAAATACTGTATAGACTATAGAACAATTCTATAAAACAATAGTGGATTTAACATCAAAATTGAACGTCTAATGTCTAAATGTGTTGATGTTTTTAATGTTTTAAATGTTTAACCTTCTCCCTTTGAGTACTTTGGTCCGTTCAAGTATAATTTATGCAATTTTATATTAATTTTAATATAATTTTATATAGCAGTTTCATGTCTATCCTTGAATTGTTTAACTGGTCAAGATTGATATGGGATTTAGAAAGTAATTAGTACAGTAATGTAATTAATTACACTGTTGAAGATTGTAGTAGCTAGTAATCAATTACTTATTTTTGTTGTGTGTGTGTGTGTGTGTGTGTATATATATATATATATATATATATATATATATATATATATCAGTAATTGCCTATATAAACGTTTAATTCGATATTAAATTATATACATATGTGTGTGTGCGTGTGTGTGTGTTTATATTATATTTATATAATATTATATAATCAAATAAATTATCCAGCTGTAATGACATTTTGCTGGAAAATGATTGCATACGGTGCAAAACCATTTCTGATTTATTTAGAATTTTCACCCCATTCAAACTGATGTTTCCAATACTAGGCATCATTCTCACATTTCACTAAAACCTCATCTGTGTTGGCCAGCTAGGTAACGTTACCTTGACGACACATCTAAACCAGCACAATTCGTAATATTCTATACCTCCCAGAAATCCAAATGGTAAGGTTTGCAAGGCATAATGACACATGATCAACAAACAAAAGCTGGAAGTGACAGTTCTGTCAGCCGGCCCGAAACTTTCTCAAATTGGCCCAGAGCCATCCGTATTGTTGAGCCCTGTGTGTGTGGGTGGCGTCTGTTGGAATGGTGCTATCACACGTATTGTGATGTTATCAGTGTTCATGAAAGATGCAGCAGACGACCAAAGCTCTCTACCTGAGGTGTTTTTCAGGCAGCGAGGCCAAGAAAAGGAAGAGATCGAGCTACAGATTCGTTTTGTGAGTCTTGAAGGTGGGGTCAGGTTATGTGATCGAGCGATAGCGAAGATATTGTATGTTTGCGCACATGTGTATGTATCTCTTGGTGGCCTGTCCGGCGCGGAGGTTGTGGGCAGGCCTTTCGGCTGGCGACCTAGTCCAAACATCGTGGCCTGACATTTTTATCATCCGTCAGCGCAGATAAATCTGGCCTGCCGGCAGCCCTGGCAGCCTCCCGCTATCTTGTCACATTCCAGACAGTCGGGGTCGGTGGGCTGAGCCAAGCCAGGCCGGGCTGGGAGGGAATCAGGGCCAGGTAATCCATTACTGTCCGGGGGCACGTCTCCGCGCATACGGATTTAATATCAGCCTGCCGAGAGTTATGAGCCATCCCCATCCACAAACACATACCTGACTTATGCAAAACGACAGGCCCACAGCTGGGGGATTGGACCCACTGTATTTTCTCTCTTTTGTGAGTGAGTTGTGTGGTTTTTTTCCCTTTGGCTCTGATAGTTGGTGTCTCACCTTCTCCTACACTCTCAATCTCCTCCGTGTCCTCTAGCAGCAAAGGCTGGACTGCGTTCATGATGCAAACGGACCGAAGAGACGCCTTCCGTCCTGACCCATTTCTTGGAAAGGCAAGGTGACCTGGCTACAGAAGTGCCCTGGCACTCGCCTCGGAGTCGAGAGGTTGTGTGGCAGATGGAAGCAGCACGTTGAAGTTGACATTTGACCCTGATATATGTCCCCCAAGAGGATGTTCTCTCCTGAGATACTGAGGCTCTTTGTAACTCTCTGTGGTTTCTACAGGCAAACACATGCAGAAAAAGCCCCATGGCCATGAACACGGATAGGCATGTCCCAGTTCTAGCCCTTGTAATGTGAGGGCAAACTATGTGCAAGAGGAAGTGCTCAGGAAGCAGGGTAAGATTGTCTCAGGTGGTACATTTGTCCCACAGTAAAAAGGACACAGAGGTGAATTTTATGGAAGCCCATTTCTGCCTTAAAGTAAAAAAAAAAAAAAGGTATATATGTAATATAGTGAGACATAAAACCTAAATTTACAGGAAAGAGTGACAATTATGTGAAATAATGTTGTAGTTGTGAGAGATTGAATCCTTTTTAGATGAAAAGTTAGAATTTTTTTTATTTGAATTAGAAAATTGATATAAAGTTGCAATTTACAAGACATAATTGCAATTATAAGAAACAAATATGCCATTAATTGTGCGAAATAGAACCACATATGAATAGTTGTATTTTGAGATTAAAAAGTCCCAATTGCTAAATATAGCATTATGAGAAGTAAAGTTGCAGTTGTGAGATATTTATATATATAGATATAGATAAGTTGCGATTTACAAGAAATTATCACAATTATGTGAAATAAATTGAAACCCTTTTCAGATGAAAAGTAAACATTTGAGAGAAAAAAAATGGAATTTGAGGTGGGAAAAATAGCACACAGTATGTGATAAATGATCACAAATGCTAAATAATAATGTTGAGATGTAAAGTCAGATTACGAAAAAAAAGTTGCAGCTGTGAGATATAAGGTCGCCATTGTGGCATATACTGTATAAAGTCATATTGTGACATTTAAAGTCAAAATTACAAGAATTAGAGTTTACTTTGAGCTAAGAACAGGCTTCCATTAGTATGAGAATATCAGGATCGAAGGTTTTAACCCTAGTGAGGCCGAAGCTATGCCATCACCTGGCAAATCACATGGGTGTGCTCCAGGAAAACACATGGGCTGCGGTCAGAGGGTCTGGATCTGACTAGTGATGAGACTTTGACCTATAACAATAGAGGCTTTTTATAGATTTCAGCCAAATGTCAGACTTAATGCCAATGCTTGACCCCACAAAAGGCCAATGAATGCCAAGGGGCAGAGATAGATGAAAATAAGAAAAATGCTTCAATAAATAATATGATTGCTTTTTAGTCAGCCCTGAAATGGGCTTTTGGCAAGTAAACAAAGATATTTGTTATTATGTCCTCTGAATGTGCTGTGAAACTTAGAAAGTATCAGCCCCTGACGCATTTGGCTGAACTGAAAGTTTGACAGTGAAAACATTTCCAATTAACCTTAAAATAAAACCATCTTAATGAAATCTCTCAATATTTCAGGTTTTCCTCACCCCTCTCTTTCTAGTCCCGTCTGTAGAGCTTATGGGAATCGTGAGGTTACTCTGGGACAGTAAATTTGTCATAGATCGGCAAGCTTGTCTCTTTCCAGCACCCTCATAACTTTTTCAGCATTCTTCTAGAATAAAGGGGAGAAGAAAGAAAAATGCCTGAGTAAGCTCAGCCTGCTGGGAAAAAGTTGGCTGATCCATCAAACCTGCTCTCGGTTCTGGAGCTACAGCCTTGTTAGCTAATTGAATATGTGAAAAATGGGGAAACATCTGAGTGGGATTTTACACCGACCTAGGTTTCATCTTATCTATGTTTTATCAACTCAGCCTCATGCTTAAATCATAAACAGAGCTTTAATACAAACATTATGAATGTGATAATATGAAACTTGGATGTCATCACGTTGTGACCAGATGTGTGAGCGCTGCTGATTCAGGCATGCAAATCTCTCTTTCTCTCTTCCTTTCCTTCCCCACTTGTCTCATCCATCTTATCTGTTCCTTGTTTCATCCCACATTTTCCTCCCTTTTTCCCCCCCTAACACATTATTCTTTCATTTGTCCTTGTTTTTTCCCATTTCTCTCCCACAACACAATTCCTCCTCCGTCCTCACCTCTCTCTGGCCACGTACACACTGTAGGTAAATACAGTTTTCACTCATTTTATGAGTGCGTGAGTTTGGTTATATAGATAAATTATATGAAAGGGTTTTCATTTGAGAAAAGAATGGTAACCAACATGGTATTCTGGAATATTAAGTGCTCTTCCACCCTGGTTATTGACCTAAAAACAAAAATTCTGTCATAATTTACTCATTCTCATGTTGTTCCAAAACTGTATGATTGACTTTCTTCTGCAGAACTGGATTCGATATTTAATTTTTGATTATTATTTTTTGAACTCAACGTTCTTCAAAATGTGTCTGTCTGTCTGTGTGCCTTTCTGTCAATCTATCATTCTATCTACCGTTCTATCAATCTATCTTCACTTGCAACATATAATTCATCCAAACATAATGAACACAAAAAGTTTCATCCATGTTTCATGTTCGGAGCTGCAAGTTGCCAAATCGTTGATATATGTTATGCGACAGTGACTCCTGTTTTCCATGAACAAACTGACTTATTATTTGGGGATTCACAATCACTTTTACAGTCTTACTCAATCACTTTGGCTAATTTTGTTGAAACAGTCTTAACGTACTGTAAGTGTAATTGTCACAACATCAAAACTGGATTGCACCCTAAACATTTAATTAATGCTTCTTTTTTACTGTCAGTAAATTAATTTTATTTTATTGTCATCATGTGAGCCATATTTTTATCATGGTAGTCAAATTTTTATTATATATAAATTTTATTTTAGCTCTACTTTTTTTTGGGACTATAAGTTTTGTCAAGCTGAATGCTGTTATTTATCACACTGAGCTTTTTAGATACAGATTTCCTCAGTATGCAGATTTGTATAAACACGTAAATGTGTTGCATGTACAAGAAAATGTCAGATATTTATGGAATATTCATGGATGTCTGACAAATATCGATCGGATCATTTTGCATGTGATGGCTCACACGATGAAATAATGTATGGAAGTTGTAAAGAGTATGACAATTTCATAGAGAATCATCTCATCAGTTTTAATCAGCAAGCCATGTGCAATATTGTGCAATTTGTTGACAAATGTTAAAATCGGGTGTGAACAAGAAACTAATCGTTCAGATAACTTATTGTTTAAAAAAAAAAAAATATCTCATTCAAGAGTTGAGCCAAAGTGATTGAGGAAAAACTGCGAATGTGATTGTCTCTGCCCAACTTTGCACTTGCTCCTGGCCTCGCTTTCTGTTTTTCTCTTTTTTCTTTCTCTCGCCGGACCGGAGGGATCGTTAAGAGAAAGCAGTGCAGCTGGCGGATGCGTTTCTGTGTGCTGCATGTGGGTCTTTTTAAATAATGAATGAGGTGTGGTGCTGTCACACAGACTTTTGCCGACTGTTAAACGCTGCACTGACGGCTGGCACAGCGACTTGTTAAAGTCTTAGAGGCCTACACCTCCGCCAGCAATTTATAAGGGTCTCCAGAAACTTCCACCTCTATCCATTCTGATCAAGGGGCACTCCAGACTCTCCCTCCCTCCCTCTCTATCTCTTCCACCCCCAGTTTTTTCTCAGCCCTTTCCTGTTCCTCCAATCTAACACGCCCCTCGCTTCCTCTCTGTCCGTTTCATCCCTCTCCCAGGCTCTCCATAGTTTTCAGAAGTACAGTACGTACGGTTTTTCCATCCTCCGCTCTCGAGCAGTTGGGAAAGAAAAATGATCAGCTCTTCCTCGCTCATTACGTCGTGGACTTGTACCACCGAATGAGCATTTAGCCCTTGAGGGTGCGTTAGTGTGCCGATGTGCCTCATCAGATGTTCTCGGGATGATGGGATGTGTTCGTAGGCGAGTGGAACGTGTGAATGGTGTGAAGCCAGGGTGTCATTCAGAAGGAGATGGGAGAGAAGCTGTTAGCATGCCCCTGTCTATCCGAGACCCCCCCCTCCATTCTGGAGAAATAAGGGTCAGGAGTCAGTCAGAGTGGTGCAGCTAATAGAAGATTTATGACTCACTGAATATGCAGATCTGCTTGCTGTGATTGACCAGGATCCACATGCTGCCCTTGGGTACATCTTTGCATTTAGAGAAAGAGAGAGGGGGGGGGGTGACTGCTCTGGGCGGCCGCGGAGGAGCATAGAAAGGAAGAAAAAGTGCAAAAGGAGAGTACAATGGAGAGAAAAACGCACTGGCAAATTAAGCAGCCTCTCATTTTCGAATAGTCCGACAAGATTGTACGGTCTCCGGCAGAAACAGCTATTAGTCATTTGTCCGGGGGGGATGAAATCTTCATGTTTTTTTCTTCTTTGTTCTCTCTGCTCACTTTTTCCCTCATTTCAGGCAATTTGAACTCCATTTGCAAGAGTGCAGATGCCGCTCTAGAAAGCAGATGTTTTACTTTATTTGAAATATACATACAGGCATAATGAAGCTGAACCCTGACCGGGGCTCTGCCGTCATATAAGTGCTGGTAGTTTCCTGGCTCTCTGCTGAATGTCTAGGTAAAAACCCAGCACGAGACATCCGCGCCGCTCGTCCGTCTAAGATGAGAGCATTGAGATGGAGAAATTATAGAGTGGGGCCTGGTCTGCCAAATGAATAGGCATACTGACAAATTGAATTGAGTTGCATCAGAGGGCCTCCATTTAATCTCCTAAGTCTTTTTCACCCATTAAAGGAGTCATTCAGCGCCCATCACGGATGCAGGTCCTGCCACCCCACAAGCCGCTCTTTATGTTCCAGCTACTCATCTCTGCCATTTCAGCTTTGCGTCTGAGTGCTAGCTGAGTTTTAAAGTGCCTGCGTGCGTGTCCATTTGTGCAAGGTTTGATTTAATGATTTTGTGGTTTTGTATAAGTCATCTTTCGTCATAACAGTTGCATACATATGGCTGTATAACCTACAGGTATTAAATGTCCATCGGAAGACTCGCTTGGTAATAGCCATGATTGTTTAAGAAGGCAGTGTGAAATTGATCATTAAAGGATGACGCTATATACATCCAACCATGATGATGTGTGATACTACTTTATAGTGTGTTACTATAAAATGTATCCTGAGTGAGTTTGTGACCAACACCATAGGGAGAAACTGTTTACCTGTCCATTGACATGCATTATGTTTTAGTGCCCCCTGCTGGACAGATATTATGACACCTGTACATTCTTGGAATGGCAAAATTGTAGTGCATGACAAAACACATTTTGTTGGATATTTTATCATACAAATCAGTAAAAACAACAACAACAAAAAAACTCACAGAATGAATAAAAAATTTAATTAAACAATATTTGTTTATGTAACAGATTATGGAACGCACATTTAAATGAATGGTAATTTTGATGTTTTTATTTATTTATTTTGTAAATGTTGATACATTTCCTGAAAAAAAAAAATTGTCCTTTCTCATCTTCTTTCCTAATGGAGACAGTATGAATTGCTCTGACATTTATATCACATCCCTGATTCCTTACAGCTATAAAAGTCCAGCAGGTAAAGTTTATGTGGGTGTCTTAAGTGTATTACAAAGCATCTTTACAAATTGCATTAGTGAGTCATTGCCTTCTCTCTGTTTTCCAACTGTCTTTGTCAAGTGATGAAACTTCACACAGAGGACCAAGAAGTGTGCAATATGTGGTAAGAAAAGATGAAGATGAGGAAGATTAAAACTAAGGGAAGGGGAAATTTACGACCAAAATAAAAGAAAACTGATTGAATGAAAAACCTTCACTTTTGGTTTATGTTTTCGAGTGTTTTTCACACAAAAATGTGCTATCTGACAAAGCATTCCACCTTTGACTCTTGTGCTTCTGTCTGTCCTGTGTAAAGCCTGTGTGTGTGTGTATGTGTGTGTGTGTGTGTGTGTGATGCTCTCTCTCCCTCCCTTACACCGTGTGCCCCTTAAAACGTGAATGTGGCCCATAGGAGCCACCATGGGAGTTCTGACGAGCATGCTTTGATAGTGTGTCAGAGCAAATTAGCTTCTGTGTGGAGGTGCCTTGGCACACAAAGCCGCTTCCACTCCTTCCATCACCCTGCATATGTGCACAAGATTATAATTAATAAGCAGGCCTGTCAATCACACTTTAATAATAATAATTTAGCATTTAGGGGGCAGAGTGAGGTTATTGGCATCTGTGCCTTTGATGTGGAATATGGGCTGGCTAATAGGAAGGCAGTGAGGCAGAGAGGAAGGGAGAAAGGGTTGGAGGGACAATACCCGCCCCATTCAGTTTAAAGTCGACATGAAACGGAAGTTGCGATAGTCTTTCCTTCCTGACTGTAACGTATATCCAAGTGAAGCGGCTTCTCGGACAAGAAAAAATTTAGGGATTACATTTTTGTCCATCAAATTGCTTAGATCTTTGAATCATTGTGGTTTGCTATTGCTACGATGCGACCTCATGTGAGCAACAGGTTGTCCCGCCCTAGTGAACACGTCATCAGAGAACAGATTCTGTTGTAAATATTGGAGGGCACATAGATTTTAATAAATAATGATGTGCATGGATAAATCATTTATAATAAATGCTGCAATATTCCATTCATCAATCAAAAACAGGCAAGAATGGTCTATTTTGATTCATAATGACTTACAACTGAGTTTTAAACATGCACTGTTTCTGTTTTATTAGTCCACTGGATAAGATGCAATCAATAGTATATTCAGAAGAATGTCTGATTTATTATGAAACAGTCAGTTCCATCCTCGAAGAGTTCTGCTTTGTCTGTGATTTCTGTTACGCTTGTAGGTGGCAACAAGTCAAATTATTTTAATAATTTGTTCAAAACACAGATCAATACAGGAACAAAACCAGGCTGTGTCCGATATCACATACTCTTTTGAATAGGTACTTCTTACTTTACAAGCGCTGAAATCGTATAGTATGAATGTAATCTGGACGTACTACATTCGCCATGGCATGTTGTGATTATCATGTGGCCTACCAGCGTCAGTTGTGTCGCTTCACTGCTATTCACAAATCCTCTCCCATGGCCTCATGGGATAGTAAAGTGTCCATCATATACACACTTCAGATTTTGCCAGAAGTAGTAGGTCATCCGGCTACTTTTTGCCTAATCTTTTATGAGTACTGTAAATTTGAATACATATTTTGTCACACAACAAGTGATCAGTGAATAATTTGAATCATTCACTCGACCAATTTTCTGATTTCGTGCAAAAACATTCAGTGGTCCATTCAGGAACGCTATTGTGCCGAATTAGAATTGAGCCTATTCATAGTTTTCAGTCATGTGATTGACACACAGCAAAACATCAGTAGAACAGGCTGCACAGGCCTGTCAATTTTCTACATTTCACAAATATTTAGATCATAAAAACAAAGATATGTGAACAAACGGCAATGTTTTGGGCACTTGTGATCCATATAGGCTACAGCACCCCCTGCTGTATTGCAGTAAGCATTGCTTTGCCCTCCAGTTGGACATTCCTAAGGTTGAGACGGATGTGTTCAAATAGGCTTGTGTACAGATCATCTCTTGAAAGCTACTGTTTTGGTGTCAAATACTTTCTTTTGTCCAAGCTTAAAGGGTTAGTTCACCCAAAAATGAAAATTCTGTCAGTAATTACTCACCCTCATGTTGTTCCAACCCCGTAAGACTTTCGTTCATCTTCGGAACACAAATTAAGATATTTTTGATTAAATCTGAGAGCTGGATCACTCCTCCACAGGCTTATGGACACTATAACTTGCTGGCCCAGAAAATGTATTAAAGACATCGTTAATATAGTCCAAGTGACTCCAGTGGCTCAATCTTAAGTTTATAAAGCGACGAGAATACTTTTTGTGCGCAAAAACAAACAAAAATAACGACTTTATTCCACTATTCATTTCATTCTCTCTCTGTGCCTCGAGTTAGTTTACGTAGTGTTTTTGCGCAGCGCGTTTGTGTTGCACGTCACCACGTAAGCTCACTATTGGGTGATGCTGGTCATGTGTGTGATGGGCCAGCAAGTTATAGTGTCCATAAGACTGTGGAGGAGTGAGCCAGCACTCAGATTTCATCAAAAATATCTTAATTTGTGTTCCGAAGATGAACGAAAGTCTTACGGGGTTGGAAGTTGGAACAACATGAGGGTGAGTAATTACTGACAGAATTTTCATTTTTGGGTGAACTAACCCTTTAACATAGAGAGATAGCTACAAAGTAGCCACCTGTAGGGAGATTTCTGTTTGGCACTATAAACATTACTTAGCCATATCATGTTTGTTTGTTGGTTTGTTTGCTTGAAGAACATCTGACCACTCCCACATAAAATTGGCTAAACTAATGGAGCTCATTAACTGTTTGTCCAAGCAATGGCAGATGTGTGGCGTGTTCAGACCACTGGTTTAAAATTATAATTTTTGCAGTTCTGTTTAGTGAACCCCGTGATGCAGAAATTACTTAAACACAGAAGAGCTCTCACACAATTGTGCATCAGTGTGGTAAAATGAACAATCAGGCTGTCCCTCTCTCTCTCATTCTCACTCTCTCTCTCGTTCGTTCACTGAGGTGACCATATTGCCATGGCCCTGTTCCACCGTCCCTTATTACTCAGACACATCTGCTAATTGCAATGAAAATAACAAAACAACATATGTCAACACCCCAGAGACCACAGCACTGGTGTCCTGTAGTCACTGAAATGAAGAGTGATGGTTGACAAATGAGCGCTTGATTGGTTACATAAATTACTTTCAGTAGACGGAGCATCTCACCAGGCACTGCAAGCAAACGCTCATCATTAAACTAGGGATGGGGAGTGCTAGAGAGAGAGGACCGGGGGAAGAGAAAAAGAGTGGCAGAGACAGACGAAAGAATAAGAGGAGGATATATAGGCAGTGGACAGTAGTTGTATATTGTGTATTATTTACTTGTAGACATTTAAAAAGGCAAGTACACACAGGTAAACAGTTATTTCAAGCTGAAATGAGGCTGCTGCTGCTTCATATTTTATACGGTTCCATCATAATAACTGAATGCTTTC
Source organism: Rutilus rutilus (assembly GCF_951802725.1). Classification (NCBI taxonomy): domain Eukaryota; kingdom Metazoa; phylum Chordata; class Actinopteri; order Cypriniformes; family Leuciscidae; genus Rutilus; species Rutilus rutilus. The sequence continues at coordinate 14,838,017 of NC_140225.1, forward strand.
TCACTATCTGTATGAACTTTAAGGGGGTATTTCTAACTGATTCAGTCTGTTGGGTTAATTTTTTGTGCACTTGCAAATCGGTTTAATATTTTGTATCTAATGCAATGATATTCATAAATTATTGATATTTGATATATTTTTAATACGACAGAAGTGTGTTTTGCTGATCGTTCTACCTTCTTTATATAAATGCTATATTTGCAAAATACTCTTGCAGATGCATCATTTTCTTACTGATTCAAGGAATCAAGGCAGTTGTTTCTCTTTCTTAAAATAGTTATATTTTACTGGTTGCATTGTTTTTGGGGGGATTTTAAAGGTCATGTACTGTTTGTGTGTGTGTGTGGTTTATTATATATATATATATATATATATATATATAATTTATTTGTATTTTATTTTAAACAGCACGCATTTAAAAATAAATAAATAAATAAATAAATATAGCATAAGAAAAGCATCTGATCATAGCAACGTGGGTGCACCAAATTGCACGAGCTCTGCATTTCGGCACTCTAGTAAAGTCACGTCACGTTTATTTATATAGCACTATACAATAGATTAAAATAAAGCAGCTTCACATATTAAACATGAAAAAACAATGTCAGTGCCTGCGTCCCAATGTGCATACTATCCATCCTAAATAGTATGTGACATTAGTAATTGTCAATACTATTTAGGGCAGATAGGGTGGATAGTATGCACATTGGGACGCAGGGAGTGTCTCGTTTCATCAGAAGAACAACTTAATTTTCTACTATAAAGCAGCTCTCGTGTGTTAATGTTTTCCTAATCCTATAATCATGCCTATGTTTCCACAGCCCTATGTTCCCACAAATGGCCTACCCCTGACCCCACTCCTAAACCTACCCGTAACTGGGGTTTAGACAAATCGTAAAAAAAAAAAAAAAGTCTTAGGTACATTGTGTATGAATTTCTCCCATCTAGCGGTGAAATTGTATTTTGCATTCAAACAAATAATGCTCTCCAGCGCCTCGCTTTTTCAAATGCGTGTTGCATCTACGGTGGCCGTTATGTACCAAAAAGCTATGACAGGATGTCTTATAATAGCACTTCATCGAGTTTTCCTTCGGGTGAACTGGTTTGTTATTTCAAACAAACTGAAACTTGACAAAAAGCTTGTAATTAAGACCGTAACATTGACTTACCTGTCGAGAAGAAAGCAGACAACTTCAGCATCTCTTTTGAAAGCTTTCTCCTGCATTAGCTATCCCGACATTAACCCTTGTTTTTTTGTCATCTCCGGTCACGTTTCCGTTTACGGTCTATGTTGGACTTTTTCGACGACGAGGACTCCTTATCCTGTGACTCAGCATATGTATGGACTCCTCCATTATAAATAACCATACAGTGCAGCCTTTTAAACTTGCCGGGGCAGTGACAAGCGTCTCTCACTGCTCTGCTCCTCCGCTTCTGCTGGTTTCAGTCACGTGACGCTGGCTCTGAACGAAAACGCATTGTGGAAACGCGTTGGCCTACTTTTTGTCCCTCTCTGCTATTATAGTTTTTCAAGATGGCGGAACTACATGGAAGCCTCTGTGGACGTGGAAAAATATTGATTTTAGATAATAAAATACCTAAAAACCTACACATTGTCCCTTTAAACATGGGACAGGTTAGGCAATTTTTTTCCAGCAACATTTTTTCTTATGCTTATTGAAAGTCTCTTCATATCCTGATAGCAATCATTAAGTAGGCTAAGTGGTCTAAATATATTTAAAATAAATATATTTTCTGTGGAAGGCGTAGGACCATAAAATGTTCATCCAATCATTGGTCCGAATGCTGCATCCGAAAAGGTATACTTCACGTGTAGCCTACTCATAAAAGAGTAGGCAAAAAGTACCAGGATGACATACTACATACTAGATTCTGAAGTATGCGTACGATGGGCACTTTACTATCCCATGAGGCTACGGGAGAGAATTTGTGAATGGCAGTGAATGGACATGCTGGTAGGTCACATGGATTACATACTACACATTCATTCATACTATCGAACATACTTTTTTAGCGGCCGTGAAGTAATTAGTTATTCAAAATAAGTACCCACTCAAGAGAGTATGCGATTTCGGACGCCTGCCGATTTTGCCTGTTAAGTATGTATTTGCATACCCCCGCGCACCCTGTTCCCACAGACATCACACATCCTCAGTGTGTTTCAGGCTATGTAGAGTTGTAAACAGAAACAGCCACAGAGTACCACAAACAAACAGCAGCTGCCTTTTACAGTTCCTCCTGAACCAAACAACAAGCTTATGCTGCGTTCACGCCATAACTACCGTAAATGTACTACTTGCACTGAGCTTTGTGACGCACTCCCTTTTTGTAATAGTACAACTCGGGGCAAATTCCAAACTGCGTTTTTGCACCCTTGAAAAGCGCTTTGGGAAGGGAAGCTCCAAGGGGTCTAGGGGTGTTCCAAACGAAAGTGAAAAACTGAATCCCTTCACGAAAGGCTCTTCCACAAATCTGTTAGTGAAGGAGGGAACATGGTCATGTGACCCACACCCATTTTAGATATGGTGGGAGAGTTGGAGTTAACGTATAAACCGAATTATTCAAGTTGTGTTGTTTTGTTGTAATATTGACATATTACACACATTTTTTGTCATGCATTTCATATTAAGTTTAAAAAGTGTCATAGGTAATAAATGTGTTTAATGTTTTATATGTTTAATGCTTAACTTCTAAAGTTAGGAGCAGATTGGGAATACACACACACACACACACACACACACACACACACACACACACACACACACACACACACACACACACACAGGCATATTTAAAAAATGTCATTATACTTTTATTTGTATCATATTAAAAGCTATTGTTAATGAAAAATTCATTGTTCTTGTGTCCATTCATTTAAACTTGTTGATTTCAATTGAGTGTGTGTAAAAGCATCTGACCATATATATTTCTGTGAGGGTTTTCTAACAGCTGAAGAAGGGACAGGAAGACAGGGTGATAAAAACTTACACCTGAGCACGAGAAAGGATCCAGCCAGGAGAATACAGGGGTCGTTTAACAATAAACAAGGGGTCCCATGCCATCCCCTTAGGGGATAAAGAACAGCAGGAGGTCATCTAGATTGTAAATGAAGGCCTTTTGGCTTCTCAGGGACAAAGAACAGCATAACCTGCCCAGGGGGGGGGGGGGGGGGGGGTAGAACCAGTCCATACTAGATGTCTTTAAGGAAATTTACAGAGACTAGGGAAAGGAGGAGTCAAGAATGTCAGAAACCTGTATAAAATGTCTCAGTTTTATTATGTCAGTAGGCTTTCTGTTTCACATCTGGGTGGCTGCGGTTGCGAAAAGATTCCTCAAAGAATAAAAAGCCTTTTCTTCTTTATTACAATTTTGCCTTTTGAGTGTTCCTTAACCCTGTGATGCTGTTTTTCCCAGTGAGATAAAAAATTGCTATTACAGCTGGTGTCAAGAAGAGGGATCCTGTGCGGACGCTTCTTCTCCTGGTCCTGAGAACGGATTTGACGGGAAAGTGCACAACCTCGGCAGCACTAGGCAGCCGTCTTATACCTCGACGGTTTGAGATAGAAACTCAACAGATTACGAGAGAGAGAGGCAAATACCCCACACTCAGGACCAGTGAAAGAAAAACTCCCACCAGGATTAAAAAAAATCCGCGACGATTGCGGGAAAAACAGAAAAGCATCTCTGGGTAAGAAACGGCAAAATTGTTTTATTGAAGTTGAGTGTAATTTGATAATTGTGAGTGAACATGAACCATATTGGCTGAGTTTTGCTTTTTGGTACGAGCGAGAGGTGAGTTAATCACAAATTTTATGGGGAGAAATCGATCTGACAGAGCAGACCAGTTTCTGCCTCACTTAGCTCGTTAGTGGACAGGGGATCCACTGGTGATTCAGAGAAATCACAGCTGCTGAGATGATTACGTTCTACTCGAAATTTATGTAAACCTTAGAGAAAGTTTAAAACAGGATTAAGAAGTTTCTGGGTGATTGTGCTCTACTCGAAGTTTTACCACATTGAATTGAGTCAAGCGAATAAGCGCACGTGGGGGAACTTTGAGTGGAACGTAATTACAAGACCAGGTTGAATTAATCAAGTAAAAAAGAAGTTTCTGGGTGATTGTGCTCTACTCGAAGTTTTACCACATTGAATTGAGTCAAGCGAATAAGCGCACGTGGGGGAACTTTGAGTGGAACGTAATTACAAGACCAGGTTGAATTAATCAAGTAAAAAGAATTGAGCGAGCGAATAAGCGCACGTGAGAAAACTTTGAGTGGAACGTAAACAAGCAGAGGTCCGTCCGATCTCGGAGTAAAAGATCGGGTCTGTTGAAGACGTTTGACAGATACTGTAAGACACGTGTCGAAATTGTGAAATCCAGAAGGGAGATTCAGCCTAAATGGGGTCATCTAACAGTAAAGTAGATCATTTTTATACACCAATTTTCTGTTAAAAGAGAAATAATTATGGTGGTAAATGTAAATGTATTTCCCCGAGGCGGGAACCTTGAGTAAGATAAGACTCAATGTTGTAAAAGAATCAATAGAAAAGAACGAGGGAAAACAGAATGGTTGTTGTGTGTGTGTTAAACGTGTGTAAAGGATCTTTATGTGTGGCTGATGAAACTTTGAGCAAAGCTATGACTGATGATTTGAGCAGTGTTGTGAATGATGAGCATATGAGATTGTACAAAAGTAGCCTACAGGGTTTTCTGAAATGCTAACTTATCCGTTACTAGTCAGAAAGGGTTGTTGAAGTTTGTTCATGAGTGTAAAACTGTGAACGGACAGTGAATTGTTGGATGGGAAAGAAGCAGATAAAAGAGAACAGAGTCGATGCAGAAGGAACTGACATGTAGGGGAAGATAGGATGTTTTTCCTGATGGAAACAGTGAATTGTTGAATTGAGCAGATGCAGAAGGAACTGACATGTAGGGAACGATAGAGTTCATGGAACTATTAAGTCAAATTAAGTTGAAATGGTACGAAAGGTGAGTTTTAGATGGAAATGGGGCGTTGAGTATGATTAACAGGGATTGATATGTTTATAAGGATAAGGAATGTTTCACTAAGTAAAACGATTGTCTTTTGAACCTAAAGGGTCCAGCTATGCTGGGAGTACAGCAACAGCGCTTGCTTGTTCAAACCAGCTTCTGAATGTTAAATGTATACTTGTTTTGTATGTGTTGTTGATGATAATATCAAATTAGAAAATGTCCAGAGATTGGATATTTTGTTGATATTAAGCCATTTAAGGAAATATATTGTTTTATAAAGGAAATTATGGGTTGGAGATAATTTCCCCAGAAACGTGTGACTAAAGTTAATCAGAAACTTTGTGAAACCCGTTTAGAATATTTAGATTTTCCGTGTCGCTTATGAAAATTAATGTTCTGCCAATAATGACGATGTGAATGCTTTATTGTATTAATGTTATGAAAACAAGGGTATTGAAGAATAGATTGCCATACTTTTGTAACAAGAGTTGAAGGTGCAAGCGGCTAAGATAGCTGTCTGTGTAATTTAGAGACTGAGAAGATTTAGAGAATCTTGTGATTTCTGTGGAACAGTAGAGATAAGTGGGACTGAATAATGATAATATTAAGTTGAATCTGCATACTAATCATTTGAATAAGCTATCAAACCAGTGTTAATGAAATTAATGACATGCTAAATTTCTTTATACTGTATGAAGAGTAACTGAATAGTCCTGATACAAAAGAGAGCTAATGCTGTAAGCAGATTAATTTGCAGATTATGTTTTTGTAAAAGTTTGATTCTGATTGGAAAGATAAATAGTAACTTGACTGGCTCCAAACAAAGAAAGTGCCAAACTAACACAAATGTAAAGAAAAGTCTGTGTTAATATGAGTTAGAAAGTAGATCAGTGTTAATATGATGAAGATTGTGATTCGGCTATTGTAATTGAATTTGCAGCTGGGACAGTGGGGGAAAATGCAGAGAACTTATCAGTGGCTCTGTTTGCATTTCCTGAATAGGAACGCTCTGCTTCAGGGGCGTAAAGTAGGGTGGAGATGTTAGAAAGATAAAAGGCAGAATAACAGAGAGTGTTTTATTGCAGTCAGCTGGGTCATTCAGTGACTGTAAATGCCCACTGTATGACTGTAAAAGTAAATGAAGGAGAAAAGAAAGTTGATAGATGGAACTTTTGAAAGTTGTTAAGAAGATTGAAAGATATTAAGTGTAAGGAATTCCTTTTGAAAGGAAAAGAACTATAAAAAGTACCGGTTGACGTAAAATTACAGATGAGCTAAATGAGTTGCAAAATATTTTAAAAGTACCGATCACTAAAAGGATGATTGTGTTTTGAATGAAACGCTTTGATAAGGTTTTAGATGATATAGAGAGACAAATCTAACGAATGATTTATAGTGATAATCATAAAATGTATGACAAGCAGAGAGCGCAGCCTCAAAAGTTAGTATGAACCATAGAAGCAGATTGATAAACTCCTAGAGAAAACATTGAAGTCGGGTATTAAATTATGGTAATTGAAAATAAAATTGAAATGAAATTTGAAACGTTATTAAGAACTAGAATAATTATTATTTCTTTAAGATAAAATAAACAGAAGCAGTGTTACAGGATTAACAGTTGCTAAATGTAAAATGTGTAAAAGGCATTTGATTAAACAAAGGCTTGTTAATGTTGATTTTAAAAGATAAGATTGTGATTTGGCCAAAACAGGTTTGCTTATCTGAATCTGGCATGTGCTGTGACTGAAACTGCCACAGTTTCAGTGCAACAGAGACTCATTCTGAGTGGATATTATGTCTAAATTACAATACATGTAATTCATGGAAAAGATGCCTTAAGATGGGCTACAGTTGAAAAAGATGGTAGATAAAGTCTGAAGTTAAAAGTTTATGAGAATGCAGTGTACCAGTCCTGAATGCCTCAAGAGTCTCTCTCTCATTCAATATCAGCTGAAAGCTGTTGTCTGAGGCTGTGTAAAGCACAGTGTTTCAGTTGAAAAGATTCATAGATGTGGAAAAGCTAAAACAAATCAGATTTGACAAATTTAGAGGACAATTTGTAAATGTTTTAAAAGTAAAACTGAATGATTTTAAAGAAGTCTTTAAAATAATAATGCAGACCTTAAATGATAGAAGTGACATTTTTGACTAGTTTATTTTAGGACCGCTTCTTTGTCTGATTTTAGCCTCCACCATAAAACAGGGCCGATGGCTCCGGCTACAGAAGTAACAGTACACTGAATGTACGATTGTGATCTAAATTCACTGACTATAATCTAAGCAGGTTGCTACCTTTAAGATGATTAATGAATTTAAGTGATTAAATACTGTTGTAATTAATCTGTCTCCCTATGTTTAACACTAGTAGGCAGTCCGAATGGCTCTGATGACTCTTGAATGTGCCTTTTCCTAAGCTCCAGAAAACAACAGATTATGTTGAAGAAAACGGTCACAGATTCTGTGATGGGAAAAGCGGTTACCAGTGTGTACGAGTGATTACTTCAACGACGGGTACGATCTTTTAGGCCAAAAGGACAACCTAAGACAGAAGGGTCACGCAAAAACACTGGGCATTTCCTGATGGAGGTGTTTTTATGTGAGATGGATATGAGAGTGGCGCTGATTGACTGAGTGGCGACCAGCATCAGCAGATCATTGAGAGGCGAGATGAGCTGTGAGAAGTTACGGCCGTCTGACCCAGAAAATGTGAGTTCCTCTATATACCACTCACCAGAAACCGCGTTGATTGAATGGCTTGTTTTTCTGACAAGTGTCTGCAACTATGCCAGGGGACAACACCCTGAAGAAAAGACAATTATAGGTTAAGAGCTGATCTGAATGGGCATTCAGGAGCCAGCAGAGACCATTGAACTAGTGGTTATCTGTTGTGGAGACAATTAAAAAAAAAAAAAAAAAAAAAAAAAAAAAGTTGTAATGTTAGTTGCCTGATGAGCAAGGAAAACACAGAGATTTGTGTCGATGCTGAACTAATGTGTCAGTTCTGACTCCTGTAGATCATTTAGACATGACAAAGGACCACTATAAGACATGGTGGTGGCTAAAGATGACTCAAGAGAATTTTCTGGAAAACAAAGGTTAGGTAAATTGAGTATTTAAACTAAAGATAACCTTAGAAAAGATCATAGAACGATTGAATATGACTATGATTATTTTAGTTACAGTCCTAGGAGGCTGTTGAAAAGATTATTTGTTTATAGTGAGAGAGAAAGAGACTGCTTGGGATGGTACTCTGTCTGTTCTTCTGTTATCAGTCAGCCAAAGAAAGCTGGAGCAAAATAAGATAATGAACCAAAACAATCCAGCTGACTTTTCTAAAATCAGATGGATAATGAACAGACATGCTTTGAAACTGGTTAAGAGGCCATAAAAACATTAGATAAAAGATACAGGAAAATGTAAGGTTAAAATGTCATTTAAAATTTGAATCCTTTTAGATAAAAGATATTAATAAGAAATATGAGCGGTTCATAGTCAGGGAAGAGTGTGAGTGTGAATTCATGTTTTGTACAGTATGTGTTAGTTTAGGACAACTGTTCTGTCTGAATAGTGTGTATAAATTTGTCATTAACCTCTGGAAAGAGTGTTTTAGCATTATAGATGGGTTAAGGCGAATGACAAATTTGAAATTTTGAAATTGAAATTTCACAAAGCTGAGGATTGTGAGTCAATCTGATGAGAAGGCAACACAGAACAGGATGAGCTTTAAGTTGATTGATCATCGAGCTCTGTCTATTAATTATTATTTTGGTCATTCATGATGTGCAGTAGATTTGAATTACTTTCTGGACAGGTTTAAGTATTGATAAATTAGAATTGTGAAGTCGTAGATAGCCGTCAGTCATGTGTTGAGAAAAAGTTATAAATTTGACAGCAACAAACACGTACAGTAGGCTAAGTAAATATCAGATTATCCAGAGAGCCCTTAACAGTTATGTATTGTAAAAAGGGGAAGATTGTTATTCGACTGACGTTGACGAAGTGTAGTGACGTTGACAAAGTGTACACGACCTGACCTGACCAATTGATGACCTGGAGAATGTTCGTAGATGACAGCTGATTAAGAGACCAAACAATAGGGTTTAGGGGCCATTGCCTTAAAACAATTTGATAAGAAGATGAAATTGTGGTTTTAAGTAATATTTTTATTTCAGAGGCAGAGAAAGATGGGAAATTTGGCTGAAGGACAACGTTTGGGTTAGCAAACTTTATCCAAACAAATGTTACCAAATAAATATGAACAAATATTGCAGTTTTCTATAGCTCAAACAGTAGAGCGTTAGCGCTTGTAACGCCAAAGTCATGGGTTCAATTTCCGAGGGAAAGCAAGAATTGATAAGAATGTAAATGTGTACCTTGAAATGTAAGTCGCTTTGGATAAAAGCGTCTGATAAAAGTAAGAGAATTTTATTATGTTAGATTTATGCACGAGATGGGTGTTGTGCATCAAGAGGAGGATGAATATGCTCATGGCGGGAACAAGAGAACGCACAGTAAAACAAGTGGTCAGATGAGTCTTTGAACTTTTTAGTATGGATAATTTGTATTCAGGCCACAAACAAAGACATTTCGGCCTCACAGGTGGGAAAAACAGTAAATCCAGGGGGGAAGGGCTAAACCCATTGTCTTCACAGCAGGCTGAGAGGTTATCTAGCTTTGACCTCATCGGTATATGAGGACAGTAAAGTCCAGGAGGGGTTTATTTGAAGAACTTTATTTGTATTAACCAGCTAGATCTGGTTTACTAAGGGGTTCACATTTGCTGAAAGCCATCGCACAGGTGGGAAGATAAATGTTGGGAGGACATTGGGTTTAATTGTGTGCATTGTTTGTATTTTAAGTGTGCTAATAACAAGAATTGTTTTGACAGGAAACGCCGGAGCAGATGTGGCAGCACAGCAGACAAAAGAAAACTATGTGACAATAACCTCAACATTTGTTTTTCTTTACAGAAGATGCAGACTTTTGCGCATGGCATGAGCAAAGTGAAGAAACAGTGCCTAACCCTGTGTAATGCCTAACTTAAAATTTTCATTTTGCAGGATGTCAGGATGGATTGAACCAAACAGAACTGATTCTGTATTGTTTTGTTAACATGAACAACATGGGTTGAATGTTTTTCAGGGGAACAAGGACCCTGAGTGCTATTCAATGAGCAAGAAATTATCCGGTGATATGTTTCAGGTTGAAAATTTCACAGGTCACACCAAAGAGACGACAAGACAAGCGGTATTGGTGAAGATGGAACGTCCATGAGGCAACGAGATGTTGACCAATTAATGGTTGAAGAAAAGTTTTGCGATTTTATTTGATTGAATCAAATTAGGGCTTAGTATTGATATACATGAAGGGTATAACTGTTCTTGAATTAAGACTTGAATTAATTCTATTCTTAAGGATTCAATAGTAAAATGGGTTTGATTGATTTTAGAAAATAGAAATGAATTTTTATTATTTTATTGGTTATCAGAGAATGATAAACAGGGGGGAGATGTTAATGAAAAATTCATTGTTCTTGTGTCCATTCATTTAAACTTGTTGATTTCAATTGAGTGTGTGTAAAAGCATCTGACCATATATATTTCTGTGAGGGTTTTCTAACAGCTGAAGAAGGGACAGGAAGACAGGGTGATAAAAACTTACACCTGAGCACGAGAAAGGATCCAGCCAGGAGAATACAGGGGTCGTTTAACAATAAACAAGGGGTCCCATGCCATCCCCTTAGGGGATAAAGAACAGCAGGAGGTCATCTAGATTGTAAATGAAGGCCTTTTGGCTTCTCAGGGACAAAGAACAGCATAACCTGCCCAGGGGGGGGGGGGGGGGGGGGGGGGTAGAACCAGTCCATACTAGATGTCTTTAAGGAAATTTACAGAGACTAGGGAAAGGAGGAGTCAAGAATGTCAGAAACCTGTATAAAATGTCTCAGTTTTATTATGTCAGTAGGCTTTCTGTTTCACATCTGGGTGGCTGCGGTTGCGAAAAGATTCCTCAAAGAATAAAAAGCCTTTTCTTCTTTATTACAATTTTGCCTTTTGAGTGTTCCTTAACCCTGTGATGCTGTTTTTCCCAGTGAGATAAAAAATTGCTATTACACTATAATACGGTATTCCTGTCAGCAACAGGAGAAGAGAATGATATTCTGATTATTACTATGTAAAGAATTTTCCAAACTCAATGGAACATTTTAATCCAACCCAAGCCAATCTGAGAAAGCAGCGACTGGTAAACATATGTGATTATTTTACCGGGGTGTCAGTGCTTGTCTAAACTAGTGACCGCGATGCTGAAGTGTGTGAGACGAACAAGATCAGTATGAACAATTCATTATTTGAATGAAATATTTTAATTTGTATTCTGTGTCATTTTTCATTATCAATCGTTTTTCTGTATGTAATTTATGCCCATTAATTAATATTAAATGTAGTTGACACTGTCATTCTCCTCTAATCTGCGTACATTACTGTTTAGGATTAATTAATTAATTATTTAATTAATCTTCATTCTTTTGAATATTTTAAAATATTGGAATAAGAGCACCAGCGCACACAAGCAATCCTTTTTATCTGTCAAATTCATTTAAAAATGTAAACTCAATGGATGAAATATGATCAGTAAGAGAAAAACACTGTTAATGAGAAGACTGCTGCAGGTTAGTGAGGAAATTAATTAATTAATTATTCAGAATGCACAGTTGGAAAGAAAATGTCTTTCAATGGCAATACTATCATTGCCGAAATGAATCTGCAGCAGTCAGGTGGTACAGGTCAGTTCTCTTTAAGTTGTTTATGTTCATTATTATTCTAATATTTTGTGTTTTGAGACATTAGGTAGGCTAATTTAACGCAGTCCCCCTTGACGCTTTGCAGACTGCTATGGCTGTGTTTTAGAAAATGTGTTTTGGACTGTGTACTGAAGGGAAAGTGGGATATTATGCTTTCAAAGCTACCTCGCTATTGCTAGCCACGCCAAAATTGCCTACCCTACCATGAGAACCTCTGAATGTAATGATTCTGAACAATTAGGTGTTGGCTTTATCTTCAATCTGGATTTATCTGGAGTCTAAAACTTAGATTACATTTCCAATTCATGAATGATTTGTAGTTTATATGGTGAATCAAAGATAAAATAATACTGTAAAGAATTTGGTGGGCGTATGTAGTTTTAAGATGTATTTTTAATGTTTACCAATAGAGGGCAGTAATAAGATGCATTACTTAATGAGTTCATTGCAGTAGCCTACAGTATATTGTAACAATGTATTAGATGAATATTTGTCTGTGATGAAATAAAATGATATGCTTGAAGGTTTCCTGATTCTGGAACTCTTATATAAACTAAAGTCAGTGTGGAGATAGTCTCAATTTTGTATTTGTTTATTTGTGAGCTCAGCTGTCTTTCACCAATGCTCTGTGATCTCACAAACTGTCAGCAGGGGGCAGACGTGTCTCAGATGTCTGATGATGTTAGCCACACTTTCTTAGCAAGTTTGAATAACACGGATATATCGCTTTCGTATTCTATACTATACACTCTTTCTAAATGTCTGTCTGCATCTCTTTTACTTTCTTGTTAAGTTTCACTGTTCTTTTTTAAAGAGAAGATATGAGCTTAAATGGTGAGCAGTTAGCAGCAGCCCTCCAGGATTTGCCTGCAGTAAAGATAAGTTATTTTCTGTATTGGCTTTTTAGACTGTTCAAAGTACCTTTGATGTGTCTTTATTAGAAATTCTTGTTGATAAAATCAAACTGACTGACAGTTATTGTACTTCAATAAATAATTATATTGGTTGGGATAATAATCTTAATAGTGATCCTGCGGTGGATGGGCTGTCAGGCTTGTAGGCACAGAGAGATTCACAGACCTGACAGAACTAGCACATATCTGAGACAGAGAGAGAGAAAAGCAAAGTGGGTGAGGATGAAGGGATTTTAGGAAACGAGTTATGAAAGAGCATGTACTTAGTGTTTTTAGAACACAAACTCAGTGAGGAGTGGAAAAGGTTTTTTTTTTTTTTTTTTTTTTTAAGAGGAGAGGCAGGCCAATGACAGGGAGAGAGTGTACAAAGAACAAAAACAAAATTTGAAAACATGATATGTTTAAAAATTCTGATATGATAAATGAGAAATAGATTGTTGCAATCTGCCCAAGGAAACATAAAAAATGTAGGCCTAATAAACAAAGAGAGAGGATACGAGTAGAAATATGGGTAGGATTGTGCATGCTTTCATGGCCAGATCACATTAAAGACCTGATATGATTTAATTGTGTCTCCTTTCCTTCATCCCCCCCTTTTTCCCCACAAGTTACACACGCTGACCTCGCATTAAAAGCAGAATCTTTTTATTTTCATAGTTATACTCAAGCGCACTTTTCAAAGCTGTCTTCATTTCGCCATCATCTTGATAAAAGCTACACTTTTCCCGGAGCTTGTTTTAATCTCTAGCTGCTAATGAATTATTTTGTTTTCTTCAATCATTTGCATCGATTAAAAATCTTACTGATAAAACTGCATTGTAAAAATACAACTTTTTGAATAATGAATTTGTGATGGTCAATAATACATTTATGTGTACAGCAAACAATTTGAAATAATTTGAAACTTACAATATTTAAAAAATATATATTTTTTTATTTTATTTTGAAAACCACGCATACAGTTTCCCTTCTACCTGACAGATATGACTAGGTATCCTGAAATCACTCTCTTTGACAGCTGTAAACGGGTCAAGGGAACGGCACACGCTTCTTTGATAATCAGAAACGCTCTCTGCCTTTTTTCTGCCTTAGAAAACATGTCAGGGCACCTTTTATACTTTATTCTTAAGAGTTTGACAACTCATCTTCTGCTGCTCCGCTTGTTCTTGGACAAGGCATGTACTAGGGTGTTTCTGTTGTTAAGAATTAGAAGAATTCCCTGATGGGAGTGATAGGAAACCCCTTCTCATATGGTGATATGATTCTAAAGCGCCTAATAGTCCCAAGACAGCGGTCCGGTAATTGATAACCCCTGTAATGTTTTTCCTGTTGCAGCACTCAAGCTAAATGGATTATCTTTATCTATTGAAGTGTGTTATTGAGTTCAGTAGCTCTGGCCTATTTCTGCTGGACATTTTGAAGCATTTGAGCTCTCTATTCAACCAGCAGTCTCCTGGGCTTTGGCTTTATGATACAGGTACTCTATCAGGCTCTTTTTTTCTAAAACACAAAGCATCCTGTGCAGATTTAAACACTGTGCTTCAGCAGAAATCCTTGTTCCATTCCAGCAGTAAAGTGTGTGACTGCAGAAGAGCTAAATCTAGTAGGCTATTTTATGATGTCCTTTGTTTGAATGCAATATTTAAAATATGACATGTCTGAGCCATGGTGCATGGGGAATAAACATGCTCTCTACATATAAAAGTGGTTTTGCTCACGAGGAAGAAGGTTTGGATCTGTTCTGCATGTCCCAGACAGTTCCCCCTCTTGCATTCCTGTCACTATACACTCCTAACTCAAAACATATATTAAAAAAAGTATAATTATGTATGATAAATGGCATGAAAATGTGTTTTATCTTAATACTACAAAACTAGAACTTAGTATTAGTATTTTGTCTTATATTCATTTAATTTGAGTTTATTTTATCTGACTTCAGAGGAAGAAATATATATATATATATATATATATATATATATATATATATATATATATATATATATATATATATATAAAAAAATATATATATATATATATATATATAAACAAGTTAAGAGAAATCTGTCAGTGCAGTACAAGAAAATATTCTTATTCAAGATGCAACCGGTCAAAACAAGCCTAAATATCTTATGCCGTGTTGCTTCTGAAGTATGTTTAACTTGCTCTAAAGAGTTTTTTTTTAGATATTTTGCTGCAAAACTTTTTTTTTTCTGTCATGAAAGCCTAATTAAAAACTCATTAAGACATTTAAGTTTTCATTATGTATTTGCTCTAGATTTAGATTGAAACTCTCGTTAACAAACCACATAATGTAAAGTACTATAGTATTTGGTGCAGTTTATTCTGTCATTTTGTTCTCTTGAATATATTTTGTAGGTGTGTGAACCGGTGTCATACACATGTACAGTATATACAGTTACTTGCATGTCTTTGCATGTATCTGTGAGTGTATGTGTTTTGTAGTGTGGCTAAGATAAGTGGATCGTTCAGGGGAAAGGACAAGGTGATGGATGACAGTTTAACAAGACTAAGATTGCACAAAATGGGATTTCAAAGAGCAGAGAATCTATAGCCGCCCGCAGGAGTTAAGACAGAGCTGGTCACGGGCTGCCAGCAAGCGCCTGGCACTCAGCCCATCTCCTCTATTAGAGGAAGAGTGGCTTACAGCTACAAAACTCAGACAATGTGCTATTTCTCACTTCAGCAGAAAGAGACCACAGAGCACTGAGATAAGCCACAATCAGATGCAGCTCAGACCAGAGGAGACATATCAAAATGTCTTCTTAAGGAATTCATCAAGTTCTTTACGTTTATGTTCATGCCTGATGACCACCATTTAGGATAATTAGGAATGAGGCTTTCATTATTTTAAGCTTCTTAGAAAGTGTTAACTAATGGACTTGAGGCAATTAGCAGAGCTTGTGTTGCTGTCAGAAGTTTATTGTTGAACCATTTGCTGCTGTATGTCTGTGGAAAAAGAGAAAGGAAGTTATGGAGGGATGTAACAAACATGTGCTGGAAATAAAATATGTATGTCAACTAGGGTTGCAATATTCTGGGAATTTTCAAAGATGGAAACTTTCCATGGGAATTAATGGGAATTTAAGGGAATTAACAGGAATTTATGGGAATATTCAAAGTTTAAGGTTGGCTCTTCATAGGGAACTTAAATATAGTTGAGGAAAGTATATTTTAGCATAATCTTGACTAAAACAAACAGATGCCATTCAAATTACTTTGAATGAAGTATGAAATTACTTCATGATTCTGCATGAAGCCGGTGCATGCAGCAGCGTACATGCTGGACCCAAAATATGACAGGGGCATACTTTCTGGGGAAGAGATTAACGGTGCCTACGCGGTCATAACAGCCATGTCTGACCATCACTGAAAAACTGGTTGGCATTCGGGCAAACCTAAGGCTCTTTGAGCCTGACACAGAGCCATCCTCAACAAGGCTGGAAAGTGACACTGAAGAGGAAGACTCAGAGTTGAGGAAGTGGACGTGTTGTTGGATGTTGATGAGGCCCACGAAGAGCCCACTGACTGAGCAAAACTGCATAGGATTGCTTGAAGGAAGATTTGCATGTTTAATGGGACGTTTTGGAGGGAGAGGATTATTATTTTTTTTTTTTATTTAACATTTTGAATGGGACTTTGTGGGGATTTTTGGTTGGGGGTGCATTTTTGATTGAGTGGGGTTGGGGGATGAGTAATATTTAACCCAATATTCCTGCTTTTGTTCTTCCATGAAACAAGTGATTGTTCAATAAAATAATTACAACTTGTTCTGTTCTACTTACAAATAAATCTGTTGAAATTTTGCATGGATGTTTTCTTATGACTTCTGTTTATATTTATGCTCGGATATGATACAATGATCGATTGCATTACAATTAATTCCCAGTTAGTTCCCCTAAATTCCCATTAATTCCCATTATTCCCATGGAAAGTTTCTAATATGGAATATTTCCAAAATTCCCCAGCGTAACTTCCCATGGAAATTTACCGGAAAATTTTCACCCATTGCAACCCTAATATCAACTGAGGAAATAGTTTTACAAACTGCTGCTTTTAAATCCTACAATGTTAACCTTTGGATTAACATGTCTGGATCACTGTCTGAAATGTGAAATGTCTTTTCTCAAAAAGTTGCATGTCCTCATCAATAATATAAGAAAAAAATTTGGATAAAAATGTTTGGATACATTTTTGGATAAAAATCTCTGAGATGAAAATTAAATTAGTATTCTTTTATTAGGATATTAGAATTACTTTAACATACAGTAAGAGTGCATTTTAAGTCATTTAAGTCATTAAAATACCCCAATTATATATATATATATATATATATATATATATATATATATATTTGTTTGTTTGTTTGGATTATTTACACTCATTTATTGAGGTTTCTAGATTTTTGGTTACTTGGGTTTTTTATTGTGGCGTGTGTGTGGTTTAACAGTAAAAACAGTAGATGGCAGCATGGCTTACCGTTAGGAAAGCTTTAAATTCCTCATCCATGATTCCATCCAGATTCCCCAAGGCTACATGGGAATCGCAAAGTATGATGTCATCTGAATGGCGAATGAAAAAAAAAAAAAGAAAAGAAAAGCTGGATCCCCAGATTCCTATTATATTTATTCCACCACAATTCTGCATGAAATCAATGAGAAAGATCCATACAAATGTATTAACATTAAGGAGTATGAGCATGAATTTATTATTTGATTGTGTTATCTCCCTTTTCTTGCAGAAATGCATGAAAATAAATGGTTTAAATAAGCAATAAGTAATTGAATCAGAAGGACATAATTGATGGAATGATTCAGTAATGTTGGCTGCAGGGTGGGCTGACCAATTTCATATCCTGCCAGGAGAGTTAGACTTCTGTGGCATTGCTCAGCTTTAAGCCATCATAAATAAGCAGTTTCATTCCCTTTAAGCTTTCAATGTGATTGATTTCACCCAGTGTTTCATTTGTCATTTTAAAGTGGAACACAGGGTACAATTCAGGCAACATTTGCTTTAGTGCTGTTTAGTATTAATTACAAAAACAAACATTGGAGAAGATTAGTCTTAATTTGATGTACCCTCCGAGCACTTCAGGGCTGATGAATTGAAGTTCAAGACTTAGGCTGCATCCGAAATTGCATATTTCCTTACTATAGGTGAAAAACAGTATGTGACAAAAGAAGTTTGTTAGAATTCACATTACTCATAAAAGAGTATTTTATAAGGCAAAAAGTACCTGGATGACCTACTACTTCCAGCGAGATTCTGAAGTGTGCATACGATGGACACTTTATTCAGTTTAATTCACATTTATTTGTATAGCGCTTTTCACAATACATATCGTTTCAAAGCAGCTTCACAGAAAATGCATTTGTCCACATTACAATTTACAAACTTTACTATCCCATGAGGCCACGGGAGAGGATTTATGAATGGCAGTAAAGCAACGTGACTGACGCTGGTAGGTCACTTGATAGTGACAACATGGCGAATGTAGTACGTCCAGAATATTCATACTACACACACTCATAATATATAGAACATACTTTTTAGCGGATTACTTATTGAAAATAAGTGCCTACTCAAGAGAGTATTTCCTTAAATAAGGAAAAATAATTTGTATGTATTTATCAGGACTGTGAAGATCTCAGTGCTTTATTGGAGTAAAATCCCCCACCCCCACCGCCACTTTAAATCTTACCAGAGACAGCGAGGGGAATATAAGGTTGAATGTCAACCACGTGCTCGTTTCAGGGCAGAGGCAGACAGAGAGTTGGAGGCAAAGCCAAGGGCAAAAAATGTATTCATCTCAAAACTCTTCTTTTCAGGAAGAGCAGGAAATCCCAGTCCTTTTCTTGTAATGTTTCTATCATCTGTGGGGTGGATCCAGGTTGGAATGTCTGCTTTAGGCCAGGGTGCAAGAAAGTAAGCCATCAGCTGTGGAGAGGTTTGGACCATTATCCCAGATCAAACAGGGCTCAGCAGAAACGGCACTAGAAAACACATTAAGCCTGCTATATTAGGTAAAAATGACATTAAATACAGTCTTATGGAATATTGAAATGCCCACATAATGATAAAAGGCATTAAATGATGTGCACATTAAACCACCGTAGTCCCTTACTTATGGTAAAATCAACAGCATAAAACACACCAGTGACACTAATAAAGCAGTTTCTGCAGGTTTCAGCAGTGCATGCGCTAGGTGGCGACAAGATTGAATCATTGAATCATGAACTCAATCGATTCATTTAAAACACTGATTCATTCAGTTACGCTACTACTGTGTTGTATTGCTCAGAGACACGATGCAGTTAATAAGAGTGCAATAGTCAGGTTCTGGAAGTAAAAACTCTATTCATTTTCTCCATATGGGACATAGATTTTTAGCAATAACTTATAAACCTTTAAAGACAGGCCTACAGTGATCTCCGAGGTTGTAAAACGATGGTATTTGTTTTTATTGAAGCCATCCGGTCACATTAGTTTAACTCATTTTCTCCCTATGCTCTCAAATGTAAAATGTTTTCTCTATATGCACAATCAACATCTTTGAATCAGTAGTTTTATAATTATGAGTTTTAGTTTTATTGTCATTTGCGATGCTTGATGGGATTGTAGTTATTTCCTTCATTATAGCCGTTAAGTACACAGTCTTGTACCTTGGTCTTTTTGTCTGATTTTCAAATACTTTTTGCTTCAAATCAAAGATTTTAATGTTGTGATTCAGCCTCTTAGCTGGTTGGTTTGGTTCATGGCTTATAACTCTTTAATGAAGACCTTTTTAAAATCCCAATGGGAAAATTGAAAGAGGAAAAATACCATCGGAATCAAGGCTGCTAAAAAGGTGGATGGGCAATGTTACATTCTATTCTGATGTGGCTTTGTTTGGAATAATTTTTGTTTGGCAATATTGTATCTAAAATGTAATTTTCTCAATATTAACTTTTTTGAACTGCATGCAATATCACTCTCGCTCTTTTTTATATTACCTTCAACACCCCTTATGTGGGTATTTGTAAATGATAGACAGGCAGAAATTCATTGACCTCGAAGACTTTGATGGATGGAAGCCTTTCCTGATGTGGCAGCCCTAAGAAACAAGAGGTCCACTTCACATAGAATTAGAGGAAAGGGGCTTCAGATTCCCTGTTGCTAAATCCTTTACGTTAGGTACTCCTCGGAGGAGCTGAAAGACATAACCTTGACATGATACCGTCAGCAGCTCAGCATGTTCACACAATGTAACAGGCAGAGAGTTAGTGAAGCAATGACTGCAAGGCACTGGAACAGCTGAGGTTGAATAGCATAAATGATTTGATGTGCCTCCCTCATGCCTACAGTGCCCTGTTTTCATTCTGTCACTCACATATGAATCTACAAGGCAGGGGCTGAGAGTAGGGTAAGCTTGCGTCTGTCATTTTCCAAGTGTCTCTTGCCCTTGTACTCTATTATGTTATCAACAAGTCTCTTATGGAGTGGTAATCGTTACCAGCATATTGAAGTGATTTCTTTTAGACTCAGTGAGAGAGATCGATTCTGTTTGTCATTCCCCCTGCTCGCCCATCTTACAGGGTGTGTGTAATGTGTGTGTGTGCGTGCATGCATGTGGTTTAGGTATAACCTACGTTCCCCACAAAGATGGCAATATCTAAAATCCTTGAACTTGTTGATCCCCATGAGGAAAACAGCTTATAAATCATACTAAGTGATGTCTTTTGAAACTATAAAAAGTTTAGGGATAGAATATACAGTTTGTACAGTATAAAAATCATAATGGCTATGAAATGTCCCAATAAAAAATGTGTGTGTGTGTGTGTGTGTGCGTGCATGCACGAGTGACCCTCTGGTAAACAGTTAGCCTAATTCATTAAACATGAAAAATAAACAAACAGAAACATTTCTGTGAACAAAATTCACCAATAACCTTCATAATAAAATGTATTCTAAATTTGTGGAAAAAAATTTAGGAACAACTGAAAAAGCACTTCAGGAGGGATAACAGAAACTTTCATAGTCACGCAATGCGATCCATTCGCAGGCTAGGATATGATATATATGGTTACATGGATTTGGAAGTACTTCTGATCGGCTGGTGCTTCGACAATCAGAGTTCGGTTAGAGTTTCCTGAACTATGTATGCCTAAACTGTACAGTATGTACACGTAAATAAAAAATCAAACACTCTGAGTGGCCTTATAAACGTGTTAAGATGAGATTTTATGGTAAATATATTTCATCATATCAGTAAAATAGTAAGAAAAGTGTTTAATAACTCGAGCTGTGAGGTTTGAAATATAACTGTATATTTACAGCTGGTTATTAAGGGTCTGTAATCTGGGTCTATATGTTTATTGTGTTTTAACTGGTTTTGAGAATAGCAAACTTTCCATTGCTTGAGGATCTTGCTGAATGTCTTTATAGAGAGTCATATGTTTGCTGAGATTGACAAAAAGGTTGAGAGGAAAGCCCTTATATGGAGATGGTTTGGGTGTGTTTTATGCAAATCACTAACTTCAGGAACACAGGTGCTTATTTGGAATACTTCAAATTCATTAACATTAGAACAAGGTTAATAACAAATTCTAGTGCATAAATTAGTCAATTTTTTCTTGAGAAGTTATAAATACAAATAATCCACGTAATTATTAGCAAATGAAACCCAGTGTCTATGAAAAAACAAGCAAATTGTATGAGTATCTTGAGATGATGAGCTAATGTTTGTGCTGTTTCTCACTCTCTGTGTCTCTTACCGTCTTATTTCCTCTGTCCTTCACGCTTGAGGCTCTTTGGGTTGTAATTGGTGAGATTTTGACGTGACCTCTGGTCTCCGTGGAGACGTGTCCTTCGAGACCTTTGCGTGTTCATGTTGTGCAGAGGAACTCGGCTGATAAGTCATGCTACTGTATTAGTCACTGTAGTCTTAATGTCTTCTGGGCCAATCTAAGGGTGTCAAAACTAGCAATGTAGTTGTGCTTGTATTATTATTCATTTCATCTTTTTGTGTTTGGTGATGCTAATTTGGTAATACTCCACATGCTGTATTATCCTTTAGGCAAAGTTGTCTTGTTTGTGCACATACTATATATGAAAAATGTGGGTTTAAAAGAGAGGGAGGGCAAAACGAAATGGTCCCATGAGTTCTCCCTCTGTGCTATAGGGGAGGGAGAAGATGAGCACAGTGGATGGTTGCAGCATTCATTTTATCACCATGGGACTTAGGAACCACGTTGCATGGAAAGATAAATGCTTATCTTATGTTGTCTTATAAACTTAAAGAGTATAAAATGAGACTGTCTTCAGTTTTCAATTGCTCTTACAGAGTGCAGCTATATTAGAGCTAAACATTTCACTTCATAAACCTCTTATTGATTGCAGATGAATCTTTTTCTCTTGCAATCACACTAAAACAGCATTTCTCAGCTGGTTTTGGACCTAGATTTTTCATTGAACCTATGTGGCACCTAACACAGCACTGAAATTGTTTGTTTTACATATGTTAATAGATCTTAAAAATTAAACATTGAAATTAATTTGCATTTAGCAGGTGGATTCTTTTATTCAATAGATGAACAATGCACAGTAGATGAACATGCATTTTCGTCACAGAGCTAACAATATCTTTAGTGTACATTTAATATTAGCTTTTACTTATTAGGCCAATAATTTGCAAAAATATTAGTGTTTAGTTTCTAGATGTCTCTTGAATTTCTGGTTTGAACTGGTTTCAAAAAGGTCATTGGAGCCGACACAAACCACTAAACTAAATAAAATGTGTCGTTAAAGTGATGCATGGCACAACGTGTTCGGATATTTACTGTAAAAGTTTTGGTATCTTCAGCAGCTCCTTTCTGTCTTTTGACTTTATTTAAGTGCAGGAATAAATGACTCTGGAATATGGAGGGTTTCTCATATCCATTCACTTTCTCACACTGGCAGACTTAGAGGGCAATCAGTGTTCTAATAGCAAATTACTGTATTGCTGATAGCTTGCTGCCTTGGATAACTTTGGCTGTATACTTATAATTGAGGCTGGATATATATGGATAATGAGGCCTGAGATGTGCCTGTGGATACTGTTGTTTGTTCATATTATTTCACTTTATTAAATAAAAAAACTGAATCATGGCAGACAATGCTGACATTGCTAACCACACTGTTGTGCAAGCAGTAATTTGGACTGAATGTAAAAAGTATGTAAAATTATAGATTATGTAATATGTGTAATAATACAGATTTATAATAATAATAACGAAAGATCTAGTTCAAGAATAGTTAAACTGTTTAAAACAAAATAGTATTCTGCTGAATGGTATTGCTAGTCCTGCTTTCAGTGATATATTTACTTATTTACCAAATAGTGAAACTGACATTCTACAGTATTATAAAGGCCAATGTTATCAAGCTGTTCATGCATCTCAATCTTTTGACAAAATAAAGCAGAGAAACACTGGGGGTGCCATAAGTCTCTCTGTAGGTTTGAAGCACATCCCCAATGTAATTAAAAGCTTTGATTAAAAATCTATCATTCTGTCGAGCACTTCTGCCATACAAAATTAATGAGCGAGTCTCCATCGTCAAAACATCACAAACAGCTCTAAAGCATTACTGAAGGCCATTAAAGTCACATTGCAGTAAAATGACTTTTTTCTCCCTCAGAACACATCCCCTGCTGATATAAATGCAGCCAGTTTGGCATAATCTATCTAAACAAAGTTTATGTTTACAACAAAGTGTGAGTTTATATGTGAATTTATGTCTACAAAGAATCTGGACTGATAGTGTGTGAATAGAGAACCTTCTTTTGCTCACCTAGTCTCTGATCACACATGTTCAATCCCTCATTCTTTTTCTCCTCCACTCTCTGACTTGCATTTTAAAATGCCAAATAATGGATGGAAACAAGGGAATTACCAGTAGCTGGTCAGGAGGCTTCAGTATTGATCCAAGGGCTCATGAATATGAAAAGGCCAGGCAGGGTGATCAGATAGGAAGGCCGGCTGTCCTCGATGTTTCTGGTTCTGAGCAGTTACTGAGCATTAAAAGTATAAGGAATTCATGTTATTTTTGTTTCCTCCATCAGTTGACTAGAAGCTCTCTCTCTTCCAAAATAATAGCTCTAATCTTGCTTTTCATTGTATTTATGTATTCATTTAAATATTTATTTAAGTGACATTTTATTTCTGTTACTTATTTGAAAAAAATACATAACAAAAATGCGGCTTTTCTGAACTTTCTATTCATCAACAAATCCTAGTTGGTAGTTTTCAATATTTGATAATAATCATAGAATGATTTCTGGAGGATGGACTGGAATACTGTCTGCTGAAAATCCAGCTTTGCCTCACAGGAATATATATATATATATATTTCTGCAAGTACAGGACTTGCTACTGCCAATATATACTGGACACGCTGCTGTGAGCAAGTAAGACATGCTGCTGCTGTACTATTTACAGCATACATGAATTACACACCGCAGATTTATACAGGTGTAGCTGGGGAAAGGGGAGGGTTTCTGAGAGCATGCTGCAACTGCAGCAATGGTAAACCAGTATTTGAAGGTTGAGCAGCGAGCTCATTGGCTACTAATACAACAGCAACCAATCAGCTGTGCCCTATATAATGATGTGATTGCAAGCAGATTGAGGACCTATCAGCCTGTGCCATCTAGAGTTTCATGACAGGACTTTGTATTACAAAACAGTTATTTTAAATTGTGAAAAAAATGCAGCCTTGGTGAGTGTAACCAACTGCATTTTTTAAAACAACCCCATTCATTTGAATGGTAGTGTACTGTAGTAATTTGTGAATGTAACGCACATAACTTTTTACAGCACTGTCTGGCACAATCAAGATGTGAATAAAATTGAGAGGTCCAAATCTATGTACACTTACCATTCCCCTTGTATCCTTTTTGCATCCTTTATTGGCATTTGTAAAGCTTCATATTTCTCATTGTGGCAACTGACGTGTTTTCCTCATTTGTGCAGTTGGTGTACATGTGTTTTGTGTAACACACACATGCTCCTCCATGTGCTGCGTCTGTTCCCACAGAATCAAAGCAGCTTGGTGAGATTAGATTTTTGAGGCATCTGCACAAAGTTTGTTTAAAATCAGAAGCTGAATGCATCATTTACTGCATTTACATGCACTCAAATATTCAGATTTTTATGAGAATTTGGTTAAATTCCATTTCCAGTTACTGCATGTAGGCTCATGTAAATACATAAACCTGATTGCTGTAGTCACATTAAGCCAGTTTGAATAAAACAGCTGGAATATACCTGTATTAATCAGGATTATTTTTCAGAATATATATTTTTTCAGAATATTAGAGTATTCATTTGTACAGTTGTAATCGAAATTACTCAACCCCCATTGCAAATCAGGTTTATCGGCAAAATGTACAGACTTTCAGCTGTTTGCAATGAACAAATCAAACAAAAGTTATTAAAATAGCTCAGCACAACATGTTTCAAGTGGTTTCCCCAAATTCAACTGAAAACGCAACTTTTAATGACTTCTGCAGTCTCAAAATTATTCAACCCCCTGAATAGAATCCCTCACAACAGCACAAATCTGCAAAACAGGTGTCTCAAGCACACCTGATGCAACTAAACAAGGGCTTCATTAGTTGCACCAGGTGTGGTTGAGCTAGAACACATGAAATATCTGAACTGGCTACTTGCTGAGTGTCACATTTGACTGCATGTTAGAAATAGTCAAAAAAATAGTCAAAAAAGTTCAGAGAAGATATCGTTGCCCTTCACAAACAAATAACAGGATACAAAAAGATAGCGAAGGCACTAAATGTTCCCAGAGACACCGTTGGAAGCATAGTTTGGAAGCAGTTCGCCAATAAACCTGATTTGCAATGGGTGTTGAATCATTTTATAATAATAAAAAAAATTACAAAACAGTTATAATAAAATAATTTTCAACTGCATAATCGCATGTCCAAACAAAGGGAATTCTGAGTGATTTTTGACACAGACTTCAACTAAATTTTGCAATTCATCACTGTTGGGCGTTTATGTTAAGGACATGAATTAGAATGAATAAACTGATGAAATAACTGTCCGAAAAGACTAAAGTACAGCACAATAAATATGTCCAGCAGGTTACTCTCTGTTCTGTGTTTACCTGCTACTTTGTGTAACTTTCTAGGGTATAATGACATCATCCAGTGAGGTGACTCACGCTGACCTCTGAGACACATTGTCATTGGACGCTCCCAGGCCCAGCAGCAGATCACAAAATTCAGAGCAGACATATGGCCATGCTGTGCCCTACCAAATGCTCAGAGAGAGGTTTAGGCCCTGCTCCAGGACCCCAAGCCAGCTACTCTGGGCATCTGACCCCTATCTCAGCTCAACGGATTATGCTGATTGGTCGGGAGAACAGAAGGGTCACTGGAATGGCCACAGGGCCCAGAGCTCCGGCCTGTTAACTGTGATTCACTCATTACAGAAGCACTGTTTAGACTCGCCGAGGGAGGGGGGGGTAACCTAGAGCAAACCACAGAGAAAGGAAGAGAGCGACAGAGCGAGTGGACAGAAGAACAGACAGATGGGTCACCGGAAGGGCTAACAAATGCACAGCTTTGACCTGTTTTCAGTCATTTACTTATACTGTAACACTGTTCAGACAGTAGTAAGTAGGATGCAAAGTTGTTTTATTCTCTTACAAGAAAAGGTTCTATATAGAACCTTAAAGGGTTCTGTCGGGCGCTTCATACAACCTTTTAGGGGTTCCCATCATGGGGTCATTTTATGGATTTAGTTTAATAAATGTTATTTTGTTTCATTTTTAATTTTGATAACATTTTATTAATTAAGCAGATTCATAAACACACTTTATCACTAGGAAAGATTTAAATAACCTAAGCTTGCCAATATATTCTGTTTTCACTGCAAACAAAGCTGGGGGAAAGTTAGTTGTCTTATGAAGCCTATGCACAGTGTGAAGTATTTGGCTTGAGATTATTCACATTTGCATAAAAAAAAATGCTTGGAAGTATGTAGTGGAAGTAATGTAGATTTTTCTAGATTTAGATTTAATGCAGATGATCATGCAATGCAACGCCTGTTTCAACGACCTGAATCATGCATAAATATTGGCTAGTTTATTTAAAATACATTTTGAGTTAAATAATCTTTGTTTGTTTGTTTAGTCAGAATTGGCAGCTGACGCCTCACTGCTGTGTCTGGCAGTTTGTTTCCATTCATTTATTTTTATTTCATATTTTTCCTGTGAAACTATGAGATGTTCATATTGAACAAGAGAAAAATTGAGTAATATAACAGAAAATGTGTGGCTCATTTCTCGCTATCAGACATGCTCGTAATAATTTAGAAACAACATGTGCTGAGATTGCTTGTAAAATGCATAATCGGCAACACAAAAGAGACCCAGTGAAGTTCACACACACATAAACAAGATCCATACGTTCATTTGCACCTCCCTCTCTTTTTTGCTATTGGGAAATTGCTGTAAAATTTGTGTTATACATGAATGTCATGCTATTTGGTTCATTGGTTTTCTCAGACAAGTGTGAGAGGTTCATGATGTTGCCCTGGAGCTCTTCTCAGCTGCTCAACTGGCATTATCCCACATATTTTTCTTCATTTTACATAAAGCTCACAAATGCTCTGAGCTCTCATTGAGGAATGTATTACATAAAGTATACAAATCGGTACATTTTTTGTCTATATTGCCATTTCTTTACATTTGATATGTCTTTGATGTTATGACTAATTATCTAATGTATCTGTGGTGCTCCATTAACAAACATTCATTGTGG
Source organism: Rutilus rutilus (assembly GCF_951802725.1). Classification (NCBI taxonomy): domain Eukaryota; kingdom Metazoa; phylum Chordata; class Actinopteri; order Cypriniformes; family Leuciscidae; genus Rutilus; species Rutilus rutilus. The sequence goes on from NC_140225.1 coordinate 14,865,574, forward strand.
GTCAGTGGAAGAACATATATAGCCTATATCTCATGGGGAATGGATGGGGAGCTGGCCCAATGCATTCTGGGAACAGGTTGAGAGTGGGTAGGGGACAGCGTGCCCCAGATCCATCAGTGCTCTTGTGGAGAGCAGGGTTAAGGGCCGAAGAACATGCCGCACCACACTGTCTCTATTCCCAGACTTGGAATCTAAAGGTCACTGCTTTTAATCAGAATGGGGGCCAGTAACGACCATTCATGATCAGAGAATATGGTACAGAAAAAAAAAAAAAATGTTTATATTATATGATAAACAATTAAAAAATGTAATTATAAAATGAAAATTCACACGTTATTGATATATTTGTAAAGGATCTGTGCATATGTTTCAACTTTAAATCAATGTAATAATTCGATCTTCCTGTGAAACGTCAGACTCTGTTGACGTGTGACTGACTTTCCCAATCATGTAGTCTGCGCCCCTTGTGATTGCAAGTTCACATTCAGATCTGCTTCCATCCAATCAACAACCGATGGATAGAACCAAGTCCCTTCCCTACATTTTATTCTTTTTCAATATAGTCTGTTTCACTCGAATGTACGTCATAACACATAAGAAAAGATCGGTCGCTAGTCCCTCTACTTCCATTTCATCGCATCTTCAATGTGCAATGTTTGGAGTAAAAAAGAAAAAAGAAAGGTAATTGTGACTATATCTCATGTGCTTCTTGTAATTGTGACTTAATATCTCACAGTTGTGACTATTTCTCTTATTTATCGTTTTATATCTCACAATATAACTTTATATTTCACTGTTGTGGCTTTTCTCTTTTTAATTGTGACTTTATCTCATAATTCTGACAGAATTTTTACATAATTTCACTCATTTATTTTTCATTCTCTCAGAGGCAGAAATGGTCTTCCATAATATGTAGGCTACACCCATATGAGGCTTAAAATACTTTTTAAATATTTCGGTGAGTAGCTAAAATATCCAAATATTCCTAATTAAAAAATACCCCGCAACATACATCAGCCCTCATTACCCACACTGTCTATCACAGGGTCAAAGCCTAGGGCTCTCTCTCTCTCTCTCTCTCTCTCTCTCTCTCTCTCTCTCTCTGCACACACACACACACCCATGTGCATTGACAAAAGCTGTAACATGCTCTCACTTTCTCTCTCGCACAGACATAAACATACACACACACACACACACACACACACACATACACACATGGGAAATATTGCAGTGGAATGGCCCCAGGAAGTGTTTGGAAGTCAACAGTATAGTGCATAAATAATGAATTTATCTCTTGCATACATCACCCTGTTGTGACAGTTTGTCTTGTACATTGCTCTCTGATTTAGAGGGGTGAACAGGGAGTGTAGCTAAATGTCGGATGAGAGAATAAGGCCATTGGGAATCTTGACTGCAGATGAAAAAGTGTGTTTGATAGCTAAATGCAGTTATCACCCAGGATAGTGGAGGGCGGCTGCTAGCACAGCTGTTTCATAAAGGGATAATTCACTGATAATGTGATTGGCTTTTGGCCACACTGTCAACATGCCAGCTAGGTGGTTCAAATACAGAATAGATGTGTGTGTGCGAAGCATCCTGCAGCCTTTCTCTGCGTGCTCTGTAATTGCTGTCTCATGCTCACTGTTCTTTCCAGCATTTGATTTATACAGCAAAAGACACACATGCACCGAAGCACCAGGTGTTCCATCATCACTGTGTCTTTACATAAAGTTTGCTAACTTTTATTGCCTATTATTTTCTGAGCCATAATAAGTTTCTTTACTATGGTTGTAAATCCATGTTGAGATGCAGGATGTAGAAATGATTGGAAAGAGTGTGGGTGTGTGTGATGATTTGGATTGCTCGCAGTTGTCTATGCATATTCAGATGGGATAGGAGAAAGTAGTTTAATTGAATGCACGGATGTAAAAATAAAAATAAATATTTATGCTAAATTATACTATTATAATATTAATTAATTAGTTAATTAATATTAATAATAATAATGTAAGACCTTGTCATTTTTATTTCAGTTTTAGCTTTAGTAATTCTAGTACTGATTTCAGTTATTTGCCAGTGCAACATTTCTAATTTTCATTTTTTCATATTTATATTTTATTCCAGCTTTATTTCAATTACCACATTTTTAAATAGTTTTAGTTAGCAATTACACTGAAATGCTCGATATTAAAATTCTACATTATTTTGTCTGAATAATTAATATTATATTAAAATAATTAAAATAATTCTATAAATGTGAGGTGGCAGTGAATGAATGGACAGTTCTGCAGATGTCTGACCTGTATAGTTTAATTTCTGTTTACGGGAAGCCTTGAAGCACTAGTTCACTGAAGCACAGAGTCTTTGCCTTGAGTTGAGAGTAATGGTGATTGATGATGTCATTAGATTATAGAGACCTCACAAGGCTGATAAGTTGAAATAGCTGATCTATGAGGAAACATATCTCAGTCGTGTCTGCAGTATAAATGTTGCCTGAACTGTTAAGGTGGCGATAACGGAAGTGAATCATCCATCTTGGTTTAAATTGTCCGATTTTTCTTCACCCAAGACAAGAGGGAGTTTTTCAAATATAACATACAGTGGTGATTATAGAATTACATGCATGATTAGGACAAATACATTTACATAAACAGAGCTCGGGATTAATAATGTTCTTGACACACATATATGTATTATAAGATAGATATTTTCTAGATATATTAAGATAAGATATTTTATTATATATATATATATAATTTTCACTTTAGCCCCTAATGTCTTGATTATCTGTATTTACATTATTAACACAATATATTTACATTATTAACACAATGTATTTACAAAATTAACACAATGAATGAAAACAATTATGTACAATTACAATTAATACATAATGTAAAAAGAACCCTACTGTGTGACAGGTTAAAAGGTCAAAATCTTGTTACAAAATCACAAGGACACAGGTTCGATTTCAGTATCATTACAGTTTACTTTTTAGTATACTAGCTAAGTAGCCAGTGTGCATCTAAAACCTTTTTTTTATTTAACCATGTTGTATGTAAAGAATAAATAGCCTCATCAGTAGGCAGGTATAGCAATGGGGTTGGTGACAACGGGACGTATAGCATCTTGACAGCAGCTTAAAACCAATGACCTGCTAGGACAGAAATCATTTTCAATTAAATGAGTGGTTGGAACATTTAGAGTGGGTGCAATCCAGTAAAAATGCCAGTACAGATATGTAGATAGATAAGTAAATGGAGCACTCTAAGAGCTGTGCACTCTGCTACTCCATAGAACATTACCTATATCATCGTCTGTACTGGGATCGGGTCGGTGCTTCCTATGAACTAGTGTCATTTTGACATTTCACTCACTACTGGTTTAATATGTTAATTTCCAGGTTGACCTGCTATTCAATTCCATGTGACCTTTCACAAGCCTGAGTCTTAACTGAGAGGTTTATAAGTGCCATTTATCAGATAGCACGATGGAAGCCACAGTGTAGAAGAACCCCAGAGAGCTCCTCTTATTGGAAGCTGATGAACATACTCTCATGCATGGGCAGACACATTTGAAAAACCATTGACATTTTAATTAGCATTGAACTGATGTGAAAACGCAGCTCTTATAAGTGTATTTTTAATGTGCTCTGTGTGGTAGTTATGAATGCTGTGAAAGTTGAGATGGGGACCAGATAGAGGGCAGAGTCATATGGCTCAATAAAACCAGTGAGCGTACTAGGGAAATAACACATGGAAATGGCACTCTGAAAAGCTGTATCTTCTTGCAAAATTACACAGGACACCGCATTTGATTGGAACCGAGTTCCAGCCTTTCAGCTGCTTTAGAATAAATAAAAAAAATGTTTGTCTGTGACCTTTTTTGTATATCCTACTTTGTTCTTTGTGGATAGCAGTTGTTTGTTGTTGTGAAAGAGTGCAGTACTGAAATGCTCTGTTCGAAAACTTGTTTTTACTCAATAATTTTGTGTGCTATTTGTGTTGACGCTTATCAGATTAGCAGGCCTTTAGCTTAGCAACATGCTAACATCAAACTATTGATTTTCTTCCATAGTATACTATTTGTGTGGCATTTGGAGTCGCTGCCTTGGTAGAGCACCCAAATCGATCACGGTCACTTAAGGGTCTTTCACTACAAAATTAATATTCAGTGCGAAAATTTGGTTTGAAAAACATTTTAATTTGAATGAACGACTAATGCGTCCGTTTAGATCGACACAAAAATTGGAATGCCGTCAGTGCGACCGATACTCAAGAACAGTCTATTTTGCTATACAACAGTGAATAGCGGTGGAAGAATCCGGAACTACCTCTCTTGTCTCTGAATTCTTATATTAGGTGCTATTTGATAAACACCATGTCGAATACAAATTCTAAATGGCTGTTTGAAAACATGTAAATTATGTTTGGCTTATTTATTCTCTGTAAGTACCATTGTAACCAGGGTAACTTCTGTATTTCTGCTTTCTATATGCGCCACCTACTGTCAGATAATGAAATTGCTTTTTCATTCAGCCTGTCCATATTGGTCTGAATAGACAAATCACATGCGACAAATGGACCAAATTTTCATGCCAAACATTCAGGTATTTAGGATTCTTATCGGCTTAGTAACATGCTAAAGTCAAACTCTGTTGGCATGAATTGTTTTCTGTGTGGAATGCTATTTAGGTGCTGCATGGAGTTGCTGCCTACAGGTATGTAGAATCCTTTCTAGAGCTGTTTCTTTGTGTTCTCAACTTGTCACTCATTCTAAAGAAGAGTCCAGACAGTTGCTGCACTTCCTGTTCTGTGCCTGAGGAAGAGGAAGAGGAGAATGGTAAGGAGGAAGAGGTGATTAGGATGCTTGTCTGGAGTGGCAGCAGGTAGTTGGGGAGGTGAGGCACAATTACCCACAGAGAGTGAACATGACAACTCCTGTCATGTCTGCAGAAGCTTTCCTCTAAGCTATTCCAGGAGAGAACCACCATGAAATGTCACGTCGTCTCCTTCTCCTGTCTACCCTCCAACACTTCGGCATGCTGTCCTGTGGCGGAAAGCCCAGACGTAGGAAGATGGAGGAACCCAAACGGCCTTGAGGGTTCAAACCATTTAGGATAAAAACAAAACTGTAGATGAATAGTCTAAGCCATTCACTTTCAAAACTGTGGAGATACTCACATCTCAAGGACACAATATGAATAAGAATTAGTCAGAATTCAATTTATTATTAATTTCAAGGCATAATGAAGCAGATGATCTGTGTGTACACTTTTAGCAGGACTTGCGCAGTCATCATTGATTAATTCTTGGCACATTGTCTTCTCTCTGTTTTGTACTTTGGCTCTAGCATAGCTGTGACTCAAAAGGAGGATTGACTCCTTCTGAACCCTAAATGGTTGGCCAGGACTGCGGAAAAGATAAAAGTATGCTGGATCTTTTTGAGGGAAGCTGATTTTTTTCCCTGTGACTTTGCCCAAGTGGGTTTCTTGAAGGTTGAGGTCAGTTTTTATTATTCTTATGTCTTTAGACTTTTTATTTTTCAAAGACTTGAGTTGTGAGTAATGTTAATTTAGCCTGTCTCATGCGGGTTAGTCGAATAATATATACTGTATATATATTAAAAGTGAATTACAACTTTAAAAATGAAATTGAGTTTGAAATGTGAAATAAACTACAATTAATGTTAATAATAGGCCTATATGTATCATTATTTATAGAATGAGTTAATTATAATGATTTAATTATAGTTATAAAATAAAATATATATGTATTTTATTTAATTATATATAAATTCCTCATCACTGCTACAGACATCATGGCTAATTGAAGTGCTAAGATTTGGTGATACAAAAGTACTATATTTAGATGTAATTTCCTTGGTTTCTGTATTCAGTGCAAATGAAATCCGTGTGTGAAGTGGAGGTGTAAAGAGAACACAGAAATGTGTGACTGCAGGTGTTAAGAATCAGTGTCATTCCACGCTTTAAACGGGAGACCTGACTCTCCCTGTACTTTCAGGAAACACCTTCAGTTTAGCTCTAACGCTCCAAGACATGCTGAAGGATGTGGCATCTCTGCCGGGGATCTTGTTGACACTCTACTGGTACAGATACGGCTCTTCCTCACGTCAGAATAAATCACTGCTGTTTGGATTTGGCGAGGTCTGAACCACATAGCTTGGTTAATCAATGCTGGACTTAACCTGTGGATCCCAGTTAAAATATACTATACTTTTTTATAATTGACACTAAGCTGAAGGATGTGTGCTCATTTTACGACTAGCAGATGTAAAAAAAAAAACTAAAGCAGAATATAATAACTAAAATGCAATTTGCTTGACAACAGGCTACTGTACTATTGATTTCCTACTGAATCCAATACTGGATTGCTTTTTCCCTTATCTTCGTCTCTCGCAGGTCTCTGGCAGTGTATAATGAGCCTGACGCAAGGGCACTGAGGTCAGGGCTGTACAGTTCAGCTTCTGTGATTGTGTAATGTACCATCAGGACCAGACATCCTGGAGCAGAAGACCAACTCAGTCACATCACAGTGAGCTCAGAGCACAACATTGTGCGTTATTGTGTGTAATTAAGGGAGGTATTTTCCTTTCGGAAATAATGTGATCAAGCTCAGACACTAAGAATCAGGGTAAGACAAAACACATTTTGGAAGAAGGATTGATGGTGTATTGAATCATTATTTAAATTTTGTTAATTTTGAGTAAAAAAAGTTACATAGGGCACCTTTAATATTATTACGGTATATATCATATATATATATATCATATATCATATATGTATGTATTAAAGGTAGGGTAGGTAATCATTTTTCTAAAAAAAAAACATTCCAAATTTGTTTAAACTGTCTTTATATACCAATACATAATTAAAATGTAAGTACTCTGAAAAAGAAAGTATAAAAATCGAGTGACTGTAGACCTTTTAATCTGCAATAAACACAGCTCATTATTTCCATTCACTCTACCCCCTCCCTTCTGAGCTCCTTCCAAAGCCACGCCCCCAAAACACATGAACTCGCGACGCCAAACGCTCAGGCTGGAACAAGACGCATTTATTACCTGAGACGAGTGGAGAGGAAGGAGCGCATACAGTGACATCATGTCAGAATCACATGTAATAAAATACCTAACTTTATCACTATGAATATAAACAAATAAGATTTATTTTAGTACTCACTATCAAGCTAGCATATCGATAATGGTAAAGTTTCATTCGGTAACGAGCTATATTTATAAGGCAAAACTAAAAACAGGTTGCATTGATACACGTTTTTCCATTACCATCAGTTACACTGTGATGAAGGTGAATTTCGTGTAAGATTCATAACATATACGGTGTTTTGCATGTAAGAGTTTCCATGATGAAAACACTGTTGACTCTAATGAAGACTAACGTACACTCCGAGTCCGGAGACAAGTACCGCATCGTCGGTTCGAGGACAGGTCCGGGGTTGAGGGCGAAGCAGAGGAGGTCGTTCAAGAGTGCGAGCAGGGTCCGAGGAAGTAGTTTTTGCCTTGTTTGCCTTCGCTGACTGCATATGCAGGTGCTTTGAGCTGAATATTTCCGGGAACGGTGACATGTGATGAGTGCACGCAGGGCAGCGCGCGCAGTGGGGCTCGGGGCGGGCACGAGACATGAAGGCATCTGATTGGTTCTTTACATTCGCACCGAATGGCAGTGATTGGTCAGAGTTTTTACTGTCCTGCAGCTGCTACAGAGGTCTGATTTTTTTCATTCCTTTTTCTAAACACATAATGTATTGACTACTATCAGGATGGAAGGACCATTTCACCCAGTATAAAAAAAGGTGTTTCTGAACAGGATTACCTACCCTACCTTTAATATCTTATTTATATCTCGCTTATAGTAGATTAGGCACAAATTGTGATTTTTATTTTTTGTTACTGTGAGGTTAACAACTACCCATAACCACAGCTGCAAATATGTTTCAGTATTTTAGTTTTTATATTTATATATATCAGCCACACGGCAGCTCAGCCTCAGCTCATCTTGTTGTACACTTAATTTACCAGTCTGTCTTTCAGTCTCAGTGGGGTAATGGAGAAAAACAGCTTGTGTGAAAGTGTGGAGAAGATTATGTATTGATGATTCTACAGAAATTTGCAAACCTTTGTATTTTATACAGGAATGCCAGAGTATTAAGTGTGTGATCCTCTTTGCTGCAGATCTATGTCTTTATCATCCAAAAAGCATGTCCATATTAAGCATGCGTGTCACTACAGCCCATAGCTTTTAATGCTCTACATTATTTCTGCATCTGCTGCATGCAGTAAATGTGCCTTTAAATCCTTCACTGACACCTGCGTTCCCATCCCTCGCTCACACCATTACCATGGCAACCAGAGCGGCTTTACACCCAGTCACACAGGGAGAGCTGGAATCTGTGCTTCTGTTTGTAAAGTTTCCAGGCTCCATTTAATTGGATTTTAGACAGAAAACATATTTCAAGTGCATTGTTCACCTAATATGATTCAGACTGAGGTAGATAGTAACTGTTGTTTATATAGAAAATAGGGATTTTTGCTGTTAAGCATTATTGCACTCTTTTGCAGGTGGTGCAGAAAAGGAATTTATTTTCAGTGTTTCTATAAAAAGTCATATGTTTATTTAGCATTTGTTTATATGAGCCCTGTGGACCAGAGCATATATATTACTTGCCTTTTGAATCCAATTTTTTTATTTATAACCTTCACTTTAATTATAAAAAAAAAAAAACGTTTCAAGAGTTATAATTATATAATTATTATTATTATGTATTGTGTTAATATGCTACAATTAATTATGCATATGACTAAATCTATTAATTGGCCAAAGTATTTTTACTTGTTTTTCAAATTGTTCCAAACTTTTATGACCTTATTTTTTCCCACTATGTATGTGTACAACAAGGTGAAGAACGGGGTTGTCCATGTAATAATTATTACATAATTATTACTGTAATGACATGAATCCAATGACCCTCACCTTCCTAATGTCTAAGAACTTCCTCTTACAGCATCATCTGTGACTCTTCTGTACAGGCACAGTGAGATTTATGATATTTAGTCAACTCTATATGAATACTCTAAGATAAGTTGATTAAATGTGTGAGCCTTTGTCTTCATACCCAATGGTGTTTGCGCGTTATGCTAAGGAATTACCACGTCGGCTTGGAAAACAGAGGGAACATTTTTCTCATTGACATGTTGACAAACCGTCTCTCATATATGCTTGTACAGCTGTTCGATTTTCCCTGAAGAATCTAAAGTAGGACATCACACATAAACGCCACATTTCCAGACAGCCTTCTGGTCTTCATCGCACATCCGTAGCCATTTTTCCAGTATGTTGGCTTTTTTGTGTGTGTCTTTTTAGTTTCACATACTGTAGAAGTCTCTGAGAGCTTTCATTCTGTTCTTCAAGTTTTCTGCCAAAAGGAACTGATAGATCCTGCTCCAGATCACTGTGTTCCTTTGAACGGCCTTTTCTTTTGGACTATTTGAAGGCTGCTCACGTCAAGCAGACATCTGCTGTCCATGAGCAGATACAATGAGGTTGTAATTGTAAATCCCCTTCGTTAAAATGCATCTTATATTCTGTTTTATCTGTGTTTATGGGGCTATATGTGGTACGAACAGGTGTTTGGATTACAACAAGGTGTTTGGAAAGGATCAAGGTTGGTATGGCATGCATGAGCCAAGCTGTACAGGAAATGATGGAGCTGTTGCTTATTGTTTCTTTCCATGCAGAAGGGTCATTAAACCGTGATTTATAGCCACCCTAATGACATAGATTGACAGAGAAATTGCATAGTAGAAGGATGAGGGAAAATGAAGGTAGAACAGACAACTTTGTCGATTTTGCTCATAGGGAATCAGGTGTGCTTCCTGTGTAAATCACATTCCCTCAAATGCTGTGTGAAATGCTGTTGTTCTCCTCCTTTTTTAGCTCTCATTCATTCTTTTTATGGGGTGTAAGCTAAATATGCCATGGTTTACATAAAAATGAAAGGTTATCCCTATGTAGCTTTCATAATGAATCATATTACCACTTTCAAACAAATCGTTGTACGGTCACTGCTTGTCTTGTGAGTAGTGTTATTGGTGGAGGCATAATTGATCATAACTTATGATGGGGACTCCGTGGCTGGGTTGTTGGAAAAAGCTGATTGGACGGTTGATGTGAGGTGTGTCTCAGATGTGGACTGCTTCCAGTAAGATCACACTCAGGGCACTGAGCCCACTTCTCAACCGTTACAGTTACAAATGGGAACGTAATAACAACAATATATCAGGGGTGGGGAAGCTCAAGCCACTGAACACATTAACATCATAAAAATCTCCCTAAGGATAGCTGGAGCAATAAAGCTTTTATATGTGGTCCTGCATTTTGTTTTCCCCTCTCTTTTGCACCAAGAAAAGGATTCTGGTCTGGACAGTGCCCATACAAAGAAGATAGATTTTTCCCTTAAAGACATGGCATAATGTTAATGTTTTGATTTGGTTTATTTCTGATCCGTAAAGCTGTTTTACACAATGGGCCCTATTTTAACGATCTGAAACGCAAGTATCAAGCGCGAAACGCAAGTAACTTTTACAACGCTGTTGCTATTATACCGGTGGGAAAAATGACTCTTGCGCCCCAACGCAAATCTAAAATCGGTTGGTCTGAAGTAGCTTCATTATTCATAGGTGTGGTTTGGGGCGTAACGTGAAATAAACCAATCAGAGCGTCATCTCACATTCCCTTTAAGAGCAGGCACGCTTGTTCCATGGCGGATTGCTATTATAACGGCGTATTTGCCAGGCGCACGCCAGGAGTGGTTCACAGCCGAGGAGACCGACGTTCTCGTCAGAGAAGTGACATTGGGGATGGGAGAAACCCACCCAAATTAGCTTCGGTTAAACAGGCGTATGATAATTTGGGTTAATGTGTAAGCTAGATTTATGGCTATTTTTTCACATCTTCATGGACACAACAATGATTTCCCTCGTGTGTTAATATGTTTCCTTGTGATAATGTAGCCTATGATTTGCAAAAATGAAAACTGCTGCTTCTGTGTAGATGAGAGAATCAAAGTGTATGCGCGGTGTGCACACACTACATTATAGCCAAGCATGCGCCCTCAAAATAGCATTTGAATAACATGCGCAACGCGCCACTGACTTTAGACTAGGTTTCCTGGTCTGTGGCGGAATTGTTTTCTAAACCTGCAAAATAGCATCAGGGAACGTTTGCGCCGGAACACGCCTCTTTTCGCTGAACCGCCCCCGGGAGCGCAAGTTCATTCCCTAATTTACCGACGTGCGTCTGTGGAGGGAAAAGTCCGCTGTGTGCGGGTGCAAAATAGGAATGATACATGCGTCAGTGTAAAAAGTCAATTTCGTTGGGTGCAAGATAGGGCCCAAAATGTGATAGGCAGCAAGCTTTGCTTGCAGTCTTGCCTGCCTGTCTTGTGTAAAGTTCAAGAACACAAAAAGCGTTGTGGAACGCGCCAATGCAAGCATACTAATGCATGCAACTGTGACCGAAAACATGCTGCTTTTTTGTATGAGACTGCAAACTTGCTGGATTCTGTGTTGCATGTAAGTGAGCAATATAATGCCATTGATTTCTACATCAACTGTATTAGTTTACCATGTTTAAAGTAACAATTTTATGTATAATAAATTTGATTGTTGTCAGGCGTTCTGAAGGGAAGTCATTTTTAAGGCTAAAGAAAATTGGGTAACACTTTATAACACTGTTCCATCATTGATGAATAACTACACAGGTACAAATGAGTAACACATTATTATCAAATCCTTCAGAAGGAATTACTAATGATTTTGGATCAGTATTCTTAAGATGACTGAAATCATTGTAAGCTTTTGAGTTTTTTGTAAGGTTTTGGATATAATGTCTTCTGACGGATTTGGTAATACTTGAGTCATTTCTTGTGTGTTACCATGATCTTCACTTTAGAGTACTGATCCCAATAATTAAGCTTTTGAGTTTTTTGTAAGGTTTTGGATATAGTAATGTCTTGGATATAGATTTGATAACACTTAAGTCACTACTAGTGGGTTACTATGACCTTTACTTTAGAATTAAGTATATATTATGCATTATTCACATTAATTATGAACCTGTATGTAGTAGTAGTTTAGTTAGTCCTCTGGGACATATGAAAAAATAAAATGTTTCTGATTAGCTAATAGTGAACTACTGGACATCATTCAACTGAGCACTATTACTTACTAATTTGTTAATCAGAGTTTCTTGATAGTTAATAGTAGTTACTAGAATGTTAATAGTGCATCCTCATTTGTTCCTGTGTAGTTATTCATTAATGATGTAGTGTTACTGAAAATTGCCATGTTGTTCTTTGACACATGTCAGAAAAAAGTGAAATAATTGTAAAGTTAGCTTGTTGCTGGGGCAGCACCCTCAAAGGTACACCCTTTCAATCCCTAAAAAGCATATCTCAAGGTAATTTTAGTATTAATTAGTAACTAATTAGTAGTTTAGTACTAATATGTTCCCTTAATGTAATGTGTACTCTCTAGAGGTAGATAAGATGCCAACTTTTCAAACTTTTTGCACTTTTTCTTTTGTCAGTGCAACATAAAAATGAAATTCCATTTGGTTGTATATAATAACCTTGTCAATGACATACGGTATGGAAATATAATTTTTTCTCTGCATAGTGAGCCAAACAGCAGTTTTGAATTTAAAACTACGGTACCTCTAAAACATATAGATGCAAAAGAATTGTATGATAACTAACCTCCACATTATGATATTTTACACTGTTGTTCATCACATCAGGCTGACTGAATAGTGAATTGGCATTAATATTTAATTGTAGGTGGAGATATGTTAATGTACTTGTGATGTCATAACCATGCTGGTTCATGAATGAGCCATTTTTTTTCAGCGTATAGTTTTCATAAATGGCCTGGGTGGGATTAGGTAGGGAGGTTATCAATCTCTTTTATTTAAAAAATAAAACAAAATCCTATGTTCTATGATATACCCCCCTTGAACTATGTAAAAATGTATGATCGTTCTTATTCCTGTGAATTCACATAAAAAAGACAGCCATTGTGTGCCTGTCTGTGTGCCTGTCGTTGACAAATCAGCCTGATATATGCTCTTCCCTCTATGCTGCCTTAGTAAATAGGACCTAACCAATAACCAAAGTCAATTTCTCAAGGGTGGTCACGCATTCGGATCAGATCTCATTCCATATAATTCCCTCTCTCCGGAGTGAGCATTTTCACCATGCCCAGGCTTTAGTTTATTAACCTTCAGATTTGCTGCATAAGCCGTTTCCTGGGCAACCACTCCTCTACTCTTTTCCAGAGCCCATAATGCTTGCTCATTCTTAATATGCCTTGAGCATTGTCCTGTCAACCTAGAGCTTTAAGCAGACAATTTGATACGGTACAATTGAAATATACATTTGTTTTGTTAGTTTTTGCTATTTAATGCTAATTGACTTTAATGATTGGTTCCAAAATCATTGCTCCATTATGACTCCATTAGGACATTACGGCTAAGAATTGCTTCATTATGCCTTTATGATATTATGTTTATTAAATTGTATTCTCTATGTGATCATACTCCCATGGCCATTTTATTTCTCATCTTTATGAGCACTGTTTCTCTCGTAAAGTTCTGTCACACCAGTAGAAAAAGTCTCCATAAGGTTTATTGGATTTTGTGGGACCTCCAGAGACTTGACCAGCTCTGATAGATGGTGAAGTTAAAAGATGTAACTTCATTCTAAAAAAATCAATTTCTATAACTCATGTGGTTATTGGATCTCTACTGTCAGTCGCACTAACCGTGAGATGGGAGAAATATGTTTTGATCCAAGTCTGATATGAAGTTTTTCAAGTATTTTTTTACCACAATTGAATAAATAACAATGCATTACATCATCATTTATTCTTGGAACATATTTTAAAACAAGCTTTTAAATGTGCATTAAATCTATGTAGAGCCTTTATTATTATTAATATAATTCTTTATCTATTTCTTATTTCTACCAGAAAGACTCGGGAGATAAAATGATATAACAAGAGTAAATTTATTAATAGCTCAGCAAGCATAGTCTTTGGCGTAGGCCCCGTCCTTAGCAAGCAATGCGAGGGTAACGGAATCTGCAAATCCCGCCTGAAGATGAAGGCAGGGGCGCAGCCGACCCCCTGGAGGTAAAGGAAGGGACCATCCTGGTGGTGGTGGTGGGGAGGATGGAGGGAAAGGACCATCTTGGAGGTGGTTGGGGGTAATTGGCGCCGTCAGTATCTGCGAACTCAGACGGATGTAAGTACCATTCTTTTATACTGAGAGTGTTAACACATGATTGGTTAGAAGTGAGTTAATTCATGACGCGCTGATTGAGTCTTCCTGGCAGAACTTAACGCTAAGCTTACATTTCTGTAACGTCCACGGATCGAAGAAGACGAAGGTCAGGCGAAGATACAAAATAGCAAAGGTTTATTAATAATAAAGAGAAACACAAAACAGTGAGCGTGTGCTCAAACAATAACCAGCCATGAAAAGGAGTGAGAGGGGAACTTAAATACACAGATAATGACAAAGACAACAGGTGACGGTGATGATGATGATGAGGGTGAACACAGGTGATGACGGTAATGATAATGACAATGATGAGGAAGATGATTAGCTAAACAGGTGAATGAACTAAACTAATGAAGATGATGATCTAATGAAAACAGAACAGAAGAAAACAAACTAAAAGTCCATGAAAACGTGACAATTTCAAAGACAGTTAACTGTATGTTCTATGATACTGACTGTTTAGATGTCAAAGGCTGAAGCATTGTCATAGATGCCACTAACAAGGACACATGGGGGTTTTATATCCCAGTGGTTTTCTCACAGTTTGGGATCTCCTGCATCCAGTGGATATGGTGGTTCATGTATGGCCAGCCTGGTCTCATTGTAAATAAGTAGGTATTTTACGTAACATTTACAGGTACAAAACAGATATTCCATGGCAAACAAAATAAATATCACATGATAAATAATGGTTAAATGATTACAGAAATGCAATTAATTTAAGGTTTAAGTGTCTTGTTTAACATTATGCTAAACGAGTTTGCAGCAAGTCACAAAGAACAGAGCAAAATGTTATAATTTCATAAATGATTAAGCTGCGTTTAATAAATGTGACTGAAAACATAATGTCATTGATGTGACAATTGAATGCAATAGAATCAAGATATTAATGCCACAATTTTTATATTCATACATAAGGATTCATATAGAATGGTATGTCTGTAAACATAAATATGTAGTTTTTAAATATAAATAATTTATATTGCATGTTTGCATGTTTCAGTGTCTATGGAAACGTAAGTAAATGTACGTGTGGTAGAACTCCTCGGTTACTGATGCATTCGGGTATATAAGGCCGGCTAACACTCACTCATTCAGATTTTGCCTAAGAGCCGAGACAGGGATCCCGGCCATTCAGCAGTGGCTCAGGGTTGTGGCAGGAGGGACCAAACATCTCTGTTCCCTCCATCAGTAACCGAGGCATTCTAATGCAGTCAGTCACGGTCAACTTTACGTTGATACTGACGTATTGGGGTCCCTATGGAAAGCACACTGAACTATGTTACGAGTGTTGGAGACGCAGATGCTGGCAAGCTGTAGCATGCCCTTTTGGCAACTGCCCTCAACACAGTCGAAACCTATAGCAGCACCCCAGGTAAGCCCAAGGAAAAATAGTCCTCCATACCAACAGGATGGAAGGGACAGGGCTTACCCTGAAGACAGTCGAAACTGCTGTTTATCCTATCGCTTCGGGTTCTCAATTACCTTTTTTTCAACCATGACCAGTGTTATTAACGCTGGGGAAGCGAACCCAGTCCAATGGAGAGGGATGCTACGGAGGCCACATCCTGCCCATAGGGAGGTAACATGTGGTAGATACACATATGGCCAGTGCTACAAATGGAAGATCTCTGAGGTTGGTCCTGAGGCTCCTTAGAGGGAAATGGTGCTGCAAGCGAGACACAGAGCCTGCCTTCTGCACATTGCTCGCACATGTTTGTACCCAACACATGGGAAGAAACCGGCTCCACCCGGAGATTTTAGAATGTATTAGATGTCGCCCAGCCCACAGCTCTGCAAATGGCCCACATGCCAACAACCCGGGTGGAGTGAGCCCTCACTCTGAGGAGGGCACGGCTCGCTTTGGGACTGGTACGCCTTGGCAATGGCATCCACTATCTAGTGTTTGTGCAAGCAGGCTCACTGGGGGAAACTCGTATTTGCATAGGCCCTGGGGCCAGCTGTGTGCCAACGTGACTGTGCCGATGGTTGCCTAGGTCAGGGAATAAAACAGCAGGCAGTGGGAAGACTCCTGGGAGGCAAACAGGTGTACCTGTGTGTCCCCGAATCGACTTCAGAACATCTGGACCTCCTGGGGATGGAGTCTACATTCTCCCAGAACCATGAGCTGTCATGAAAGAGCATCGGCCACACTATTGAGCTTGCCCGGAATGTAAATGGCACAGAGAGACCCAAGCCGCTGCTGACTTCAGAGGAGATGGTGGGCTAGTTGTGACATGAAACATGAGGGTACCCCACCTTGGAGGTTTATGCACGCAACCGTTGCAGTGTTGTTTGTACAGAGCAATGTGCTTGCCTGGACACATGTTCTAAGAACACTCCTGCCTGTGGAGAAGCAAGGGCTGAATGTTCGGTGACAGATCGGTGTGATGGTCACACGGAATGTAATGCGGCACCATGACCATCTCTGGACTTACCTTGGCTGCGGGTGCCATATGCCCCAGGAGCCTCTGAAATTGTTTGTGGAACTCTTTTATGAATGGCAAAACACCGCTGAATGCACCCTTTCACCCGTAAGAGAGACCTCTTCTTGTAGGCAAGCTCTTTTAGAGATCCGGGTAAGAGTGGCTCGGCATGCAAATCTCACGCAACAATATTCATTGGCCTGTTTTTACAACTCAGAGGTGATTAGGGCTCCCAAATGAGACCCCAATATGTCAGTATCGACGTAACGTCAAACATGACTGACTGAATGGGAACCACACTTTAAATAAAATATATATAAATACCCATGAGATCACATTGGTATGGAAATACGACTTCAATTTATTTGAACATCATACATGAACTGTCAGACAAAAATAAAGGTAGAAGACTGTTTAGTTATGAGAAAATGATAAATTAGAGCTTGTTCTTTGTTGATATATATACAGTATATATTTATAAGCTTTGACACCTCATTAACATTCAGCATTACTATAAAAGTTACATTGCTGCAACATAGGCTTGAAATGGTGTTACCCCCGTTAACATGTTAAGACTTCACAGTAGACCTCCTTTTTTCTCATATTCTGCCTGGTAGCGAGGACTCTCGATTTCACACCTTGTGGAGCGGTTCATGGCCTTCACATTGAATTGCTGAGACATATGTTTTAAAATGATTGTGGTGATTAGTGTCTTTCTTCACCTTTGCACTTAAATATTGGCACAACTGTGAAACCAAGTGAATCTTCTCTAAGCACTGCAATGCAAGGTTGAATTTTCCCTAGAAGGTAAAGTTTTAAAGCTGTGGATGGAACAGAAAAAGCTTAGGTAATAAATCTTGTTCTCATAATGACAGTTATTCTCCAACTGAGGACCTGTATTTTCACTTTTACTTTCTAGAGAAAAGTCCATTTGAAATAGACATTTATGAAAAATCACCTTTTGATTTTTGCAATGTGCATTCTAGTTGTTGCTCTCCTCTGTATCAATTTATCAAATGGACTTGTGAATGTAGGCCTATTATTTGAAATATTCACATTTGCAGCTGATACCATTTTCTTGACAATTTGGAATGAAAAACGCATTTGTTTTTATTTTAACCCACAAAATATTTCTTGATACCCCAATCTTCTTGAGCAGTGTGCAAAATATCTCTCCATGCTAATCCACACACACAAAAAATTTGTATTTATTATTTTTTTTGCCACAATTTCCTTGCACTATAGCAAGAGACCTTTTGACTTGCTAAGTCTGCATTTTGGTTTAATTCAACATAGGCTCATTGGAAAAATGTGCCTCTACCTACAATTCTCTGCAGTGTCCAGCTGAAATGAACACTAGTGGCAGTAAAATTGTATTCCTTTTCACAGAAATTATGATTAGAGAGACAGATTATTGATTAATAAAGACTGTTTTGCATCAATCCTTGCACAGTACTACTTTATGACCTCAAAACACTTTGACCATACAGTATGGATGATGTGTAAACTAATACATTTTTACATTTGAATCACACAACCAGCTCCATTTGTATTGCTTTCTGACATATTAAACTTTCTTGTTAGCTTACCCTGTACAGTATTGCACTTGCAATGCATGGAGCTGAATGATCGAAGAACTCAAAGTCTTATAAAATCAAACTAAAATGGCAAGTTTGCTTGATCAAATGCTTTTTTTTATCTCACATTTGCTTTTATTAACACTATCAGTTATGTTTAGGCTAGGGTTTAGTATAGGTGGTACATTGTTTTCAAATGCGGTAGATAATTAACCTTTTTGCACCATGTACTCACTGGTATACGAAATACGGCGATATATTCAACAACCAACATAATAAAGCATTGCCAC
Source organism: Rutilus rutilus (assembly GCF_951802725.1). Lineage (NCBI taxonomy): Eukaryota > Metazoa > Chordata > Actinopteri > Cypriniformes > Leuciscidae > Rutilus > Rutilus rutilus. Next base: position 14,884,247 of record NC_140225.1, read on the forward strand.
GTTCATCTTTTTAAGTATCACCACAGGGATGTTTCTCCTGTGAGCTCCATGGTTTAATTTGTGCTTGAAAAATGCCATGTATTCAAGATTACCTGCATAAAGAGACAAGTGTATACTGAAAACACCTGGGTTTAAATGGTTTCTCTGTTAGACTCTGAAAAGAGTTTCACATGGCTTTATTGAATATCCCATCTTAAAGCATCCAATCACCTTTTGAGACATTGTTTACTCTAGAATGCACATTTGAGTTAAAGAAGCACAATCTATGATATACATAGTCAAGATTACGTTTGAATAATGTATTTCGAATAGTTTTGGAGGTTTTGATTTTCTTTCATTCAAGCAGATGAGCTATACCTCCCTTTGCCAATAGCCTGCATAGGCCTGCCGAGTATCATTTCCAAGATGGCTGCTGAGTCAATTGACTTGCCTTTAAGGGATTTTGGCTGTCCTGGGTTCACTGTGTGTTTAGCCAATATGTGTTCAGTTAAGCAACTATGAAAAGAATAAATGAATGACTGCAACACTATATTCATAGATGATAGAAGAATTTTAGCATGCTCAGAAGATGCTCTCCCACTTCTCTGGTAATGTCTTTATTCTGCAGTTTATGGAGCTGTAGATCAGATCAGTATTTGGTGACAGGAGAATGAGGTAACACCCCAGTCATTAAATAAAAATGACCCTCCTCTAGCTCATGCCTCATTAACTCTCTCCAACAATCAAAGGCCGGCCAGACAAGCTCCTCGAGAGGGTAATAACCCTGCAGCCTCCTTCCTAGAGACCAGATCTCTCCACCAGTAAAGGTCATAGTGACATCAGGAACAAAACTGTTTAATGCATTTGGTCATCGCAGGGTGGATGGACCAAATGGATAGATTTAGGACCCCGAAAGAGTTTTTAACAGATCTCGGACTGGATTATTTTACATAGTGGTCATCCAAAATTGTACTGACATGTACCAAGCAATAGAATAATAAACATTTGTTTTCTTTTTTAAGCTGGTATTGTTAAATGATTACTGTAACACACTGCAATAAATTCACAAAGGAAATTAATACCCTGTTGTTTTTAGAAATCAATCAAGATTAAATTTGTTAACATTACTGGGTTTTGGTTGGGTATGGAGCAATAATCTATATGTAATCATGTAAGTGTGTCAGGCTCACTCAGGCAAATCAATTAAGCTGTTGATACTGATATAGCAATATAAATGTTGATCCTCTTAAACCTTTGACCTCTGGGGTAATCAATATATCAAACCCCGTGGGACACTTCAGTCAAATAATCTATGGTCTCTTCATTACTGACTGTATGGTACTCCTGTGGGTATACTCCTGTGTGTATACAACATGAAATTAATAAATCAATTTAGATTCAAATGCCTTTGGAAAACTGGATGCAAAGTAAGTAAGCCTCCCAAAAATACTCAAAAACAAAAAGGTTTACATGTCATCACAAGTCATGGCACTCAGAAGCAGTAACAATGCAGTTTGAGGATGTCAAGAGTCACCAAGCTCAAATCTGATCAAGAACAGCAGCTACTGTACGCTTGCATGCATTACACCTCTAAGGTCCCTCTCCTCTCGTAACAAACACAAGTGTTCTCAGATGCTCCAGAGGCAATTTGCACTCACTGCAGTGGTTGTTGCTCACTTAAATGAGAGGAACTTAATTCCTCTAGGGAGGATTTAAGGGCTAATAAAACTTTTTGTGGCCCTTGATATCTCCAGAGCACTTGCTAGTTCAGCTGTGATGCCTGTATATGTGTTTATCCAGTATTATCCAGTATATTATTATGTGTATATATTAATGTAATAGCCTTGTGATTTGTATGCATCAATTGAAAATGGGTTTTCAGACATATACAAGAGTTACATAGAGTTATTCAGAAAGTAGTGATTAAACAGCACAGTTTTGGAGAAACATTTTTAGCTTATTTAAGTCACCATGATTTATGAGGTTGTGGAAACAAAAACATTTATTATTATTATGAAAGTAGGAGTGTCAATTTAATTTATTCTGACTTCCAGTTTTGTTGCAACACTATAGTGTAGTTTGGTAAAGAATCGAGAACAGTTTGCCAAGAACTGACAGTAGACAAGTTAATTATAGTCGGAGGTGTAAAGAGTACCTGAAAACCATACTTGAGTAAAAGTAAAGATACCTTACAGCGAAAATGACTCATTACAATTCACCAATTCCAATACGACTCGAGTAAAAGTCTTAGAGTATCTTATTTTAACAATACTTAAATGGTTAATTCACCCAAAAATGAAAATTCTTTCATTAACACTGACCTTCATGTCAACTTTCGTTCATCTACGGAACACAAATGAAGATCTTTTTGATGAAATCTGAGAGCTTTCTGTCCCTCCATTGACCACTACGCAACTACCACTTTGATAGTTGAAGTTCATAAAGAGATCGTAAAACTAATCCATATGAATTGAGCTGTTAGTCCAAAGTTTATGAATTTTCTGTAGTCTTTTATTCCCATATAAACATTGATCAGCGAACATCATGAAGTTCAACTTAACCTCATTGGTTCTTGCGGAAGCTCAAACGTGCTGCGTAACACACGATAATGAACCTCATTGGTTCTCGAGGATGTGTGAGTTTGAATGATGAATGTTTATATGTGAATAAAAAGCCTAAATTCAATCTGTTCATCATATAATGCGATTGTATCTCTTCAGAAAATCTGGACTCTTTTGGATCTCTTTATGAACTTTTTAAAGCGTCAAATTGGTTGTTGTGTAGCTGTCACTGATTTCAGTCAATTAGTAATAAATGAGCTCTGGCTGTGATGCCAACCGGGTCTGCTGATTGAGTCGTGATAATAGATTGTAGTTGCCGGACACTGTATGTACTGTAACCACTCGCAATGAGGAATGAGTGCATTAATCACTGATGGCCTTCAGCAGGGCACGCATTTTAAATCTGGACATGTGAGCGGAGTAACGGCTTTCGTTAGTGTGTGGAGCAATGTAGAAGTTCAGCCTAATGGGACCTGATGCTTTATGGCCCCTCTGCTGTGACTATTATAGCCCTCCAGCCTCAGAGAAATAAGCTACCTTATCAGACTGTTTATCATCCTGTATGTCTGATTTTATCATCCTGTATGTCTGATACAGATCTAGAAATGACATATCAGGTTTAGACTTTAAGCTGATGTTTTGTTTCAAATCACCGGATTTTACAAAAGTGAAACTGGCTGGCTAACATCAAAAACAACACATATACTTGCACTTTGTTTCAACACATATTTGGGTCAAATATGTAAAAACTCAACCATTGTGTTTAAAAATGTAATTAAAAAATTAAACCAACGGCTGGGTTTGTCCATATTTGACTTAAGCATAGGTTGAAACAACCCAGCATTTTTAGAGTGTGTTTAGTCACAATGTATGAAACCTCTGTGCCATAGATTAGACAAAGGGTTGCATAGGTTAATTAAATAATTATCATACAGACATAGATTGTATTTTTCTTTTATGACAATGGGAATTTTATCATTCTATGACATTAGTTAACTCATTCATCTTACAAGGTATATTTTGAGCATAGGTTCTTGGCAACTTCAAACATAAAAATGGAAATCTATTAAAAATATCCCAGGCACTTCTTTCTCTCTCTCTCTCTCTCTCTCTCTCTCTCTCTCTAATCAAATATTTTTTCAAGAAAGCATGTACAGTAGCATGTTTTCTTGGAAATATTTATGTTTCAATGTGTAGTTTCTATCACTTCAATCACCATCTTTAGTCTTTTGTAATGCCTTTAATTGCTATATTTTGCATATAATTGCTATATTTTCAAACTTGAATTTCTATGTGACATATCTAATTTGTAGAACACAATTATCTTTTCTGCATTTCCCTACTGTCGCATCATGTGATGTGTTTTGTCTCAAATATGTCTTTTGGCCTTCTTTCAAGAGCTCAAGGCTCTAAGTTTGGCTTGGTTGCTTGCATTATACAAAAATCTCGAAAGTGGCTAATGCAATATTTGCCGCACAATAAAACAATCAATGGTAAAACACACGCTCTTGTTGCTTATAGATTTGCTTGCAAATAAATTCATAAAAGATTAAGGAAGTGAGTGACTCCAGTTCAGTGTTAGATGGATAGAAAGAGAGTGGAAGAGGTTACAGGCTGGAGATGTGCCACATTGCATTGGTGTGGGACAGTCTGATGTCAGCCATGTCTGTTTGGAGACAGCTTCATTTCTGCCAGTAGACATGATGATATTCAGAAGAAGAAGAGATTGGGGTCCATCCCAAATGCCGTCCTTCGCCATTATGCTGCTTATTATAACTTGCACATAAATCAAACAAATGCATTTAATGCTGTTTAATTCATTGTGTGCGCTAAATGCTATTCTGGGCTTTTCAATAGATATCTGTGAGTCAGGTGAATTATGCAGATTATTTTTTTTCTCTGTAAATGTGTATCTATCTTTCATTATTTATATATTTTGAAATTCAGAGACTAAAACAACAAAGGTTTTGTGTGGCAGAATTTCCTACTTTTGTCTGTCCTCATGGCAGTAATACAGAGGGACACAGTGTTCTCTGAGAGAATTCTTTGGAAAGGGGTGGAAGGGAGGCTGCCGCATATGTCTGGTGGATTAATGTGTAATCTGAAAGGACAGTGCCCCCTCCTCTCCATGATTTGTACTGTTCTGATAGCCCTGCTCTTAATTACCGGCAGCAATTGGGACAATCTCGCTAACCTTGCAACCTTCAAACCTCTCCTGATCTCTCAGGGTTGTTCCCATGATTGCAGCCGGTGACGGTACACATGGAAAATCAATAGTGCTCCAGGTCTCTGCTACACCGTACAGCACCCTAACAAGCTCAAACAGCTTGTTCATGGTGTTTGATTAGGTTTTCATCATCTTTCACTACACACACACACACACACACACACACATATATATATATATATATATATATATATATATATATATATATATACATCTCTTTAAGTCTAAGAATCCGAGAACATGTTTGAAATATATAAGAAGTGTTACTACTGCAGATGCAGAGACACTTACTCTTAAAAAGAAAATCAAGCTATGATACTTTTTTTTTTTTTTTTAAGTAATCTAAAGTATCCCAACATAAGCTTCCTGATTTTCCTTTTTTTTCCCGGGTATTGTAACGTGTGTGTCTGCTTCAAGTGGAAGCACAATCAATAACTTAATAAAAGTAATATCTTTTTCAGCCCTCGCACAAAAAAATCACAATATTATCACTCATATTTACTGTGCGCTACACTAAAATTGCAATTTTTTTGTTTGCTTTTTTCAATTATAGATTTGTTTTGAACATATAATCAGTTCTACCAGAAAGACTCAAGAGGTAAAATAACGTGACACGCATGCATTTATTAACAGCCTAGCAAGCAAGTATTGTGATATAAAGTTCTTTGGTGTCTGTAGCTCGCAATCCGAGGGTAACGGAATCTGCATATCCTGCCTGAAGATGAAGACAGGGGTGCAGCCGACCCCCTGGGTGGTATTAGGAAGGGACCATCCTGGTGGTGGTGGGGAGGATGGAGGTGAATGTTGGCGTCAGCATCTGCGAACTCATACAGTACATGTATAAGTGGCAATCTTTTATACTACAAGTATTAGAACACGATTGGATAGACGAGAAGGTAATAAGTGACGTAACAATTGAGTCTTCCTGGCAGAACTCACGCTAAAGCTTTCATTTAAGGGTAAACTCAGACAGGATGCCGAGCACCAGCACCCCATTACTTGAGCAAGGTTATGTTATGAAACTACGTAAATACAAACATTCTAAAGGCAAATTTTTTTTTGGGACAAAATATTTGGAGTTCACTGACCAGAAATACAATCTAAATTGACTGATAATAATTTCCCTAAATTTGGGCTACACATTCAGTAATTCCCATGAGGGAGTGGGGCATGTTTAATGACTGCAGGGAAGCAATTAGTAGCAGGTCAAAAGTAGCTGCAGCACAGGTAAATAACACACACCTCTCTGACCTTTCTGAATTGTAGAGACAAACTACAATCACATTCTCACACACATTCTGAAGTGTGGTAAAGAACAGAATGGGTCAAATCGTGTGTCTGAGCTGACAACTGTAGTATGAGTATGGATGTGAGGTTAAGTGAGTGTACATTAAGAGGCAGGTGTCTCTGTGGACCTTATTAGAGATCGCCTGCCTTTCCCTCTCCCTGCCTAACTGGACAGACAACTCTTCCACACCTCTTGTTCCAGATATTTCAGCCATCAGCGTTTTAGCAGGGGTGCACACCTTCTTTCTGTGCCTCAGAATCTCATGTGAGCTGTGCAAAGAAATTCTGGCTCAGCAAATGCAGTTTGTTTTTTCAGTATTACTGCAGCATGTAAAGAAATACCCAGCATTCACCCACCCCAAAGGAAGTACCTCTGCCATGTTAATCTGACTTGATGATGGTGAATGCTTTGGAGACAGCTGTCAAAAAACATACTGTATGCGTAGCCTGTTCTTTTTGTGCAGTATTTTTTAGAGTTTTTTAAAAGTCCTTTAATGACTTTTAACTGAATTAATGAGTTGAATTTTTTAATTACATAATTGAATCAGTGAGCCAAACTCATGAATTGATCACTGAATTAGTGAGTTGTGCGTGAGAACTGTAACAGTGAGTCAGTAAGCTTAACTTATGAATTGGGTCATTGAGGAAATGAATTGAATTCAAGAACGAGAGCATTGAACTTGTGAATCAGATCATTGAGTCAGTTTATGAAGTGGATCATTGAATCAGTGAACAGGATCTTCAGAAGTGGATCATTGAGTTGAACTCGAGACAGATCCAGTCAATGTAAGTTGAACTTGTGAATCAGATCATTGAGCCAGTGGGTTGAACTTGAGAACTGGAGACTAAGAGACTCTGTTTCAGAAACGTGTACAATAGTGAATACATTATATAGCCTATGTTTGTTTTTTGTGGAGGTACCTGTTTTTATTTTTTATTGACTTTTTCTTCACAATCCATTAGAATGCATAGGCCTACTCACTGCATTCGATTACAGAACCACAGAGATTAAATTCTTGGAAACAGTTTATGCTCTGTTTTTATCATTTGTTTCAGCCTAAATGATTTTTGATTGTTTTTTTTAATGTCATTTGAGATTCATAATTGGAAATCCATTGTCTATTCCATCCATTTAAACCTTGAGCACAGATCCCCTGCATAAGGAGAATGCCATTATCTCGCTCTGCAAACCCAGACAGTAATAGGGAAGAACATTTTTAAATGCCTGCACTAACACAATCTGATAGGACAGAGTTCCTCCGCTTCTCCTGCTCTCACCTCCTCTCCAGTGCTCAGCACAGCCCTTCATCGATGTGACAGAAATGTATCCTCCTCCCAGATTGATCTGACTTGGGCTCGAATCGGTGACATTTGCTGAGGCACGAAGCCCACTGGTAATGAAACGACTCCGACAGCAGTCACAGCTGGCTGGGTCCTGTGTGAGACATAGAATTGCACATTAGGAAAATAACATTATCTCTTCTCTAAGCTAGATATGATTATAAGGTTTTTCACCAATGTGGAATTCACGCAGCTCAAGTGCTACTGTCCTTAAAGCAAAAATGGACCATGAGCTAATTCATGTTCAACTTTTCAGTTCAATCTTTGACGTATGCTATTCCAGGAAAAAAAACAATGATTGTTATTATTGTTATGTTCTAATATTTTTTAATGAATAAAATAGCTATTATATAGTTCATGTAAGGATCACCGCGAAATAACATATAGCTGTATCACGCATAATGTCATATTTTCCAATATAACAATGTTATTGAAAAGTTTAAATATAATATAGGTCAACTTTTCTTTAACATTGTATCATTGTATAATAAAATATATCTGTAATGTATAGTGCATAGGCTTACTCTTTAGTGCAATGTATAATATATTTTGTAATGTTTTTCTTTTTTTTTCTTTTCTTTTCTTTTTTTTTTTGTCTTATGCTTCTTTTAGTGTTGCTGGACCAAGAAACATGCTCATGAGATTATACAAAATTCATAGATGCTGGTTGGAAATCTATTTTTCTGAAACAATTGATCATGCATTATTTATCTGTAGTGTCAGAGGTTATTCAGCTTCTTTACAGTAATGATTACTGCACATTTTCCTCTCAGATTCAGGAAGAATAATGAATAAACTGGATTATGAAAGTTAAAGCTGTGGGTTCATATGTCAGAAGGGTCTCACTCTTCAGACCATGAGATGAAACTGTATCTGATGTGTCTTATCTCTGTAATACCTGTATGTTTATTGGCTTTATGCAGTTTTCACTGGATTTATCTAATGTGTTTGATGACGGGAAGCTCTGCTTTGCTGTCTGCAGTGGGAAAGTCTCATGCTATAGAGCCTTAATTCATCGTTGTGGATTTTTTTGTGAATGTATTATTCATGCATCTCTATGATGGCCTCAGTAAAACAGTGTGACTATAGCTCTAACGAGCTGCTCTAGTCAATTAATGCTGCATATCCATAAAGCTGAGCCATATACTGGGGTGAGATATCCTATATGCCACAACAGCAATTATGTCAACTCTCAAAATGCCACTGAAGGAAATATTGCCTGTTATATTCTACTTGCAGATATGAACTTAATATATATTTCCCTTTTTTTATCTCATAATACATACAATCAGTGAATTTTCCTTCTGTTTACCCATTAACATCAGTCTGTTAATGGTTAATCGTTCACCCTTGTAGGCCTTCTGAATCAATGAACTCTGAGATGAGGAACTGAAACACAGTCGCACACACCAGCACAAGCCTGTAATGACGCCGAATTTGCTGTTTATTTTGATGGATTAGATTTAAAATCACATTCAAAAGCACACAAACAGTGCAGACAGGTGATAGATACCTTAATGAGGGCCGTTCAGGTCATGGTACTGTAGCAGTCATTAGATGTCCAACCAGTGGCCAGACTCATTTGTATTCACTTTGTTGCCCATATCATGTGTACAGAAAGACAAATGACTTTTTCTTTGGTTTATCTCAGAACTGACAGTGGTAAAACAAAGAACAAAAGACGGAACACTGACATTTAGTAGATATACTAACAGATCCCTGTAATAGAGTGGTGCAGGGATGACGTCAAAACCCCGAAGACTAATTCGCCATTGATTCCTTTGAGATTTTCATAAGAGTATTTATAATGGGGATTTTTCAGTTTATGACTAAAATAAAGCTTGTGGTAAACATATTTTGACGATATTTTGACGTTCTGTTCTACAACGTAAGCTGCACAAGTATTTATTTTACTCATAAATGAAAAAGAAAAAAAAAACATTATAAAAACCCATATGACAATCTTGAAGGAACCAGTGGCGAATTAGACTTCCTGATTCTGACATCATCAATGCACCACTTTATACCTTCCTTAAGCTTTTCACCCTCATTTATACTCTCTCATGCTTAAATTATGTAAAGCAGTTAAAGAAAGGTGATCATTGTGGAAATGGGCTTTTGATTTATGCATTTGAACCATGACTGAAAATAATTATATGTTTTTATTTATTTATCTTGCTAAAAAGTCAAACATGAACTTAAAAATATTGATATAATTACATTTATATAAATACATTACATGTAATCTAAAATTACTGTAACTGTACATTTACCTGCCTATTGTGTTTTTATATTGTTGAGAAGTGGTTAGGTTTAGGGTAGGGAAACTTCACATACAGTATAGAGTATTTGTGTGCAAAACCTGTGTGTGATCCTTTTTTACTCATATCATTCATCTATGTGTATATGTTCATTAAGTGAACTATGTGAGTATATATGCTCTCTCTGAAAATAAATTTAATATTATGCACATGCATGCAAACACTGAATCATGGGAAATGATAGGTGAATAATAGATCAAATAGGCCATTTGGTTCATGGTTTGGTCAGGGAAAATGATGTTAGCTGTACACACTTTTGGCGCTTTTTTTATGTCGCTCATTATTTTGCATATCTCATTTTGCGTTCTTACCATTTTCAAAACAAATGCACCTAATGAAGCCATAAAATGTCACGGCGATGCAGAATGTGATGGTAATGGTCCAGGCACATAATGCCTTTTCCACACATCTTCTCTGGGGTGACCTTAGAAGAAAGCTAAGCTGTTTTGATTTGCTAAACACAGCCATGAGAAACCCTGGCTCTGCTTTAGAAGAAATGAGAGTGGTACGGTGGAGAAAATACAGAACATGTTTATATCATGAAATTTCCCCTCCTGTCAGTCATCTATGTACTCGTGTGGTGGGTCATAGATGCAGGGTAAACCAAAAATGTCACCTCTGATTGCCTAAAATGCACTGGGAGCAGTTGGGACTAAGCATATGGGTGTGATAACCTCAATATAATATAAAACCCATGATATCAGTGCTCTGTTTCAAATTGTCATAGGCATTGGTGTGATATCTGATGGTCAAATAATGATTTCAATAACTTCTTCTGGAATATACACAGTCAGTGACTATGTAAATTCTAATCATTATAGGTTTGTTGTGTTCCAGAAAAAAATAATAATAATTGAGGATTTTGAATTTTTTCAACTGACTTAAAAAGAACCTGTTCATTAGAATCATTTTGCAGATTGGACATCACAGCTCATGCTGAGGAAAACGCATGTCAAACCTTAGCTGCCACACTGCAAATGCATTGCTGTGTATTTGAGGTTTTGGTTAAATGAGGGTCAGTTTAATCTGACCAAGGATCAGATGAACCAGATTAGGGCAGTAAACTGCATGTTGCCTAATGCACAATGTGGACTGCTGCTACATCATGAGCATATGTAATCACAGCATCTTTTCTTGGCCCCATGTCACAATGCACCCTTGATTCAGAGATTTAAGAAACGATTTTGAAAAGATATGATTTACACACTTTTCCCAGAATTAATGTCATATTCCCATTAATTGAGTGTCATTATGTCAAAATCTCAAGATCTTCACTGCACTTTCTTGCACTTAACCTCTGTTGTCCACTTGTTGTAAACATCCTTTATGCTTGTCTTGTTCATGGTTAATTAAATAGAGGAAGCATTGCCCTGCTTTTATGCCTGCTGAACAAATGCAATCAGTTCTCATTGGAACTTTATTTATATTTATGTCTCCTTGTCTGCCATTAGAATGTCTAGGCCTGACACGTCATTCTCATATTTAATCACTCCATTTAATCTCTGTATGTATTATCTATATTTAGCAATTTTGATCATTTGTTACATAAATTTATACAATTAGTTCTGTCCCGTCTGTGCCTTAGGCTGTGTTCAGACTGCAGGCAAATCTGATTTTTTTTTTTTTTTTTTTAGGCTGACTGTCCGCACTATTAATTGCAAGTGATCAAATATGATTTGTGTGTCCAGACATAAGCAATCTATCTGCGTGGGTTGCTTTGATAATGACGTAGGCATACCCATGTATGACATTCCATTTGAACACCGTATGAATACTCCCAGTATTTCCTTCACAAGTTTTGGAGCTATCGTTGTGTGTCGTGTTAAGAGTGATGCAAAAGACAGTTTGAAATATGATTTGAGCAGCCAGAACGTCCAGACTGAGATGCATCTGTAAGAATCTGATTGGAATCGCATTTCAAACCACCTCCATATGTGATTTGAATCAGATTTGAAAAAATCCGATTACATGTGTTTTTTGCCGTCCAGACCCATAAGCAAAAAATCTGATTTTCGCTGGCAGTCTCAACATGGCCTCAGTGGTGAGGATTTTTCAGTGACTCCTTCTGCAGGTTATATAGCTATGTCGTTATGTAGGTAGCGACAAGTGACTTTCTTTATAAGTGAGTCATTGACTCATCCATTCAACTGATTCAAACACTGATTCATTCAAAGACCAGGGCCCGGTTCCCCAAAACGTTCTTATCGCTAAGTAGTTCTTAACCTATTCCTTAACCTCTCTCTTAACGTTATGGCACGATTCCCGACACGTTCGTACGCTAAGTATATCTTCTGTAAGTCACACTTTCGTAAGGTTGGTCTGGACCATTCGTAAGCTCTCTCTTAGCGTTGTTTGAGCTCAAGACGCCAGTCGCCGCCACTGTGCAGCAGTCTTTAGAAATCAGCGCAGCGCAGCACAAGTCAAACTATGGTATGTTGACAATGTTGTGGCTCAACAATGATTTTATGTTATGGACATTTTAAGACTAATAATAAAATATGTTCGCAATGGATACAGGCCTATTTATGAAGTTGACTTTATTTGGTATCAGAACTAATATGGTGGTAATTAGCCTAGGCTATTTCGTAATGTCATTAAAGCGTTTAAATTGGCAATCACTTTTGATAATTAAAATCTGGCAAACAATTTGGCTCTAAATGGCTAAGATCTATAAATGGGTAAGCATGGTGGTGTCCAGTAAGCGACCAACTATGGCAGCGATCCAACGTGTCCTTGTATTGAAACTTCAAGTTCCTCTGACGAGAAGCTTGGTGCCCTTTTTTTACGTTGCTTCCCCACCATATTCTGTATCTAACTCTCTCTCTCTCTGTTCATTGTAGATAGGTTGCTTTTTATTGAAAACATTAACCAATGGCAATCAATACCGCATTAAACAGAAGTAACTGCAGCTGCTTGCCAATCAATTCTGATTGTAAAGTACCTTACCATTAATATAAAAGCGTATTACATAAGTCTTTAAACCCATGTCAAGAAGCGGCACAAGTGGCACAACGGGATAAGGAGGGTGGATGATTAGCCAGGGATACCCGGTTCGTCTACCCGTCACAACACATCGTGTGAACATATTACTGACAATTTGATAATTTAATTAATAGTCTATATTTTACTGATAACTTAAACTATGTTAAAATAAATGTTACTGGAATAATTTGAGGAATGTTTCATTTGCATAGAACGTGTTGTCTTTCTTAACGCCGTAATGCACCTTCGCATGAAGTGGAAAATCGATTCCTGAGCAATCGATGCCAACTAATTCAGCACCTTCACTTGGGACAGCGCCTTTGTAACGTCGAACGTAAGAGGCAGCGTGTTAAGAAGCTTCCTAAGGGACACTTCGGGGAACACACTTAGGAACAAACAACTTTGGTAACCCAGTTAACACAGAACGTTCCCCTAATGTTATTTTTTGGTTATTTTTTTGGGAACCAAATACTTACGTTAGGGGAACGTTCTTTTTTGGTTTTATTTTTATGTAACAATAAAATAACGTTCCCAGAACGTTGCTGGGTGGTTACCATAAAAAATAACGTTCTGGGAACCATAAACTAACATTCTGAGAATGTTCTGGGTACCAAAAACTAACGTTATGGGAACCAAAAATTGTTAGCTGGGAAGATATATCTTTATGAGCGTTATCGGGGAACCAGGCCCAGACGGGTGACTTGCTGAATTCGGAACCGCATATTAGTAAACTACTCATTGTCACGAATCTTTGGAATGGTTAAGAATGGTCAAGGAGTGAGATGAGAAGGATCTAATCGCATGATTTTATTAACAAAAACACTCAAACAGAATATTAAGCATGTACAAGCAACGAGAACAAACAATGAACCGAAAGAAACACAGAGCTTAAAGCAAACTATGAAATGAACGTGCACATAATAATCAAATCGACGAGAAACCATAGAAACTCACCGAAACACAAGAAACTGAACTGAAACACGTGTCAAACCCAAAACAGAAACGAACGTACTCGGTTACTAAACGTAACCTCTGTTCTCTCTAGAGAGGGAACGAGTATTGCGTAAGCTAGCTTACGCTGCGGGAAAGTCTCCTTTCTCGAGATACTGAAGCCAAAAATTATCCTAATTTTTTAAAACTTGTCAACGCAGTGCGGCAGCCTGCAGACCTAGGGCAAGCGAATCGCGTGCCCATTGGCTGCTCTGCGGCAACTGCAGCAGCCTATGGCTGAGCCTTGCGCGTGACGTCACGTCCAATGAGCGCGCTTGGCGCGCTTAGTGCGTCACAGCCCGTCATTAGGGGTGTGGCTTAGCGTATATAAGCAAGGAACAGAGGCTGCTTCGCTGGTTTCTGTCGCATGAAGCGAAATGAGCTCGTGGCGAGAGCACGGCGGGTTACGCAATACTCGTTCCCTCTCTAGAGAGAACAGAGGTTACGTTTAGTAACCGAGTACGTTCTCTTACGAGAGGTTCTCTCGTATTGCGTAAGCTAGCTTACGCTGCGGGAACACCTTTGTCAACGCCGTGCGCGCGCCCAGCATCCTGAATGAATCCCATGGGGAGCCCAGGGAACGCAAAGCGGAGCTGGGCGGCCAAGATACCACAGTACACAAGCACATAATATGGGGCAGGGAGCGGCACAGCCGGTCCAACTAACACTTCCATATAGTGTAGCTCAACCAGTAGAGCTAAATCAGCAGCGTAGCCCGCGCACAGACAGTGGGCTGGCTTACGCGAGACTTAGACTGATAGCACTTTGGCCTGCAAAGCGGGAACTTCCAGGTTGTAAAACCTAACAAATGTGGAGGGGGAGGCCCAGCCTGCCGCTGCACAAATGTCATGAATGGGAATCCCACTGGACCACGCCCACGATGAGGCCATGCCTCTGGTGGAGTGTGCCCGAATGCCCAAAGGGCACTGCAGGTTTTTAGATGCGTAAGCAGCTGCGATAGCATCGACTATCCATCTGGACAGGGTGTGTTTCGAGGCGGCGAGACCCTTGGTGCGCCCACCAAACGAAACAAAAAGCTGCTCTGAACGCCTGAAGGCGGCGGAGCGCGAAATATAGCTTCTCAGCGCCCTAACTGGGCAGAGGAGGTGACTATCTGCCTCGCAGCCAGTATTCGGCAGGGCTGAAAGGGAAATGACCTGCGCTCTGAAGGGAGTGCCCAAAATTTTTGGGACGTACCCATGCCTCGGTCTGAGAATAACTTTAGAGTCATTGGGTCCGAACTCGAGGCACGCAGCGTTAGTGGATAACGCGTGAAGGTCTCCCACACGTTTTACTGAAGACAGTGCTATCAGAAAAACGGTTTTGAGCGTGAGGTATTTCATGTCCACAGTTTCTAAGGGTTCAAAGGGATGTGCTTTCAGTGCGTCTAAGACCAGTGAAAGATCCCACATAGGAACCGAAGGGGGTCGCGGGGGGTTCATCCTCCTCGCTCCTCTAAGGAAGCGGATGACAAACTCGTTCCTTCCTAATGCGCGGCCCGGCTCTGAAACCGAGAGCGCTGAAATGGCCGCGACATAGACTTTGAGCGTGGAGGGGGACCTGCCCGCGTCCAGTAGCTCTTGAAGGAAGCACAATACTTGCGAGACCCCACATGTCTGTGGATTGAGCCCTCTGGTAGTGCACCATTTGTTAAACACAGACCATTTAGACGTGTAGAGCCGCCTCGTGGAGGGGGCTCTAGATTGTATGATCGTGTTCATCACCCCTTCTGGTAGATCAGCATGTAATTGTTGAGGCTCCACGCATGCAGAGACCAGTGCTCTGGGTGGGGATGCCAAATCGAGCCGCGGGCTTGAGAGAGAAGGTCTCTCCGCACCGGAATCGGCCAAGGGGCTGAGTCTGCCAATTGTATGAGT
Source organism: Rutilus rutilus (assembly GCF_951802725.1). Classification (NCBI taxonomy): domain Eukaryota; kingdom Metazoa; phylum Chordata; class Actinopteri; order Cypriniformes; family Leuciscidae; genus Rutilus; species Rutilus rutilus. The sequence goes on from NC_140225.1 coordinate 14,899,812, forward strand.
TCCGGGAACCAAGCTTGGTTCTCCCAGAACGGGGCTATGAGGAGCACTGTGTGGCGCGCTTCCCTGACTCTCTCGATGACCTGAGGCAGCAGAGAGACTGGTGGAAACGCATATAGCGGGCCGCTGGGCCAAGGCTGGGCCAGCGCGTCCTCGCTCTTCGAAAAGAACGCTGGGCAGTGTGCGTTGTCTTTTGACGCAAAGAGGTCGACTTTCGCTCTGCCAAAGCGGCGCCACAGCGACTGGACTGTTTGGGGGTGTAGAGACCACTCCCCAGGGGGAACGTTGTCCCTGGACAGTCTGTCGGGGCCCTCGTTCAGATGGCCAGGCACATGCGATGCTCTCAGAGAGCGCAGAGAGTGCTGAGCCCATACGAGGAGGCGTTCCGTCAGGGCGCAGAGTTGCTTTGATCTGACACCGCCCTGGCGGTTCACATAGGCCACTACTGAAGTGTTGTCCGTGCGGACTAGAACATGGTGACCATGGAGGAAAGGGAGGAAGTGCATGAGCGCTTTCTCGACCGCGAGCATCTCTAGACAGTTTATGTGTAGGAGATTCTCCTGGTCTGACCAGTGGCCAAAGACCGGTCTGCCTTCGAAGAGCGCTCCCCAACCTAGGTTGGACGCGTCTGTTGAGACAACTTTCCGGTGTGAAACCACTCCCATATTCACTCCCGTGTGATACCATTCGGCTGCTAGCCAGGGCTGCAGGGCTGAGACACAGACCTGAGTCACTCTGATTAGCGAGCCGCCGGTCGCCCAGGCTCGATGGGATACGCGCGTTCTCAGCCAGCGTTGAAGCGGGCGCATGCGCAGTAAACCCAGCTGAAGCACTGCTGCAGCTGAGGCCATATGCCCCAGAATGCGCTGAAATGCCTTCAGGGGAACCCGGTTGCCTTCTTTGAAGGATGCAGCGAGGCGCTGGATGCGGCGCGCGCGCTGCTCCGACAATCTGGCCGTCATCGCCACCGAGTCCAGTTCTATTCCGAGAAAGGAAATCGACTGCCGGGGCGAGAGCGAGCTCTTGGTCCAGTTGACCGCTAGACCCAGACCCTCCAGGTGGTCGAGTAGCGCTGTTCTGTGAGACACAAGTTCTGTCTCTGACTGCGCTAGAACGAGCCAATCGTCCAAGTAGTTCAGAATTCGCATTCCCTGACTCCTCAGGGGAGCGAGAGCCGTGTCCATGCATTTCGTAAATGTACGGGGTGCTAAAGACAGGCCGAACGGCAGGACTGTGTATTGATAAGCTCGACCGTCGAAGGCGAATCTCAAAAATGGCCTGTGACGGGGAGTTATCTGGATCTGGAAATACGCGTCTTTCAGATCGAGAGAGATAAACCAGTCTCCTGGGCGAATTTGCGCGAGGATCTGTCTGGTTGTAATCATCCTGAACGGCCGTCTCATGAGAGCCTTGTTCAGATGTCTCAGATCTAAAATAGGTCTTAATGCTCCGTCCTTCTTGGGAACGAGGAAGTAACGGCTGTAAAAGCCTGACTCGCTCAGGGAAGGATGCACCTGTTCTATGGCCCCTTTTCGCAGCAGCTTTGTTATTTCTGCTTGAAGCAGATGTGCTGTTTCCAAACTCACTTTCGTTTCCGTCTGCGCTAGAAAGCGCGGAGGGCGACGAGCAAATTGGAGCGAATAACCGTGTCTTATGGTGTTGAGCACCCATTCTGACGCGCCCTGAATAGCCTCCCATGCTTTTGCATGCATAGCTAGGGGTCGAATGGTCTCTGGGTTCAGATCGCCGCGTTGCGCGGGATGGGGAACCTGTATCAGAGAAGACGGGGCGGCGCGCGCGCCGCCGATGCTCGGACACGAGGGCAGAAGAGCAGGGCTGGCCGACTGTGCAGAATTTAGTAGCTCGATCTCGGGCGATGGAGCGTGAACTGCTGTCAAATAACCCAGGCGCGAGAGCGGCGTGGGGATTATGGTGTCTGAAAGTGGGCGCGCGTGCTCGTGAGCTGGCGCGGGATTTGCACTTATGACACGGCCAGTGTTTGGGGGCTTTATGAGGTTTGCAACCTGTCTGGCAGAGCGGGCAGTGGGCAGGTGTGAGCACAGGGCTGTGGGCACATTTCCTACACTTGATGCTCGAGCGGAAAGTTTCCGCTTTAAGAGATAGCGCTCTGGACGCGTTGCCATGGGAACCTGGTCTGTGTGAGGCAGTGAGCACACGGGAGTGGGCACTTTTTCTACACTTAATACCCCTGCGGCTTGAGCCGTAGCAATTTGAGGTAACTGAGTGACAGAGCGAGCAGCGAGTAGTTGTGAGCACGGAAGTGTGGGCACATTTACTACATTTAGTACTCGAGCGGTGTGAGGCCGCTTTATGAGAGAGCGCTCTGGGCGCGTTACCATGGGGATTGTACTTGTGTGAAGCAGTGAGCACATGGGTGTGGGCACATTTTCTACACTTAAAGCACTTATACTCTTTTTGAGATTTATCTGGGTCGCCGTGAAAACGGCGTTTGTGTGCAGGCGAGCGAGTGTTAATACTGGCTCGTTGGCTGCGGTGTGTGCTGCTGCAGTAGCCTGAACATAGGGGACTGACAGAGCTGTGCGTTTTGATGGCGGTCCGGCCGTAGCGGGACTCAACCATCTTTTCCTCCTTGCGGATGCTAGGAGGACTTCGCGGGCTCGGGCTTCAACGCGATCTTGGGCCGCGGGCCCCGTGGGGGCGGCGGTCTGTGACGGCTGGTCGAGCGCGACCTGGGGCGATTGCCCTGGCGTCGCTGCGAAGCGCTGGGGGGCCTGGAAGAGCGCTGGTTAGAGCTGCGCACAGGAGGCTGAGTTTGAGGGCGGCCTGTGGCTGAGCTCGAACGGCGGGGCAGGAAGAGGTCCATCGCCTGCGACGCCTTCTGTACTTCAGAGAACCGATCCACAATTCCGCTGACCGCAGGGCCAAAGAGGCCGGTGGGCGAGAGTGGTGCGTTCAGAAACACAGCGCGCTCTGACTCACTCATGTCCGCGAGCGTCAACCAAAGGTGTCTGTCGATGACGGTGAGCGCGGCCATGGATCTGCCGATGGCTTGAGCAGCGGTCTTGGTAGCGCGCAGCGCGAGATCCGTAGCGCTGCGCAGATCGGTTAAGGCAGACTGATCCGAGCCCTTCTCGTCCAGTTCACGGAGGAGGTCGGCTTGAAGGATCTGAAGAATAGCCATTGAGTGCAGGGCGGAAGCAGCCTGGCCGGAGGCGGCGAAAGCGCGGCCGGCGAGAGCTGAGGTGGTCCTGCAGGCTTTAGACGGCAGGGCAGACTTTGAGCGCCATCTAGCAGACGGCGGGCAAAGGTGCGTTGCCACAGCATCCTCAACGGCGGGGATGCCGTTATAGCCGTTCTCGGCGGCTCCGTCCACCTGGGAGAGAGCCGAGGAGACTGGCGGGCGGAGTCTGGTGGAGAACGGAGCGTTCCAGGACTTAGAGAGCTCGGCGTGGAGCTCAGGCAGGAAGGGTGCTGACCTAGAGGCAGGCGCAGGGCGGCGGCTAGGCAGAAAAAACCTGTCAAGGCGATTGGGCTCCGGCTCCTTAGGTGGGGACCAATCCAGTCCCATTCTCTCGACCGCTAAAGTGAGGAGGCGGAGAAGCTCTGCGTCAACACTAGCGCGGGTTCGAGAAGACTCCAGAGTCGAGGGGGCGGAGCGGTGAGAGCCCGACCACTCCTCGCTGTCAGACGCGAGCAGAGAGCAGCTGTCAGCGGCATCATCTGCATCATCCCCCAGGGCGACGGCAGTGCGGGCAGTGGCCGGCCGCTGCGCGTCGGTGAAGGGTGGGGGGGAAGGAGAGAGCGAGGCTCGCGGGAGAGGTTCCGGCGAGCACTCAGCTGTAGCGTCCAGTTCCGGCGGCCTTTGAGAGCGACGTTTCTTCTTTCGTGGCCCGGAAGAAGCGGCCGGAGAAGGTGGAGTTTCTTCAAACTTAGCGAGTCGAGCCCGTAGGGTCGACATCGGTAACTCCTCACACTGTTCGCAGCCGCCCTCGGAGAGAGCGCGAACAGCGTGGTCAAAGCCCAGGCAGAGAGCGCACAGCACGTGGCGGTCTCCGTCGCTGAGCGCGGCTCTGCACGAGCCACAGGATGTGCGAGGCATTTGAAACAACGCCTCGCGCTCTTTTAGATGCAAGTGTGTCGCGGCGGACACACAAACACACAACACAGAGCAGAAAAGGATATATATATGCCGGATGGCGCAGCAGGCAGGGAAGGCTGAAGGCGGCGAGCGGCCGGCGTCCTCAGGCTGAGATCCTCGGCGTGCTGGTCGCTGGATTCGACGGCGGCTTCCTCGGAGATCAGCGATGCGAAGAGCTTCGCTGAAGAGACAGAAATCAGCGAAGCAGCCTCTGTTCCTTGCTTATATACGCTAAGCCACACCCCTAATGACGGGCTGTGACGCACTAAGCGCGCCAAGCGCGCTCATTGGACGTGACGTCACGCGCAAGGCTCAGCCATAGGCTGCTGCAGTTGCCGCAGAGCAGCCAATGGGCACGCGATTCGCTTGCCCTAGGTCTGCAGGCTGCCGCACTGCGTTGACAAGTTTTAAAAAATTAGGATAATTTTTGGCTTCAGTATCTCGAGAAAGGAGACTTTCCCGCAGCGTAAGCTAGCTTACGCAATACGAGAGAACCTCTCGTAAGAGAACACATATTACCCTTTACACTCACGCTACTTTTACCATATTTTTCTATGGCTGAAATAGTAATAGTATTATGCGGTTCCAAATTCAGCAGCTGTTTTTATATATGAGTCAGTGATTCCTTAGTTTAACCAATTTGTTCACAAAACACTAATTCTTTCAGGAACGTTTGGATCTATTTTCTTTGGCAGAGCAAATATGTAACTGTCAATAATGTGTCTAAAATGTGTGTTCCTCAATATTAACTTATCAGTTTTAACTTATAAATGAATATCACCCTCCATAATATTACATATTATATTGTGAGATGGTCCAGATTTAGGTGTTACTTTCTCAGTTCATAAAATTAAGTGAATTTTAGCTTATTAGAATTGAGTTGTTGTACAGAATATTTCTGCAGATAATCAAAAACAATACCATAGATATTAAAAATATCTATGTTCATTTCTGTGTGCCAGTATTTCTCTTCAAGAGAAGCTTTTGCAAAGCCGCACAAAATAAACAAACTGTCAGATCTGCTTGAAATGAATGCTGATGGCTCTAAACCAACACACTGTATTCCTCTGCTAGCAGTTGCTCATTAATTTCAAAATCAGAATCCGTCTGTCTCTCGCTTCATGAATGGACAGGTTGTTCTGTTGTTTTACAGCAAGGGGCAACCTTGCTAGAACTGTCAGAACTGTGAGAAAACACTGTGCCACAATTCTTCCTCTAAAACTCAATAAAAAATTTTTTATTGCATGGAGCTTTTCCTGCATTCAAATACCAGCTTTTTTTTCATAAGGCTTTATGAGTGATGGTGCCCCAGTGCTTTCAACTTAATGGCATGTGTTAATGACATGCCACATGGGAAATCTGAAGCTTTACATGCTGATTAATCTTTAAACAGAGGTGGATAAAAGGGGTTATTAAGAGAACACCCATTTTAAGGATCTTCACGAAGTATTAATCATCTTCACACTTATCTAATGGCCTGATTGCGAAGCAGAAGGTACTGTATGTAAAGATAATGAATGCTTATCGCAGGTCATGAGATTACTTTAAACCCATTATCTTCTCTGCACTCTATAACTTTAGTCTTAATGTGGTATAATGTGCTGGCTTTTATTTTGGAAAGTATCTTTTATTCTTACAGGTTTAATTGACTTTGTGAGTGAAGGAGTATCATCCCTCTCAATTCATAGGATTCTTTCAAAGCCTTGCCAATCTTCAGATATTATCACATGTCTGAATGCCACAAAACATGGAAGTGGCTTCAAACGCATGTACTAAGATATTATTAGTGATTATTAATAATAATGATAATAACAAATGTATATTGTGTTTATACATGTATTCGCCTGCAACATATTTTAGATGAAAATTATATATAATATACCATTCAAAAGACTCTATAGCCCACCAAGGTTTTATTGATCAAAAATACTGTTAAAACAGTAATATTGTGAAATATTTATACAATCATTTCTAAATTAATTTATTTGAATATTCATCTGGCAAAGCTGAATTTTCAGCATCATTACTCCAGTCTTCAGTGTCAAATGATGCCTCAGAAATCATTATAATATGCTGATTTGCTGCTTAAGAAACATTTCTTATTACTACCAATGTTCAAAATGTTTGTGCTGCTTAATATTTTTGTGAAAGCCTTGATCATTTTTTTTTCAAGATTGAAAATAACAAAATAAAACCTTTTTAACTGTAGTGTTTGTCTTTTCTTTTTTTTTACCTTACCATGACCCTTAACCGCACTTCACAGTGATATAAATGTATCATGTAATGATATAAATGTATAACCACAACAATTTAAATTAAGTCAAACCCTCACTTAGTTTTTCATTTAGATTTTAAGGATCTAACAACTTTTCTTTTTTTTCAACTTCATGCAGATTACCCAAATACTTAAGCCTAATGTTGTCCTAGATGCACTTTGAGAAACTGTCCCTGTTAACTTTACCTACCATAATCAGATTTCTTACTAATATATAATACATATACCTGACCTGCTCAAATTACAGTTTTTCTTGATTGCTTAAACACTATAACCAGGCTTTTGAACTAAAATTTCAAAACCATAACGCCATTTATCAGAAACCACACCCATTTCCCTAAACTATAAACAATATTCCCCGTTTTGACACGAGTCAGATTTGTTGAACTGTCACTGCAAAACTCTACACACAAATCCCTTCATTTCTCATTGCCTACACCATGTTGTCATTTAGAAAGCACTAGCATTCAATATTGTTCACTCAAGTCAGCACAGCTTCAGCTCAGTTAGCACACAATTAACCAAGTGGAAACTCTAAGAGTCAAAATTGATCACACACACCATTCAGAACCTTCAATAGATATATAAAAGGGCCAGAGTCAGTTCATTCAGTTTTGGAACAATGGATCCAGGAAGACATGAAAGAAAAGGTTAAGGACACTGGAGTGGAGGTTGAGGAGGAGGAGGAAGGTGAAGGTGAAGGGCAAGGGCAAGGAGACAAGTATCGGATGAAATCTGTGCCACTCTAGTTGTCCATGTCTTTGTCCATGGTATGACTATGAGGGAGGCTGGGCTACGAGGAAGGCCAAATTTGAGTCGCTTCACCGTCGCCTCGATCATAAGAACCTTCTGGGAGAAAGCCAGGTAGATGTACTTCAGACTGCTCTCTACTGTATTTTTTGAGAGCTGTACTATAAGCTGTTACAACACATACATGCACTGTGGCTGTTGCACTATACTACTGTAATAAAAAGAAATGCATCAAATTGCCTCACATACAGATAGAGTTTTCTGAATGCTTCCATTTTGTAAAAAGGATGTGTTACAGTTACAGTAATAAGTACTTCTATTTTTCTAGGACACAGAGACGATGAAATGGAAGAAGCCTGCCAAATATTTCAGTTGATGCGTGCCAGCGGGGAACAGGCATGCAAGAGGATTTTACCCCCGCTGCCAGGGCCAACCTGTGATGCTGACAAGATTCTCTGGCCTGACCCAGGCCGAAGACGGGATGCTGAGGTGGAATCATTTTTGGGTTTTTCTGTACTGTGTAGTACATGAATGAATAAAAATGTGCCAATGTATCCATTGGTTGTGTCTTTTGTGTTCATCATGTGAAAAGGTTTGTGAGGGGGGGAACCACAAGCAACATAACTTACCAGTTTTGGAAATGTTGTTTTGAATTTATTGCACCAGTGTGTAAGACTATGTTGTAGTATGTGTGTGTTTGTGAGGGCTTGTGTGTGATGTCTGAGGGCGAAGTTTGGTTTTTCAGCACGAGTTAATGGTTTTGAGTGTAGAGCTTAATTTTGACCTGAAAATAGGATGTTTGGGGAACTGGGTGAGCAGTAAAAACTGTAAACAGTGTATAAGCAATAAGTCCCTTTAAAGTTCAAGACAAGTTGGTTTGTGCTGTTTTCTCTGTGGTCTGTGTCATTTTTATCCTACAAACATGTTCAATGTGAGACACACTAAATTATGCTTTTTGAAGAGTTGACAACCCTTCAAAAAGCCCCATTAACATCTTCTGCAGTCATGCAAAATCTTTATGTGTATTTCACTAAGATGTGCATGCTTGCCTGGTGCACCGCAACTCAGAAATCTTGATATCATATTTGGCATGGTGTTTTCTTCTGTAACATGTTTTTCTATCTATCTGCAAACTTTATTTGAGGAAGAGAGCAAAATTTAAGTTGCTATTCATTGAAAATCATCTCCTCCACCATGGCTCTTAAAACTCATTCAGAGATAAACATTAGAAATTTGACACAATGTGTATAGCATTTTACAGCATTGATTTCAAACTGAGTGCAACTCATCTTGAGGTGACAAGTTCAGTTTTGGTGGTGCAGGATAAAAGTCGGTAGAGAAGTCTCTACAGTTTAAGCGAACATGAACACTAAATGAATAAAATGACAAGTCTTCAGATGTGCAGTTTGATTTTCCAGGCACAAAGTGATGGTGTTGCTTAGAAACAGGAGTTCTGTTCTGCTTCTAATCAGGGCATGATTCCCACTGTGCTTTCCTGTCAAGTCTCGGCTCCCGTGGCGACACTGTGCCATTCTGTATGATCTCCCCTACTGGCACAACAAGAGTGCGAAGGGTGGGCAACTTCAGCTAGGACATTTCAGACACCGCTCTGTGGGTAAACAGCAGTGGTTGCATTAGACTTTCTCTTTGTGCATCAATTTGACAGGCAGGGTCATATTCCGTCATACCCGTCATTTTAATTTTCATATTTTAATGATAAGATATTTAGGCAAGGCAAAGCAAGTTTATTTATATAGCACATTTCATACACTATGGTAATTTAAAGTGCTTTACACTGAAAGGAATTAAGATAATCACAAAATAAAAGCAAGGAAAATTAAAACCGTTATAAAAGGAATTAAAAGAGATATAAAGCTCTTGTTTTTGTTCACATTTGAATCTTTAATCATGAACTTACAGGATGAGCATATAAGATAGATTATGCAGTTATTTATTTATGAAGAGAAAAGATGAACAGAGTGTGCGTCACTTTTCATGTACCACACGAGAATGGATGCTTTTTTTCCGCAGTGACAGTGAAGGCCATTAAAGCACTACCTTTGTACATGAACAGGTAAATATGAACAACGCAATATTGCAAAAATACAATTATGATTAGAATATTACAAAACACGTAAAAAATGAACTGAACTAAACTGAATCGATTTTCTGTATCTGCCTGAACTCAAACCTTCCGCGTGGACTTATGGATGATCGCCTGTGAGTAATCAAACACAGCAAGGGAGACTGATGCAGAGGCAGCTGTCTTTAGATTTTGTGTCTTTGCCTCGGACAGACGACTTCTCATGGTAGTTTTAATTTAGTTCTGGAGGCTGAACCCATGCTTTGCTGCCACACTGGAGTGAACTCACCATGAACTGCACAATTACAAGTTACAATAGATCACCTTCAGTGTAATCTGTCAAAATGATGGACAGTCTTTAGATTTGTGACCTCCTATTGTGTAAGGAAACCCTTTTCTGCTATTTTATACCAAAATATGGTGTTCCTTGTTTCTTTTATAACATTTTTTATTAGATTTAATTACAAAATACAATATATATATATATATATATGTGTGTGTGTGTACAATGTAATGAACAGCAATTTACATGGAGCATGAAGCCTCTGTAATATCCCATGATATGAGAATTTTGCTTATTGAACAGAATTGAGAACCACTGCTCTAGATAGTTAGACATTTCTCCACTAATGCTCTTTATTAAATGATGACAGCTATCCCATTATACTGTCAAACATGGAAGCCTTTCATTCCTCCTCTGTCTCTTCCACAAATACCCTTTTTTGATAGATTGTTTTTTTTTTGTTTTTTTTTCTGTCGTGTATCATGTGTTCACCCTGAATGGAAATGTTGTCATCATTCACTCACTCTCATGTTGTTCTTTTACTTTATTCTTTTTAACCAAAAAATGAATATTTTGAAGAATATTCTTGCAAGTCAATGGCAGTTCATAGTGGCCCTGGTTGTTAAGCTCCAAAAATGAACTGTCCGTTTAATATATTAAATGTATATTGTTTGACATAAGCTAACACTTCTACCCCTGAGCTAATCTCACAAATTTTACAAACTGATAGTGTTAACATCAATTTAAAAGAACAGTTATCACATTCTGGTCATGTCTGTGTCTGCAGGATGTGTTTGTCTCTTAGTGTGATGAGGTAATGTTAAATGAAGGGTCTATTTCATCACAAGTAGTCCTTGAGCAACATCCACACCTTCTTCTGTCATCTTGTGTTTGCTGACATGCTGGTGACAGTTCCTTGCTTTATAGTTGGCATACACACTTGATAGTTTACTATGCATGTATTTAAATGAAAATACGTAAAGCCAGACTGATCAGGCATATGTTGGGCCTGTGTAATATGTGTCTGTATTTCACATATTGCATTAAAATAACAATTCAGTAACAACGTTGAATAAATGCTGCACCAGAATATAATTACATATATAATATAATGTTCAGTACTTACCAATATAATTACACTCTTAATATTAACACTGTAATGTGACCGCTAATTACATCAAATTACCTGCATTTATAAAAAATAATAGGATAAAGAAATTACATTTGATATATAATAAGAAGAGTAAAGTGAAATGGACAGCATACATTTTTTTGTAAGCAAACATCAGTACAATTTTTGAGTACTCAAAAAGTGCAATTAATTGTACTTTGAGTACAATTAACAGTGAATCGGCTTGTTTTATTCATTTTGTCAAATATGAAATATGTTTTATGAAAATGTAATATCACACTATGATTATTATATTATCTTTAGGTATTTAATCATGTTTGTGCTAAATCAGAGTAGATAGGGTATCATTGTGTTATCCAGCCTGCAGTAAGACCACATGAGCCCAGTGTGATATTTAATAAGGCTGTTTTTCAACACACTGGTCATTTTTCAGGGCATGAGCACTGTCAGCTGGCAACAGTTTGTGATTAGTTTTGCCTCGTACTGAATCAATCACAGTCCATTGTGGAGTCCAAAGAGAACTTCTCAATCTAATTTAGTGCCGTTTGGATCTCTGGTTTCAGGCTTTGTTCACACTGACAGCGAAGTGCAGCCACAAAATGGCCAGAAACAGTAAAATCAACCATTCTGTGCTTTTAGGTGGTGGATTTCAGTGACTTTTTCTGCCGTTTCTGCGTCAAGTGACTCTATATATGGGTGAATGTCAAATTATTTATTTGAATCATTTGTTCAATCATTGAATCATTGTTCAATCAATCTGAAGCAGTCTGAGGAGGAGGGAGGGTCGAGCTATCCTCCGTTTTGTTTGACAATACTTTGAACGTCAACAAGAAGTGACGTCACCCAACATCGCTTAGACTTAGAGCACCTTTAAGGGCCCTATTTTAACGATCTGAAACGCAAGTATCAAGCGTGAAACGCAAGTAACTTTGTGGGCGGATCTTGGGCGCTGTTGCTATTATACCGGCGGGATAAATGACTCTTGCGCCCGACGCAAATCTAAAATGGGTTGGTCTGAAGTAGCTTCATTATTCATAGGTGTGGTTTGGGCGTAACGTGAAATAAACCAATCAGAGCGACATCTCACATTCCCTTTAAGAGCAGGCTATTATAACGGCGGATTTGCCAGGCGCGCACCAGGAGCGGTTCACAGCCGAGGAGACCGACGTTCTCGTCAGGGCCGTAAAACACAGAGAAGTGACATTGGGGATGGGAGAAACCCACCTAAATTAGCTTCGGTTAAACAGGCGTATAATAATTTGGGTAAATGTGTAAGCTAGATTTATGCCTATTTTTTCACATCTTCATGGACACAACAATGATTTCCCTCGTTGTGTTAATATTTTTCCTTGTAATAATGTATGGTTTTCTAAAAATGAGAACTGCTGCGTCTGTGTGTAGATGAGATAAGCAAAGTGTATGCACGTTGTGCACATGCTACATTGATTATGGCCAAGCATGCGCCCTTAAAATAGCATATGAATAACATGCGCAACACGCCACTGACTTTAGACTAAGTTTTTCCTGGTCTGTGGCGGAATTGTTTTCTAAACCTGCAAAATAGCACCAGGGAACGTTTGCGCCGGAACACGCCTCCTCTTTTCGCTGAACCGCCCCAGGGAGCGCAAGTTCATTCCCTAACTTACCGACGTGCGTCTGTGGAGGGAAAAGTCCGCTGTGCGCGGGTGCAAAATAGGAATGATACATGCGTCGGTGTACAAAGTCAATTGCCCTGGGTGCAAGATAGGGCCCTAAGTGTTAAAGTTGTCAGAACGACATTTCGGAGAAATTTCACGGGTAAAAGATCATTGGCCAATGTCAATAGTGTAGCAATGCATTAAGCACAGAAGTCACTTTCAGACCAAGCAGCTTTCTGTTAGTCAGTGTAGGGAACTTGTGCAACCATCTTGAATAGGATAAAAACTCCTGATTGTGCAGATTCCTGTTTAATTGACTGCATATTGCTCGTGAAATTTCGCCTAACAACGGTTTGTTTGAGGGCACATTAATTCTTCTGTGGCTTTGTTTGAAACTTAAAATAGACTGAAAGTGGCAATATTCTCTAAAATGTAAATTGCACAGCACTCTTGCTCATATGACATGGCTTCTGCATGGCTGCAATTTATATACAAACACTCAGTTTCAAAATAGAATGACATATATTTACTGGCAGCTCTTTCTTTGAAAAGTTATGGTCAGCAGCTCACCAACGACTTATAGTGACAGTATAGTGACCCAATGACCTGAGACTTCCAACCATCAGTCTAGCAGTGTGAGTGAAGCTTTAGTGGCAGCTTTAAAATGTGAGAATCTGTGGAAAATCAGGATCATTACAAAATGTTGCACCAGAGCTATTTCGCAAACATCAGTGCTAAGCACTGCAAAATTCCTTCCTTTAACCGCACTAGATTTCTAAAACATCAACGACCCTGTGATCCTCTTGCCGACTAGCTCAAAGCTTATTCGAGTGGAAAATTCTGTGTAGTTTTCTTTTATGTTTGATATTTTATTTCCGTCTTTGATCTCCGCTAAAGTAATGCAAGGTCACATCACCCCTTGTTTACAAAGCAACTTGCCATCTCCCTCTCTCTCCCCCTTTTAATGAAGGCAGAATGTGTTCAAAGATTATGCCTGCCTGAGTTTGCCCAATTAGGACTGAGTTTGATTTATAACCCCGTCTCTATGGAAAGGTGGGAGACATTTTCCACGCACCACTGACGTTGGGATAATGCGACAACGTAGTCCCAATTACCCAAACACACCATTCCACATACAGACCACTACCCCCACTGATGTACTTCCATCACCTTTCCATTTGCATAAAGTCAACAGTGAGTTTAATACGCACAAAAATACTCTCTCATTACACTCAATCAAAGACATAATTATGTTTTCCGCATTACCATCAGTTCCTGATGTCACTTAAAAATAACTTGGCTATTTCGACATCACTCTCAGAGCGCCTCATTGCACCTGGACGGTCTTTCAAACGTGCGGGAGTGCGATCAAAGCCATGAATGTGTTGAATTGATAGAGACTATTAATAGCCAGCAGAGATAATATGTCTGCTATGGTCTGTGGTAAATGTATAAACACTTCCATTGTTTGTGTTGCTGTGCTCAGAGGAGTGGAAGAAACAGGAGGATGCTCCACTGCTCCACCAACAACTGAATATTCTTCCAAACGCACCACCCTGGGGGTGATGTCATCGCATCCGTGCGTTCCCTGCCCCCCCATCCACTGCTTTGCCATCTACACAAATGCAGCCAATTTGTTGTTGAAAGGATGCAGTGCTGTTTTAATGTTATTTATATATTATTTATTATTTATTTATTTATATTTTGAAATAGCAATTCCTTTTTTATTTCAGTTTTTGCCTTAGTAATTTTAGAACTTCAACTTAACCATCATTTCAGTTCGTTGCCAAGGCTACATTTCTAATTGATAAGTTACTAATATTTATTTATATTTATTTTATTTCAGCTTTGTTTAACTAACAAAAATATATTTTTAATAGTTTTAGTCAACAACAACAACCCTGAAAGGATATTGTGCTTTTTGTGATTTTGTTTCCTGCAGTTGCAAGGTGGTTATTTTATATATTGCATTTTCTATAGGAGTCTGGTTTCCTTGGTTGGTTAAAGTGTGTACATTCTGTCGTTTTTGAAGAATATTTATTTCTTTGCTTCACTATTGAAAAATTTTGTCGGTGGGTATAGACATTGTACACCTGGTTTTATTTCATTTTTCATTTTCATTCCAAACATTTATGATATTACAGTTTTTTACAATGACTTTGCTACTATTTTCAGAACCTTGATGTCATTTTTCAAAACTCTAGACACAAAACTCAAAACGGTTATCACTTGTAAGTTGTAACACAGGCTGTCTAATGTTCAAAACATTGCATTGTGCATTCGCATCTTTAAAGAAATCTTGCACTTGCACAATCATTGGTTCAAAAAACAAATTTACTGTGAAATACCATTGAAACATAACTATAGATCACCCACACAGAAGCAACTGACAGTTTCACTGTGTCATTGTAACTTCGTACAATCATTAAATATTGTAGAACAAAATAGGTGATACAGGTTTCATTATGGTACTACATGTACAGTAAATACATCTTTGTAAAAGTACTGCAGTAGAGAATACTACAGACACAGTGGAATCATTGAACAAAGTTTGTAATATATTGATGCAAAACACTACAGAACAATCACAACATAGGTTTATTTGAATCAAAGCAAAAATAATTAGCTATGAAATAGAAAAGAAAAGACAGTACTGTAAAACATCAAATGCAGTGTTCCTCAACTTGGCAGAATTGGACAAGCAATTACAAGGGCCTGCATCTATACAGTGCAGTACTGTCAATACTGTAAATAGTCTGAAAATGTGGTATTTGGGACCATAGACAGTGTCTGATGAAGCATTAAAATATTAGGCTACATCCATGGATATTGTAGTCTAATTGGTTCATGCTCCATGCTAATTGGTGGGAATGAATCTTGTTATCTTGAAACTTTCATGATTTAAACATGGAAGATTGTTTGTCTGTTTCCATACAACTCTGCATTGAGAGTAATGCAACAGTTACTTATCATTTTTAGCAGTTGTATCAATTGATAGTTAGATCATTGTAAGGAAATGAATAGACACTCATTTGAAATGTAATGTGTGAATTGCCTTTTGAAATAGTAGTACTTTGATGTTAAGTTGTGTCATATTGACCAGGTGATTTTTGTTGAATGAACAAATGATCTAAGTTGTACTGTATGTGTTTTGCATCCAAGCAATTGAGAAAAGGGTTAGAGTTTTGAAAAATGTGCATTTTGATCATTGGTTGTGAATTTTGTGTCTAGAGTTGTGAAAAATGACATCAAGGTTCTGAAAATAGTAACAAAGTGATGGTAAAAAACTGTAAGAAGATATTTGGATGCATGTCTATCTGGTTTTGATGTTGTAATTGATGTATTTAGTCCCAAAATCAGAGATCCTCCCCTCAATATCTGATCACAAGTAGTCACAGGATTTGAGATGCATGTTATACCAGGTGTAAATGGCAGTTTGTCTTAGTGGACTACATGTGATTGGTTAAATTTTACAATACTACTGTGTGTGTGTGTGTGTGTGTGTGTGTGTGCGTGTGCATGCATGCGTGTGTGTGTGTGTGTGTGTGTGTGTGTGTGTGTGTGTGTGTGTGTGTGTGTGTGTGTGTGTGTGTGTGTGTGTGTGTGTGTGTGAGTGTGTGTGTGTGTGTGTGTGTGTGTGTGCGTGCGTGCGTGCGTGCGTGCGTGCGTGTGTGCGTGTGTGTGTGTGTGTGTGTGTGTGTGTGTGTGTGTGTGTGCGTGCATGCGTGCGTGTGTGTTTCTGCACATATGGAGGTTGATCTAGGCAGTGAGTGCAGAGACAGTGCTGACGGGCAGATCCATCACTGGGTGAGGTGCTGAGGAAAACAGCACTGTGAAATTACACTGTTTACTGTGGCAGAAATAAAGACTTCTTCCTCTTAACCACACAGAATACAATTTAGTAACTGTCACCGCACTCCATCACTCAACCAAAAGTGTGATTGGCCACACATACACACAAACACAAGCTCTGACAGAAACAATGCTTATAGCAGCTTGTTTGTGTCAAAAAACAGATTAGGCAATATTTCTCTTAGGATTTGTCAGGTCTTGTCATTTGTCAATGGACAATCATGTAGTAAAGGTTAATGCTCAATTCATACCTTTCTTTTATTTGTTTCTTATGCAGGACCAGACTGTGAGATTTGTCAACCTGAAATGCTGTTGGCAACCTTGCGTACACTGTAAAAACAGTAGTAGTTTCAAAGCAGTTTTACAGAAAATAATGCTATTCAATTCCCAATGTGTGAGCAAACCACAGATGACTTTGGCAATGAAAAATATACACTATACAGTTCAAAAGTTTGGGGTTGAAGAGATTATTTTTTAATGTTTTTGAAAGAAGTCTTTTGCAATGCCTCATTTATTTTATGAATAATACAGTAAAGCAGTAATAAAATATTATTAACATTTAAAATAACTATCTATCTATTTTGATCTAATTTATTATTATCAATTTATTTAACATTTAAAATGTTATTTATTCCTGTGACAGTGAAGCTGAATTAGTGAATTAATCTAGCCTTTACTGTCAATTGATCCTTCCGAAATAATATTGTTGTAAAAGTTCAAAAGAACATTTGTACATGAAGCTTGATATCAATTTTCAGTCAACATGAAAAAAATCCATTTGTAAATGGCATTCACTGCTCACCCCCATCAATTTGTTTGCAATCTTGTTGGCCATTGATTTCACTTTCAACTTGTCTTATTGATGATTAAATCATCAATTAAACCTGAATGCTACTCTAGGTATTATAGATTTTATAAAATAGCCCTGTTTTAGTCCATCTACTGCATATAAATATCAGACACTATATATTTGCATATGTATATGACATAATATGACTATTTTGGAAAATTTTGTTAATATAAACAAAGGTTGGCATATACCTTTTAGCAAATAGCACGGGAATAGTGCTTTGAAAGTAAGCACACTTTTACATAAAACAGATAAAATAATTGTGTGTGTGTGTGTGTGTGTGTGTGCGTGCGTGCGTGCGTGCGTGCGTGCGTGTGTGTGCGTGTGTGTGGGTGGCCCTTTGTTTTGTTTCTGTAAAGTACAGCTTCATAAACATGAAATGAAGTGGGGACACATGGCCGCTGCTTTGCACATGAAACAGAACAGCAGACGCACAGAGCAGATCAAAGGGAGCTTTTGGTCCAGCAGGCTTTGTGTTGTCCCATGTTTCCCCCCGAACTGAATGTGACACAGCTTGAGCCGGCTATTTCCTCTAGATACCGCAGAGAAGGGTTATTATAGTTAAACTATAACCATAAAAACATATCTTTTTGTTACTTGAAATATAGTAAAAGTTAACTAACAACTAAAATATAATATAAAATATTAAAAACAAAACTTCAGGTAGTTGCAAAGGCAACATTTCTCATTTTATTTAGTTAACTTGATGTGCTAAAATAACTAAAACTGAAATAAAAATTAAAAAAAAATTTATATGACAAAAACAACAAAATTACTCAAATCTGAAATGGAAAACGGAAAATTAAAGTATCTCAGATGATAGAATAGTATCTCAATGATTCTAAAATAACACTACTGCAGAGGCAGCATAACATCTCCTTTGCTGTAGAAAATCTGTCATATTATACATGAAAGACTACAGGCAGCATTATTGTATTTTATAGTATTGTTCATTTTTCCTAGGCTGCAGTTAGAAAAGAGATCTGTGAGTTCTGGAAATGAGGGCAGCTGTCGTAATCACTGCAGGTGTTTCTCAGGTACATCTGGAGATCAGGATGCCTGACTCATGATGTTACATCACTGAGGACATATTACAAGGAGAAGGACAGCCAGCAGTTATAGAAGCCAGGAAAAGAAACACATTTACATCTCTCTGTGAAAAACATCTCACTCAGTTTTGTGTTTTTCAAGGCCCTGGATATTGTGTTCACTTGTGTTGCTATAGTCCTTGAGCTTGACATCAAAAACTTTTAAATGTCAAGAAACCGACAATGCAAAGTTCTGGGAATGCAGTACAAAGTTTGGACAAAGCAAAGTTCTATACTGCATTTGATGAAGAACTTTTCCGCCACTGAAAAAGTAAAGTATCTTTTATAGCACTCCTGTGTCTACTGCACTGCAGACATATACTGTCATGTTGGCATTGCCATGGTCTACAATGCCAGCTATGTCACGGTTTCATGTCATTTATGAGACAGCTTTCCCTGGCCATAGGATATAGTAAAGTGTTTATATACCATCATAAGCACACTTAAGGATTTCGGCTGAAGGTTTTTTTTTATGAATACTTCACATTTATGGATTATAGCATGCAGACTTATTCAACATACTTTTTGCATGATGTATAGTAGATAGTTAAACATTAAGATGTGAGGTAACTAAAACGTATCGACTATTTTGAGTCCTGTGATATGCCTTTTAAACATCTTAAGAAATACAGTACCTTTATACTGTATATATACGTATATATATATATATATTATAAATGGTGAAAAGAGTTATGCTGCTTAATATGTACTGCTTAACCATTATTGTTTTTGTTTTTTCAGGATTTTTTTATTGAATGTTCAAAGGAACAAAGAACAGATTTAAAATAGAAATATTTTGTAACATTAATGTCTATACTGTCACTTTTGATCAAATTAATGCATTCATGCTGAATAAAAGAATTTTTTTTAATCTGTTACACTGTTACACTCTGGTAACTATGGGTTAAGTTTAGGCTTAGGGGTAGGTTCAGTGTTAGTACCTAGTTATTACCCAGTTAGTCTCATTACTACAACATAGTTTGTTCATGTAAAACAGAACTGTAAATTACCAAAAAATCTTATTGACCCTAAACTTTGGAACAGTAATATCTACACAGAAAAGGAAACTGCCCCTGTCATTTGATGTCATTGGATCTGCACAGTTAAAAAAAAAATAGCATACTCATTAATCTGATGTATGCAAATGTGATCCCAGATCACAAAGCTGTCTGGTTATCCGAAAGAGAAAATTTTGTTTTTGGCCTGCTTTAAGAATCGTCAGAGGAAATTTTTTTTCTAGCCGACCTTGTCTGAGCCTGAAGTTACAATCACCCATTGGTGTTTTGTATTACTTCTCATCCCTCCTTTTTGTCTTTCTTTTGTGTTCCCCCCATGAATCCTTTCATTTAAAGCTAGCAGCATCAACAGTGGTGAATTCAGCTTGTACAGAAGGCAGAAAACACACACCCACCTTTGTCCTTGAGCTCCTCCTGCACAAATGAATTCCACCTGTCCCCACTCATACAGAGGCTTTTTCATCCCAGAGAAGAATCCGTCCTGGCCACTGTGACAAATTAGAAGTGTAATGAGAAAAATAAATAAATAAATAAAAAACGGTGGAACGGTGGCCCTGAATGAGTTCTGATTGAATGTTCTCATGAATACTCATGATTATATTTGTTCTTTTCCTTTGTGAGTAACAGATTTATCTTAAGTTTTGCATGGCCTGCAATGTCTAGCCTATATGAAGAATATTAAATATCCCTAACCTTAAGTTTTGCTTATGTAAAACTTTACACTGAATGATTCAAATAAGACATCAAGTGACTTTCTTTCTAATCATGAGTGATTAATTACAGTGTTTAAATCACGGCTTGCAAGTAAAGATGAACAGTGTTGAACGCCCACTTTTAGACAGGAAAGGTGGAGTTACGAGAGAAACGATGAAGGCTAGAGACACTGATGGAGCCCTTCTCTCTCCTTGTCTTCTGACTTTTCTCTCTCTCCATCCTTCCACTCAATTTCTCATCCTTTGCCTCAACTCAGCTGTGACACAAATCTCATTTATCTCATTTCCTGTTTGTCTTACAATGCAAATGAATGCGGACCCGGTTACTGCGCTCTCTCCCAATCATTCTGCCTCACAGGAGGAGACGCTGGCAGAAATTGAAATCTTGCTCAAACATTTGTCTTCCACCCGCCAGAACGCCTGAATGGGTGTCAGATAGGATTTCTGATTCTTGAGGACTCAATTGTGGAGGCATTAAGATTAATTCCTCCTAAATCGTAAATGGATTAGATTAAGATTTACATGGTATGTGTTTTTCAAATATCTGGTTCCAATTAACCAAATGTCTTCTTAATCTAATCAGTGAGAGAATCCTATCAAATACAATACTGCTTCTGCAATATATACGGAGGAAAAACAGCATTTGGAAAAGTAAACAGATTAATTTCTCATAAACTCAAATGTATTTATTTATTTAAAGCTGAATAATGTAGAAACAAGTTATTGTTTATATTTTCTGAAAGTTATTTTCACAAAAAAAGACACCTTCAGAAATGACCGGCTGACTGTACGTTATCCCTTGATGATGTATATAGTATTTATGTAATACTTCATTATAGTGTCCAAGTTCCACATAGTACATGTAAAATATAGTGTGACAAATGTTTCTATATTTGATTATCTGAATTCATATGATCAGCTCAGTCTGAGCCAATTGTATCATGAAGCAAACGGCTCATGAAACCGCGTCGTCCGTATTTAGGAAGCCCTTAAGCGCTGTGGGAAATGAAATAATCCAGTGACTCCACTTGAGTTTGCTGTAAAGTGAGAGTGCATTTTTTCAATATGCCAGCTGCAAGGCTATTGATATCTCAAAAAGTTCCCTCCAAACGTGAGTCGGGGGTGGGGACATGCCTTTAAATGTTTAAAGCATGTTAAATAGGCACACATTAATTATGTACCAGCACTCCTGACAGGATTTAAAGGGCCGAGGCACAAAAGTGTTAAATATTCAGAAGAGCAAGATTTTGTGCAGCTATTATCTCAGTAAGATGTCTTCATAGAACAGCACTAACTAATGGTCAGACATGACAGAACAGAGATAGCTTGCTATGATCCTTTGCTCATGAACCAGTATGTTCATCTGACCCTCCCAAATGTAAATGTCTGTAACATGTTAAAACAGCCTTGTGTTAATAAAATTATATAGGTTTTGACATTCTAAAAATAAGCAGTGCATTTTACGTGCATTGACATTTATATCACAATGTTACAGCACAGCAGTTTATAATATTTAACCTTTTTTTTCATGCTGTTTTTAATTTATTATAGACGTGTGTGCTGTTAATGTGAGTTTATTCCCTTCCTTTCTGTGTCTGCAGTACGAGTCTGTGGGGAGAATCAAGAATTAGACTTATTTTCTGCCTGGCATCATGGGAGTACAACCGTCCATCAAAACCACATATTCTCCACGCTATTTTCTATCCAATTCATCTCCAGTGTCTCTCAGCGGTGCTGCGGACCCTCTGTCCCTCATTGCAATGCATTTGCAATACATTGTTGGAGACAAATGAGATTTGCGGTGGTGTAGGGTGGTAGCAGTGCTCACACTGAGGGATGAGGAAGCAATACGAACATGCTCCGGTTCAACAGGCTCAAATCCATCTATCCGATGTCATCATGTTAATCTAAATGCTCTCTGGGAATTCTAGCTCCATGTGGAAAGATATGTAACCCAAATCAGCTGAGATAATGACATAGTTATATAATGTGATGGCAACAACAGTAGCTTTAAAAAACTATAACTGTGTTTAATAGTTCATGGACTCGTTGAAGTGTAAATCAATTGCTGTTAGCCTTTGTGTGTGTTTTTGTGTTATCATGGTTATTAGGAGATGTAAGCATTCAGTAGACAGGAGTTCAGCATAGTATATGAGTCTCAGGTGTGATACGGAGAGATGTAAGACAGTAGCAGTGAGTTTAATGCGTGCCATACAGCTGCAGTGTTTATGGGCCAACAGATGGTGAAAGGGGACAGATTATCCTTGCTAGGTCATATTTAGGAGGCCTTTTTCTGTAATGGAAAAGGCTGGATATGTATCTAAAAATTCACATTCAACGGGCCACTGCCACAAATGGAACACATAACAGATAAACCTGCATTTGATATATGGGTGAATCTCACACAAAAAAAAGCCTGTGCTCACCTGTTGTCTAATTTGTTTTCCCCTATTTATACCTCAGTGTTTTGCATTCATTCACTGTCATATCGTTGTTCTTGTCTCACTGTGTTGTTTTCTCATCTAGAGTTTATATTATTTGTCTCTTTGTGCTTCGATTCATTCCAAGTTGGATTCCCTTTCATTCAATGATGGATTATACTGATTGGACTGTCTGACTGAAGTTCATCGTCTACTTCCAGTCAACCTCATCATCTGTTATTTGGATTGTTCTTCATCCTCCAGGCCTGTTGTGAAATGTTTCTCTGTGGACTAAACACACGTATACATTTTCCTCTGCATTTGGGTTCTGCCTGTTTATGGGTGTGACAGATTCTTTGATGAATAGAAAGTTCATGTTCCTTATCCATCACTTCTCCCCTTTCACTCCTTCGCCATGATTCTTTCTCACCATCTTTTATTTCAGGGTCACAGTAATAATCTCCACCAGTACTTACAGGCTGGCTCAGCTCTCCACATGTCTTTGGCAACCGCCAAAGTGACGCAAACTTTCGTTCACCTTTCCAAGCCAAGGTGAACTCTGTCTCTGGCTCTAAGGACCAATCCGAAGCAGAGGGTGTCAGTGTGTGAGCTGATGTCATAAAGTTATTGACAACAGGGATGAATGAGTTCCGTTGACTCCCCTCTGGCTTTCAGCATACTTGTGTTCCGTTGGCCTGGAGCCCAGTCATGTCCACAGCCTCTCACTGTCCCAGCTGGGTGCCCTGTGCGGCGGGCACAGGATGGGAGACACAAGGCCACAGGTGCTCCAGGCTTCATCAATGCCATTCCAGTGGGCCTTCCGAATATAGTGCAGAGTGTTCATGCCTGCACACACACATATACACTCCCCTGTGGTGTAGCCTTATTCAGAATGTGCTCAGCTGTTTGCGTAGTTCACGTGACTAGCTTGTGTGGTTCTGTGCATATCCAACACAATCTCACAGCAATTCGTAACTAATGGAGGCTACTTTGTATGAATTCGTACAATGTCATCCGTTCTGATTATGCCCCATTGGTGGTTAGGTTTAGTGGTGGGGTTAGGGGAGCACCTTTACGCTTACTTTTTTCTAAAAATAATATATTTTCATAACATGCATTGTACGAATTCATATGAAATTGCCACCTTGTAATGTAGTTACGTTTTCCTTTTAGATTGGGTTGGTATATCATACAGTTTCGATTTCAACTTGAGCCTCTCTAATGCGATTTGTTAAATCGGATCAGTGGTCATTGTTTAGGGTTCAGGAATAAGATTGTCCAGACGCTGTAGTGTGATCCTGCATGTTTGTTTTCTCAGGGTCTGTCCGCTTAAACAGCCTTTTAATCCTAAACCTCTCAATCCTTCAAGGTTCACGGTTTTCCTCAAACCTGCTGACAGGACGTATATGGATGTTCGCTTGTTCGATGCTAAATGCCTGTGAGCATGACCATCTATATTCTGTGGAGAGCTGTGTTGAGAGTCGTAACATCTCTCAGTTCTGTTATTATCATTCCCGGGTAATTACAGAGACTTGTGCTTGCTGATTGCTTCTGTCAAGCAGTTAATCTGAAAATGAGGAGGTAATGAGTGTCTGGGCTAATATGCGGCATATCTCTATCTGTCTGTCCAGAGGGCGACACTGAAAAAGAATAGACAAATTATAGTTTGGGTACAGATAGCAGAAAACATTAAAGGATAGAGGAATGAGAAGACTTATTAATACAGAAAATAATTCTCGAACACTCCCTGCATCATGCCATTGGTTGGTGGAATATATAGCTCTGCCCCAATCTCAACTTGGTTGAGCCATTCAGGCTGGTCAAGACTTTAACAAACTATTGTGTATTAAAACTTGAAAATCCTTTTAGTTGGTGTAAACTTATTTCTGTCATGACAGCTCTCTGAGAGATTGGCATGGTAATAGATTTGGCAGTGTTAATGTATTTGGTCTTGGCGGAATAGATCTTCTACGCTGCTGCTGCTGCAGAGCAAGTACAGATACTTACTACGGCCAATACATTCACAGACATGCTGCTGTGAGCGTGTAGAAGCGTGTAGCGTGTAGCGCATGCTGCACATATAACATGCATGACATAACACCGTAGCAGATCTATACAAGTGGAGCTGGGGAAGGTGGAGGGTTTCTAAAAGAGCGAATGCAAATGCCAAGTATTTGAATGTTGAGCAGCAAGCTCATTGGCTGCTGATGCCACAGCGACCAATCAGCTGTGCAATGTAGATAACAATGTGATCTCTAAAAAATTTAATTAAGGACCTATCAGCCTGTGCCATCTAGAATTTCATGACAAAACTTTGCATGTAGTCAGGTTGATTTAGACAAGTTCAGATTTTTTTTTTAAACTGTTACATACAAAGCACATTTTTGGGGGTACCCTACAAACTATTTTGTTTTACAGTGTATTAAGACAAAAACAGGGCTGATAAGTGACCGCCATTACAGTAGGGTGTTGTGTCTGTGTGTGATTACCAAGGCGTTGCTAGGTAGTTCTGGGTGGTTGATACCATAGGTTGTCAATTTTGACAAATGTGCCACACACACCCCAAGTCTCTCCGATATGTGGTCCCCTCAGGTCCTTCATTCAAAGTAAAGTTGCGGTCACATTAGGTTAATTGTCCATTGTCAATAGTGTTGCGATGAATGAAGCACAACTCATTTTCAAGCCAAACAGTGTTCCATTGGTCAACATGGAGAGTGTGCGTGACCAACTTGAACCCGTTGCAAATCTGCTGTGGGAATTGTGGGAATTCCTATTAAAATAACCAGATTTCACCCATAAATATTGACCAAATATGACTGTACCTTATTTTATAAAAATGTTTGTAAGTATAATTAATGTGTAGCACAAACATAGGGCAAGTTATGTGCTGAAGTTTTATACTTGTTCAAATCCCTAATCCTATAGTTTGACCAATACCAAAAGTGATGCTTGTATTCACAAGTACTGCTAATGATGTAGGCATTGCTTTTGATATATAAGGATGCTACAGGGGTTTGTAAAGCTGAGGGACAGGGAAAGGTGTTGAAACAAGAAAATAAATGGCTGTCCCTGTGGAATTTCTAAAAATCCCAGCTCCAAAACCATGTTGAGTGTCTCTGTCCCATTCAAAAGTTGCTCTAATACTTGTATAAAAAGATGCAATGTGCTGCAGTTACCAGTCGAACGAGTACCAACATGATGAGTAATATTTGAGTCATTCTATATGATTACATTAAACTTCAAGAAACCTTCAAGAAAATGTGTGTCTGCTGTGGCTTAGCAGCAATAAAAGTCTATTAAACTTTCTGAAGAAAGTACAACCCTTTTTTCTTTTCTTTTTTCTAATCTTGTAAATGAGTTTAGGGATCAAGCACATTTCCATTTGTGTGTGCTCTGTTTAGTCAGCTTTCCATTTGTGTGACTTACGTATTTGTTAAAGGTGTGGCGAGAAGCACTTTGCTACAAGTGTTTTTGCACCAGGATCATGTTTTGGATTTATTAAATCTTCCGTTTTAAATCATTCATTTCATTCTAATCCCTAATAGGGGATTACAAGTGCCCTTTCCTCAGAAAAAAAAAAAAAAATGGTTCTATAACATTGCAGTGACCAAATAGAATATACAGTATATGAAGAGACAATTCAGTAAACAAAAATTTGAGGTTCTGTTATGGGATGTAAAAGATGTGGACGGTTGTCTTTGATGTCAGAATATAAGTGGCGCTCACATGTGTCACCATGGAGACGAGTCTCTCAGGAGGTGACTGTGTCCCCTTGTATGAGTCCCTCTCCTCTCACACTCACTCTCTCTGTTCCCATAATGCCTAGTGACAACCAGCTTCTGACACACACACAAACACACATACATGCACATACTGTTCATACCAATATACAGTATATCGTATATTATTTGATTTGCAAAGCATTTTTATTATAGAGAATATTAGATCGGATAAATATTTCTGGTGCAAGATGGCTCCCTGATCGTTTCATTTTTACATTTTTTTGGGAATTTTATGAATTCTTTGACATCTGCAATACTGGCATCATTAAATACCAGCCAAAACAACTTTCTTTTACCTCATTCTGCAAAAAAATCCCTCCGGCAGAGCTCGCTTTAAGCCATAGGCAGAACGCCAGCATAGAATTGCTGCATTTCTCCAGCTCAGCATTTCATAACTATTTATTTGTCTTTGAACAGCGCTGCATTTTTAAGTCTTCATTTTCCATCACCTCATTCTTGGTTTGAGGGGGTGGGAGCCACATCCACTATGAAACCTTACTGTATTGATTGGCATAAATACGAAGATGTGGTTTTAATGAAAATGTGTGCGTGTATGCGTGTGAATCAGAGAGAGAAAGAGAGAGAGGCAGAAGAGTATTTATAGGGCTTTTGGTTCCTCTCGGTCTGATGTTTGTGTTGATGGATTGGGTGTTTTTTGGTCAGGTAGGCATTCGGGCCGCTCTCAGCAGGATCCCAATGAGTGCTGCATTGCAGTGAAAAGCAAAGAGCAGACATTAGGACTCAGTGTTTGTGTGTGTGAGAGAGAGTGTGTCGTGCTCCCTTGACAATAATACATCTTAATCAGAGCACACAGTTCTGCTCTTTGCCCCTTACCTTCTGGCTGATATACTTCCCGTACCATAGCAGAGTAGGGCACGCATATTTATTTTAATAGTATTTACCATACTTAAACATGCACAGTGAGATACAGTGAAAAAACAGAAGACTAATAAACAAAAATAGTGATGATAACAGATTTGAATAATGCTTATTTGCAAACATCCCATATTTTCTCATGATATTTGAATTACTAATACACTAATACCAGGTGTTGCCTGATTCTTGATGTTAATGGGACAGTTCACCCAGAAATGAACATTCTATCATCATTTACACATCCTCTGTCCTTTTGTCCATACAATGAAAGTCAATGGGGACAAATGTAGTTTTGGACCCCACTGACTTCCATTGTACACCCTTAAGGAATTCATTTATTCAGCAAGGGTGACAAAAGACTTCTATTTGAAATAAATGACTTTCTTCTGAACTTTCTATTAATCAAAGAAACCTCATTATCAAGTATCACAGTTTATATTAAACAGACCAACCATTTTCAACATTGATAATAATAAGAAATTCAGTTTCTTGAGCAGCAAATTAGTGTAAGGATCATGAGACTGGAGTAATGATGCTGAAAATTCAGCTTTGCCGTTACAGGAATAAACTATATTTTAAAATATATTAACATTGAGAACAGTTATTTTAAATAGTATTAATATTCCACAATTTTACTGTTTATTACAGCATTTTCAATGCCTTTAATGAGCATAAGAGCAAAAATATCTCCTTTTCTGTTCCATGTAGATGAAAGAAAATCATACAGGTTTAGAAAGATGGGTGAGGGTGAGTAAATGATGACAGAATTTTCATTTTTGGGTGAATTATCCCTTTAAGCAACAAGTTATATTGAAAACATGTTAACATCAGGAATCTTATCTCTGGTGTCCAGGCAAACAGTGAACAAAACAGGCTAAATAAGAGCCAAATCAAGTGTTTTACATAAAGAAGACTTTATTGTCTTTTACATACATCTCTTAGTATAATATTTATAGATTCAATAATACCAGTACGTCAAAAATAATAATTATAGTTATTATATATAAAAAACTAAGCCTTAAACTACTCTCTTTACTTTTTAAAAACATAAACGTTTTTATATATTAATATTTGTTCTGTTTTATAATCTGTCAACAAAAATAAAAAAGTCACAGGTTAATGAGCTTATCAAGTAGCTTTTGCTGTTTTTAACACTGACGGTATACAGGAGGATTGATGGTTTGCGATGTGTGTTACGTTCAGTGAGGGAACAAATATAAACTATGAAGTCCTCTCAAATGAAACGCAACAATACAGGGAACGTGTGGGTGTGGTTTGTACCTTCAGCAAGTAGAGGTTCAGTGTGAAATACCTGGTAAGAAGAGAGGCATGATGGTTTATATAGTCCAGTGGTTTTACCTCTCAGTCATGGCCCAAAAACAGAGAATGTGAGGGCATGCCTTGCTTTTTCTACTGAAACCAAGCAATTGTGGGCTCCAACAGAGCCATAGGGCTTTTTGAATCAACAGATAGACATTGAAAAGAAATCCCATTTTATTGGTGAACAATAAAATGGGTTTGGCAATTGCAAAAAGCATTGAAATGGTCAGGATATGTGTAGCTTTGTGATTGGGCCGCTTGATTTCGGCAGCAGTGAGGGCAGAAACACCAGACGCGACAGAACTCTACACAATGGAAGCCTAAAGCGTCTGGCTACACAAGTCTCGGGTGCAGCAGCAGCTTTCTATGTGCTTCTTTCACATCACACAACACCGCATCTATACGAAAATATCAGTAATGGGATACTGAGAGACACGAGGGGCTCCCGCTTTGACTTTTGACTTTAGCGACTATATAGATAGTTATGCATTTAACTACCATACTTTACACGTGGCCATAGTCAACATAATAAATAAACGGTCATCACACAGGTCTTATTGAAAGCCAGGCAGTGATCGAAATGACGTGATGTCATTATCATTCAAATTTCGGCTAAAACTTGAAATCTGCCAGCCAATGACATTCAGTATTGCTCTTTATCTTAACACATCTTGAGAAATGCCCTTGTTCTTAGAGGCATAAGACCAACTTGGTAATAGGTGTTTGCCTGCTTGTGCAAGATTTTGGCACACTGCAAAATATAATTGTAATCACTATTTTTATCTGATTGTTTTTTAGCAAAAAATATCTAGACATCCTTAAATGAGCAGAACTGCATAAGACTGGTTTTGAGAGATTATATTTGTAAGTTTTCTCCCCTATAATCTCTTCTATCAGAATCCCTTAAAACAAGTTGTATAATATCTGGTGTAATTTAGGCAAATTTTGTGTATATTTATATACCGTATATTAATATTTTAATATTTTATGATGTTTTAAGCATATATATAATATCATTTAGTGAGGTTTGTGCTTAAAATAAATTTCTGAAAGGAGAAAAATTAATAATAGGTACAGTATATTCTCTAAATCCCATCTAAATATCTAATGCCGTTTTGTTTAAAGGATGTTTAGATTCTTTACTGGAAAACAATACAAAATAATGAATTTTCTTTTTGTTTGCAGTGAAGATTGATTGTGTGTTTTGTGATGACTGTAAACAATTTGTGTCATAGCGTCTCAGTCCCATTTCAATTTTTTTTTTCACCTGCTTTCGTTCAAAGGAGGTAGGTCTATTTTGTTGGCAAAAGATAGATGATTAAATCTCCCATTTGAGAAATCCTTTTGGCAATCGTGTTATTTCCAGCTGTTTGTATCCCAAGGAATCCCTCCTCCAGACCTCGGTTGTGCAGGGCTGCAAGTTGTATTGGGAGACCAGCAGGAACCAGCGTGGTGAGGGAGGGGGACGAGAGACACTGGCTGCTCTAAAAAAGTTATTGTCCTTCAATCACACTTTTTTGTCCTCGCCTTCCATTTCTGTCAGTGCAAGTTAAATGAAAGCATCAGGGATCCTTTTTCATGGCCCGGGTCCCAGCGCTGGATCCAGATCCAGTCGAGGTCAGGAGGCATCAAAACTAGGGGGTAAAATGAACAGTTGATTAGGATGGAATATGAGTTTGCATATTTATATATAAAATGGCAACATGACGTGTTTTAGTATGCATTCATGTTTTTTTATTTTTATGTGTGTGTGTGTGTGTGTGTGTGTGTGTTTAAACTTTTGTGTGCTCAGCAAAATGAAGAGGGCAAATTATTCTAATGCTTTCCCTCAGGTTGAATTATTCTGCCATTAAATCTGCTGCATCATTAAATATTAACTTCTCTGCTAGTTTCTGTTAGATGGAGCATCTGAGAAGGATCAAGGGTCAGTTACCCCACATACCTTGCAGAACACAGCCAGTAAAACTGCCTCATACTAACATAAAACCACACTACTATTCAAAAGACACAAATGCTTTTAATGTTTTTGAAAGAAGTCTCACATGCTCACTAAGGCTTCATTTATTTGATCGGATATACAGTACAAACAGTTATATTGCGAAATATATAATATAATAATATAATTTTCAGCATCATTACTCCAGTCTTCAGTAGCCGCATTTCCATTACCCTTAAAATTTAAAATACAACCAATGGAAACACGTCCCATATGTAAAAACTCCCATATATCACAAAAAAAAAAAAAACGTTTTTACGCTCGCATGAGGTGGTTTTTCAGGCAATTTGAAAAAGGAATATTTTGCAAACCTCCAATGGATTTTTTTTTTCGCATTTACACCTGACGTATGTAAAAGTCGATCATAAAGAAGGCGCGGTATGTTTGGACAGATGACGAGAATATTATGGGAATAATGGATTCTAAAAACAACAAAGAAATGCCACAATTTATCAAGACCTTGAAGCAGATATGAGGGAGAAACACCTCAAATGTGCCGCTCTCAGGTATAAAGGGCTTTCCTTGCCATTAATGCTTGGATAACACTCCTACGTCTCCTTCGATTACAAATAATAGCTAGTGCGGTGGCTGGGATATACTAAAACGTACCAACATCCGTTGCCATGATTTTTGGAATGACTTATCGCGAGAGGAAAAAATGACGTTTTAGTCGCATAACATCAGTTAATGGAAACGCTGTCATTTCGCAATAGTTTTTTATCGACATTTAGAAAATATCACTAAATCTTTAATGGAAACGCGGCTAGTGTCACATTATCCTTCAGAAATCATTCTGATATGCTAATTTGGTGGAACATTCCTTATTATCATTGCTTAGCTGCAGCTTAATTCTTTTTCTTTTTCTTTTTTGTGAAAACTGATGCATTTTTTTCACGATTCTTTGATGAATGGAAAGTTCTAATGAACATTTATTTAATATAGGAATCTTTTGTAATATTGTACTTCTTTACTGTCACTTTTGACCAATTTAATGCATTCTTATGTAAAAGTATTATTTTGTCAAAAAACTTACTGACCTCAGACTTTTAAACAGTAGTGATACTACACTAACATAAGTGTAAACACACACACAAACACAAATGTATAACCATGTGAATCTTCAGCATATGCCATGATAATCCTCTTTTGAGCATTAGTAACATGCAAACTGTACAGTACAGATGTGAATCTTACCTGTCCCAAAGCCTGACACTTCTACAGGAGCTGCTGCAACAGCCAGCCGATATCAGGGCTGCAGAGGAAAAGGATATATTGAGCATATTATATTTTAGATGGTTCATTTAATATTGATGTTTAAAATGTGCTATTAACAAAATAACAGCTCCTTTAATAACAATACACGAATAATTGCTTTCCAGGCTACACTGGGTTCTTCAGAAAAATGGTGGGCTGACTCACTGACTCAGATATAATGGCAATTATTATTCATTTGTTTATAGACCAAATAACCAAAATGACTGTTTTACATTAACTTTTTGGTGTAGATGCCATGAGACAACCCATCATTTTCAGTTATACCTTGTATTTCTATCTGGAATCCATTCTAAATGGGCAGCACCAGGACATTTATTGTAAAAGGGAAAATGCAATGTTTCAGTGTGTCAAATGAGGTTAGCAGCACTGTTTTAGCCCACACACACGGTCTTAACGTTAATGAATCAGACCAAAACTGAGTCAAACTGGGATGTTTTAAAGCTTTGTTTTAAATGTGTGGAAAGTCTGGTAACACTTTATTTTACAGTGTGCTTGTTACAGCATGTATTTACTATGGTAATAAGAGTAAATTAAGCATAATTACATGCAACTAACCAAACCCTAACCCTATAGTAAATACATGATGTTAACTATTGTAACTCAGTATTTAAATGTATAATAACACTGGAACAAGGACTATATAAAGTGTAACCAAAAGTTATCATTGCAGATTTGCATCAAGTTTAGTTTTTGTATTTTCATGTTTTGATGTATTTTGAGAAATATAGTGTGTGAGCACTGTTTCTTTCGAAGAAAGAAATATTTCTCTGTCCTGTGTCTTTATACAAATATCAAATAACGTGCAGTATAATTTTAGTGTTATTTATATACAATTATAGTGTTTATTAATATGTGGATGCTTTTCATATAGTATTCATATTTTATTTTCTGTCAGCTTTGTTTCAATGAATGAATACCATTTTTAATAGTTTTAGTTAGCAATAACAACACTGGTTACATGTCATCCAAATTAACACTTTATTTTGTTTCCCTTCTTTAAAAAGGAACTGAATGTGTTTACTATAAAACAATGAGGTTAATCATGAATTACTATCATTATTGACGCTGAATTATCGAATGCTTTGACGGCCCTAGTTTCCTTTGATCAGTTGACCGAGTCTGTTTATTTGTTGCCTAAGATATTGATTTAACATTGATGCTGAGGCTAGTATCTTACCAATGCCAAAGTTTGGTATTGATCCACTCTTAGCTTAAAGTCACTTTGCATCAAAGCATTAGCTGGATGCATAAATGTATACATAGAGCCAAATTAATATATGGGGTTGTGGAAGTATTTGATAGCATTTTTCAGAAATAAATAAGGAGATCAAATGATAGGCTTGATAGCCTGAATGTTTTGTCTTGTTAACAAACTGCTATTTAATGTTCAAACAGACATGCACACGTAGAGAGAGGATAAAAAGATAAGGGGAGAGAAAGAGAAACAGTGTGAAAGAGAGAATAGCCTGCTCTAATCCGTGTTACGTACAGTGTGATTGAACCAGCAGGAGGTGTAACCCTGAGTGTCTGCTGATGAAAAGTACCTTCTGTCTAAGTCAAGTGTCACTTCTGTAGTGGAAGGACTCTCTCTGTCCCACATGTGCACACACACACACACACACACACACACACACACACACACACACACACACACACACACACACACACACACACACACACACACACACACACACACACAAAGCTTTAAGGAACCTCATTCTTGCATCCTTGTGAACTCCATATTCACATACAGACTTCACACATAGAAATAGGTTAAGAGCTTCTTCAGAGTCAAACCAAAAAGCTATTTGGTTTTCTCTATTGATTTACTTTTCTTATTACAGTAATACTTCACTGAATCCCAAGAGACATGTCTGTCTGTCTGTCTGTCTCTATAAATCTCTGTCTGTCTGTCTGTCTATCTGTCTGTCTTTCTGTCTGGCTCTATAAATCTCTGTCTGTCTGTCTGTCTGTCTGTCTGTCTGTATCTATCTATCTATCTATCTGTCTATCTGTCTGTCTGTCTGTCTCTCTGTAGTAGTTTTTGAGTAATGAAAAGAAATGTAAATAATGTTACTGGTTTTCCCTGCTGAATGTGTTCTTAAATACCATTTTTTTTTCCATTTTGAAGCTAACCTAATGCCATATCTCATTGAACACTGACCGCTAATGCCGGGGACACACTTAACGACTAGCTGAAACATTCTAAGACTGAACTGAACACACTTACAGACAGACTGTTTCCAACGACTGCAGCATTTTAAACACCGACTAACGCAACTGTCTCTGACTCGGCGCTATTGGGCATGATCAGTCATAAGTATCAAATTACATTCATAATCGGCCTTACAGTCGTTAAGTGTGTCCTCGGCTTAAGGGGTGATTTAAAATGAAAGCAGAGTTTTGTGTTCGTTTTAATGTTCTTTTGAAAAATAACAGGTTTCTCCAGGCCAGTTATGTATACCCGCTTTAAAAGTTTATGTCATATATCTTTGCTGGGTAGTCATAACCATAAACATCAAATCATTTCCAAGCCTGCAGTGAGAATCAATAAGTATAATCAAATCAAGGAGCTAACATTGCCTCAAAAATACAGCTTTCAGTTCAATACAATGTTATAGAATTAGTATGACAATATAGAAGAAAAGTTATTTTTAGTGTGATCGGTTTCTGGAACATTGAGAACTACAGAGGACCTAAACAAGAATGTATTTGGGAACAAACTGAGAAAGTTAATTATTTTACTGCAGAAAGATGCTGTTATGTGCCCAAATCATGCCTAAACCGAGTACTACTGGGCAAAAACTCCCATTTGATGAAAATACCTGATCTATTTAAAGCCTAATAGTTTGCAGGGCTCCATCGGTGTGAAGTAATAACTTTATAATGGTGCGTAAGGGAGCAGAACAGTGGCGCATGAGATGAATGAAGGTGCTTAAACCTCTGACCCTGTACGTTGCATTTGTCAATATCTATAAAAAAACACCTCTTAGTTCAAACTGTCTCTGCCCTCTGGTGCTTCAAATGACTGCAATAAATTGTACACTTACAAACACATAAACCCACCCTACCCTGAGAGACACACACAAATACTGGTAGTAAGCAGAGATGTTTTATGGTACAATTGTTATTTGTGAATGTAAAACATTATGTCTATAATAAGCACAGAAGCTTGAAGCTGTTAAAGGTCTAAAGAAAAGAAAAAGCACACACTTCAGTTCGGTGTGTTTGGAGTAGAAACTTTTCCTCAGGCAGCAATGAGTTTGTTTTATTGACAGAACTGCCTTTTTAGCTTGTTTGTGACCTTGCTCTTCAATTAAGGCATTAAGATGTAAACAAACAAAAAAAAAATCCCGGGTATGCCGCTTGCATATAAATTGTATTTGCATTTCCTGAAGGAAATACTAGTGCATTTAAGACAGCAAAAAACAATGTTTTTAAGTTAGCTTAGGTTTAAGGCTTTGGATCTGCATCATAGACTGTAAAAAAATATGGGCGATGCACCTTCACTCCCTTCTATTGTAGAGAAGTCAAGCCACCAATGTCCAAATATGGCACTGCATCTTGGAGCCGCGGTATCACTCGCGCAGAATCGGTTAGCACCACTGATTTACATAGAATGACTGGATAGCTCATGACGTCATAAACAGTGAAGCCACCACGCCGCCATATTGGTATTCCCTAGTGAGCTCACGCGTTCTATTGAATCAATAGAAAATGTTATGATTTGACTGAAAAAACATTGCCTAACAAGACACAGCCTAAGTCTCCCTGTACATTCTCACAACGCAAACAAAGCATTTAAATGGGTATTTGTTTAAAGTCGAAAAATTTTCCACCTTTCCTACGGCAATTTCTTTGCAAAAGGAATAAAAAGCTGTGCGAGAAGACTAGTCGGCTATCACTGAAGAGCTATCTTCACAGGTAAGAAAAACAGTTTGATACTGTTAATTAAATAGCGAATGCTAAAGACCTATATCTTTGTGAATTGGTGAATATTCAGGTAAATATTGTTTCGTGGCCACGAATTAATAATACCTCAGCACGTTATAGCCTACTAATTTGTTCCCTCGTTTTACTATATTGTGGCCACGTTGTAATTCGTTAAATCAAAATGAGGGAGGGAATTAGTTCAACGTGTCCACGATTTATTAAATCGAGGGAACAAATAAGTCGTCGTAACAATGAATTATTTAGATCAGTGGTTAGCACACTTTACTGCAGAACAACTCATTATGTTGGTGTGAAATAAACAGTTATGGGAAACTAAAGTTGAAGCTCCAAACTCCTCCCGAAAATCCTGAAAAAAGTCAGTTGGTGCCTTAGTGACTACTTCACTCAGAGAAGCTGCGAATCTCAGCTATCAATCATGACGTCACACTCATGTTTTTATAGCATCAAATAACAAACTAAAACCAAACTTATTTAAAAAACGAAGACATGAACATACATCAGCGTGATAAAAATGACCTAAAATGACAGAAACCATCTTTGGAAAAAAAATGATTTGAGGTGTAATTTGATTGTTTAGTTTGTCTCACGTCGCATTAGATTACATGGAGAGGGCGGGGCTTATTACCTATACTGCAGCCAGCCACCTGGGGGCGATCAAAACTGTAGGCTTTGCTTTTCTGGACTTGTGCGGCACACTTGATCTGCATAAATTAAATGCCACATCAGAACAGCTTTAAACTGAACCGTTATGATGTGGTTTACTGATAGGTATATGAGAAGCTAGCCTGGCTCCGCCCTCCTACGTACTTCCGCTCAATTTCATTTTCCCTCAGTAACTCCGTCTGGGATTGTGGTGTATTCTTTGGTTTTCTCCGATCAATTTTTAACCGGTCCAATCAGCGAACAGAGGGAGTGGCTGAGAACGATGACGTTGAGATCGTGCGCTAGTTTGAGTTGACATACGTCACGACCAAACGTTAGCAATTGGTTATGGCAGATCCAGAGTGACTCTGAGCAGATCCAATAGTTTTAAACTTCAACAGAGTACCCGCCTAGAAGGAAGTTAACGCTTGTCAATGGAGAGAGGCCAGACTCTCTGTACAAATGAAATGTACGAGAGTCTGGTAGAACCAGGCTAATGAGAAGCAACACGTGACGCAAATCACAAAATCCGAATTCAGTAAGCAAATATGCAACAAAAATAAATAAAAATACCAATGCAATTGAGCATGTCAGTTAGATTTTGAAAGGTAAACTTTCTCAAGAGGAGATTTTAGAATTGTAGTTACATATTTAGTTAAGTATAAAGTTTATAACAATCATAAATAGAAAGACTGAAATCTACAACAGTGGGTTCAACCTTTGTCAGTCCCCATTTGTGGATAGAGAGACAACTGATGTATAACATTTACTTTCATTTATATATATAATTTTCAACTTCTTTTATGTTATACAAGATTCAACTCTTTTTTTTTAAGTATGTTTAATGTAATTTAAGTTGAAACTGTTTTTACTTAAACGTTCAAGTTGATTGTACTTAAAAATTGAAGGCATCAACTTTTTTATTTGTTTTTGTCCACTATAGACAAGACTCCTGAACTACAAAAAGATAAAGGACAATACACCGCAATAAGAGGAATTTCAATACAATGGCTCCTTGCAAGCGCAGTAATGAGCAGTGCAGTGTTGGTCTGGGAATGCATTGGCGATGTCTGAGCAGCACTACGGTAGAATCTTCATTAACATGGGAGGAGCAGGTGTGCTTCAGCAGGAGATGCAGACAGGACATTGATACTCACTTTTAACTGACTGTACATGTGCCTAGTTACACGTGCGTGCATCTACAATATGTACAGTACTTGCATGTTAAATTGAGGCTGATTCAGTGATGTGTATTGTCATCTTAAGCAATCAATTATTGATTCAGTTTCTTTCTAGATTTCTCTTTTTGTTTTTCTCCTCATTTCTGCAGTAATCAGTCAGAACAAGGCTTCCCTGCTGCCCTTCACAAGGTCAGCTGCTGGGCCTCTCATTAAACAATCCCATCAGCCATCTCTCTAACTCTCTTATCATCAGCGCTAGTCCACTGCTGTCTGGCCTTTGAGTTTAAAATGAGAACAGAATGAATATTCCCATGAGAGGCAGTGTAGCAAACACAAATCAATATCTCCCAGTCTCTTAGAAAGAAGTATGGGACGTATAGTTTGCTCATATTTTAGGCCGACGTGTATATATTTTCTCGCATTTCTTGACAGCTAGACGCTTCGAGTTTAAGATGAGATTGTCTAGTGGCATACCATATAATTTTATTATCTCTCCAGAGTCATATTGGTTGGACTCAAGGCGTATGCTCTCTGCTGACAAAGAAAAGCCTAAACCTTTCAGACCAGTGAACGGAGGCAGAGCGGAGAGTGTCAGAAAGGATAAAGTAGCCTTTTGACAATAAGCATACAGGAACAATATGCTTCACATCAGTCCACTGGACCTTTGGCCTGTTTGTTACTGGTTGAATGGAGAAATGATGAAACGGAAGCAAAAAGAGAAGTGACTGTCTTTGATGTCCTCAGAGCAGACACGCTATTCTGTTGTTCAAAGAACTCTCTCTCTCACACACACACACACACACACCATAGTCATCATTCATTACCAATCATGGAAGCAATTTTTTTTTTTTGTAGAGACCATACAGCAATTTCAAGGAGACAGCAGACAATACGACTACATCTGAATTGATCAACACACACACTCAGTACTCTGCATATTATGTGCAGTATCATTATCGAGCCGAGAAACTGTATTCCAAAAAAATAGCCCAAGGTGACTTTCAGGATTCATTTATCAATATAGCTAAGCTTATAAAAGGGGTTCTCAGTAAACCATAGCCTATACTGCACCATAGTAGGTAATACTTTGTGAACAAGAGTCATTTTTAAGTTAGATGCAATGGAAACAGTCAGGAGTTCAGAATCAGGTTTGAGGAGTACATAAATATTAATGCATTAAACGCTCTTAAAAAAAACATAATAGGAGTGGACTGACTTCAAAGTGAAAAGCTAATGAGAGGAGGAGGAATAGCCTGTTGGCCTACTTTACAGGATGTTCTGCGAGAAAAACCTGATCGCTATCTTAAACGCACTGTGCTCCCTACTGCCCTTACGAGGAATGAATGACAATGAGCCACAACTTCCCACCTCTGCCGGGATCGTCCGGTCATCCTATACTCCCCACTGGATAAGGTCAACCTTTAATGAGCTTTTTCGCAAATAAATCTGAAATCCGGACCTCGCTGACCTCACCAATTTCCTACAGACAAAAGAGGACAATTTTTATAAGCGCATCTGCGTGACTGTTTTTTAATATTGTGATGCCCTCCGCACAGTGTTTGTGCCTGAATATGAGACAATGGGAAGCCATCAAGGAAATCAGGTCAGAGATTAAATCACAATTTGGAGAGGGAGGGGGGTGTACTTTCCCTAGATGTACTTTCCCTAATAATAACAATTTAGAGTGAAGACAGTCGGTGTCTGCACCACACAGGAACACACTCTCCTAATAAGAGAGCATCTTCCCTAAGGAGAACCTTTTCTCATAGTTGTTCAAAATCCCTTTTAAGGTCTAAAATTGCCCTACAAATGGCAAACAGAGGTTTGAAATACAACACATTTTCTGACACATACACGCTCACACACTGGTGGGGGGGTGGGCTTGATCTACTGACCCAGCTTCTAGAAGCAATTTCCCAGAAGCACCAGTGTTCATCACAAAACACAGCAGCAATTCAAATTTGCCATAAATACTGCGTGTGTCCCCAATAGAGCTTAAGCACATCCTGTACTTTAAAAAATGACACCTCAGATAACCAAAAACATGTTACTCTTCATCCCCTAAAGACCATCTACACAGTCTAAAATCACACAAAATGACATCTTTCTCAGTACATTTTCAAGTGCTTCATTTTCACAATGACTTTTATGGTTATTTTGAGGCACTCTGAAATCAAGTGGAAGCCATTTTAAACTAGCCATTTTAGATTCTCTGGGCTTTTGTGGGGAGAATGTTGAAAGTGTATTAGTTAAAGCTGCAGTCAGCAAGTCTGGCAGATTGGGTCGACTTAGCCAAAATTTTGAATGTTTACAACTCTCATGCCCCTCCCCCACTACCAGCGAGCACCCTCCCATCGAGTTCGTGCTCGTCAGTGCGTGTGCACCATGTTTTCTGTGAACGCGTCCGTCTCTTCAGCATCGATTAACACCATGGACTCGGAGGTAGGCTGCCCTGGCTAATCTACCCATAGATAGCAATAACCGAGGAATTGGAAGCTTGCTAGTAGATTTTCTCTCCGCCATCACGCTTCGTACAATCCAACACACCTGCGAACTTCAGGCGTGTGCATGTGATATTGTAACGTGCGCGACTCAGCGCGAGGGGTGAGTGGGTGAGTGGGATCTGTGGCGTGTGCACGTACTGTGATTGACAGTCAGATCTCACACCCCCCAGCGCTGATTGGACCCGATGATCCGGGAGCGGTGGATTTTTGCAAAACAAATAACACGCTCCAGGTGGAGTTAGAAGCTCGGATTTTTTTCTAAAACCACCTTATTTATGTTGCTCTGTCGGATTATAGTGTCGATTTCACTGAATATGATCAAAAAAATGTTGCCGACGGCAGCTTTAATCCGATCTGTCGAGCAAAGACGGATAACAGTAATATTAAATGAATTGATTGTTCTCCCAAAAAACAGCCTAAGTCTCTTGCCTCTTGCCTTGTCCAAATTCTTAGTAGTCATGATACAGTAAGAAAACTATATAGGACCTACTACATGCGCCGAGAGTGTTCAAATAGTGGTTTGCTGGTCTCCCAGCCTGGTCAGGCTTGTCTGAACTGGTTTTAGAGGGGTTTTGCACGTTTCAGCATGGCTAGGCTGAAAGACCATCTACAGTAAGACCAGGAAACCAGCTTGATTTAAGCAGGGGTTTTTTTTGTGTGTTTTTTTTAGCACGGACAGGGAGTGAAGACCCATTAGATTTGAAAAGTTGAATTCATTGTGGTTCCATTGTACTTGTTTATTATTATTGTGGTTATTAGTTTGTCATAAGTCAAAGGACAATACTAATATGGCGATCAATGTAGTATGTAATGGAATGTCTTTATACTACACACCTGTAAGCATTAGGGAACATAATTCATCAAGCGTTCTTGATTGAATTCAGTACATACTCATAAAGTGTGCACACTCATGAGAATTTGGATATATCCATGTGTTGTTTTTTTGTGTGTTTTATTTATTTATTTGTATTCAGTTTGTTGCCTCTTAACTATCAATAAACATAATAAGTGACTGATTTGAAAAGCACCAGCAGCAACATTGGCATTAGCTTGTTGCTAAAATAATGACATAATACTCTAAAAAGCATAATAATACATAGCAATATTGAGTAAAATAATTAAACTAAACTATTTGAATCTACATTTCTAAGGAATTGAATAAAATATGTGTTTATATTCAATTTCTCTTGAATCGTCAGCCATCTTTTTTCCTCACTGACTTGTCGCAGTGCATAATGCCTTATAATGCTGCACATGTCGTCACCTCGCAAGGTTTTGAAATAGAGTCCAAATAACCCTTCAACACTTCTCACACAGGGCTGTTTTGTATGTATATCTCCATCCATCCATCTCTTCCTCTGGTTTTGAAGATTGTAATTCCCTGATATGATGAAATATTTATGAGCATAAATTGAAAAAGGGGTCATTTAGTGTGGCTGTATTTTCCAAACTCCGTCAGCACATTATGAATTTCAAAATGCATGTCAGGTCATGCATTCAGATGATTTATAAAGCGCGCAATAGCACACTGTTTACGCTGAAGGGAGTCCATAAATACCCACAGTTAGCTGCCTGCACACACTGCCCTCCTCCCACAGAGAGCACTGCATGGTTTGAGGTTCCTCCCTGAGTATTACTTCTCTCATCTGCATATAAATTTCATTAATTTTAATGGCCTTACCAATTACCTGGCTCTGTTGGCCAATTTCATTCTGTCTAAAGGCTCTTTTATTGTCTGTGTGTGGATGGAGAGATGGAAAGCAATGGCCTGTCGCCTTACTGTGCCTCTGAGCTGTGTTTTTCTGTGAAAGCCAGTCTCTTCCAGCTTCCATTGCTTCAGTTAAAGTTACCTGCATGTGTGTGCACTTGCGCAAATAGCTGTCCACACGTAGTTGAATCACAGTGATTGATTTAATCTGAGTGGATTTTCTAAAGATTGGAAACAAAGTGTAGCCTTGCCACACTGCAGTATCCTAGGAGAAAAAAAAACAAAAAAACAGTATACTAATTTATTTGCACACATAACTCAGGATGGTTGCGTAATATGACTCACAAGCTGAAATGAACTGCTGCCTTGCGTCACATTGAGTACAGAGACCTTAAATAAGGCTGAAAGACCTTTCGTTTAGTCTTTTATTACACTGAAACCACACATCAGCGTCATTGCTGCAAAGTTGTCATCATTTCCTCCCAAACGACATTGGACCCTATTGACTTTCATTGTATGTACAACAACAACAAAAAATCACAGAGACAATCTTTCTTTTTCTTTAAAATATAGGTTGTGTTCCACAGAAGAAAGAAAGTCATACAGGTTTGGAATGATATGAGGGTGAGTAAATTAAGACAATTAAAAAAAATTTGAATGAACTATCACTTTAGGTCTTGTACTGTATAGCCCTATTTGCACGGGATAAGTATTACCTGGTGACCTCTTGCCATTTGTAATAATTAGGGAGGTTGTCTGTGATCTTAATTCCGTGCGAATCGGCCATGTCTGTAATTTTTTACAAATTCCCCCACAAATGACCTACCATATTTCGCCAAACACATAGGTCCTGTGATAATATTAGTCCCGTGCGAATCGGCATCTCTGTGACTCAAAAAGAATGATTAGATGGAGATGAATGACTAGCAGCATGCGGTAAGGAACATTCTTTTGTTTATGATATATCATACAGCTAGACCTATAATAACGACAAGACATTTCCAAGCAATAGCCTATTGATATCATATCCTGGAGAAAAGTCAGAAAATTCGAGTAAAATCACAGGCTTCGCTTATCCCGTGGGGGGGGGGGGTCATTTCTAAATCACACGAGGTCCCCAGATAATACTAATCCAGTGCGAATAGGGCTTAAGTCAAAGTTGTTCCTGTCATTGTGTCGAGCTATTCTGTGATTCAGTTGTTGAACATCAAGTTGCACATGTCCTGTATTTACAGTCAGCCCAAAGGAAAAAAATATGTAATAGCTTCAAGAGGTTAAAGTTGGTGTTCTTTCACCATTGAAAGCATAAGCAGCATGCTGCTTTCTGAAGCTGATACATGAGTGTCCTACAGTCTTTTTCTGCCTATGCTTAGAAATGTGACACGGCTGTACGAGCCAAGAGCAAAAGTGCAGCGCTTTCACCATGAAAAAGAGTTTCACCTCTCTCCCTGATTCTCTGTCTCAATCCATCTCTCACTTTTCACTTATATAGCACAGCAGTCTGTTCTTGCCCATAACACAGTACACAAAACCTCCAGTCAGCAATAAAACATAAACGTGCATACTAAAACTCATGCTAGATATCCGTGATAAAGTCCATAT
Organism: Rutilus rutilus; assembly: GCF_951802725.1. Taxonomy (NCBI): domain Eukaryota; kingdom Metazoa; phylum Chordata; class Actinopteri; order Cypriniformes; family Leuciscidae; genus Rutilus; species Rutilus rutilus. The sequence goes on from NC_140225.1 coordinate 14,942,868, forward strand.
ATTTCCCACATTGACAGTGGTTGACTTGTTTTACTAACAAACCTAGCTGCTACAAATGCTAATGTTAGCATACCTGCTAAAAAGTTTGTATTATTACTTCAGGCAGGTTAATGCTGGTCAACTGAATTTAATCAACCAGAATGGTTAAACTAATTAGCTTGGTTACGGTTTTTGGACTCCAAAAAGCATCTTTCTTTAGTGACAGATATTCTAAAGTATTCTTACAGAATATATATTTTTTTACATAAATCACAAATATTACATATTAGAGTGGATGTTTTCTTGAAAGGGCTTACATTTTGCCATGTCTGCTATATTTCATGTCACAGTTGTGGATAGTTGCTATCAGCACCGCATTAATGCACAGGCGTACCTGGGCTTAAGCCCAGAGCCAGGCTGAGGAATGACCTAGTGCTGTTGGAGATATGTGTGACATATTAAAATGGAATGTGTTGCCGTGCTTCGCTTAGAGTGTGTGACTGTGAGAAGGTGGAGATTTGTTGTTGAGCATTTGCCTCTTGCCTGATCGGGCTATTGTGCTCATCCTGAGCAGTGTGAGACGAGAGCCATGAGATATAATGAGAGTAAAGTGGAACGGAGTTAATACAGTGACACACAAAGTAGATATTCAGCATGTAGCTGGTCATTGACATAAATGGGAATGTTAACAAATAGCTTTCTCCATGGTATTTTAGACTTCATTGTCTTGTACCTTGAGTATTCATGCTAACACTAAAAATTTAAAAGGTTTTATCCATTAGCAGGTCATCATATATCATGCAGTTTCGAGTTGACAGTTAGTCTGTCCCAGCTTGCTAATACATTACTACTAATGTTTATTTTATATCATACTGTCCTTCCCTTCCTGAGCATTTCTTTTATATAGCTACAGCAAAATCATGGGTTCAGTTCCCAAAGACTGCCTGGACTAATAAAAATGTATGTACATTACCGTTCAAAAGTTTGGGGTCGATACGATTTTTTATATATTTTTGAAATTTCTTATGCTTACCATAATTTATTTGATCAAAATGCAGTAAAAACACTAATATTGTAAAATATTCTTACAATTTAAAATAACTATTTCTATTTCTAGAGCTATTTCTATCTCTATTTTCAGTATCCATTACGCCATCTCTTATTATCATCAATGTTTATAACAGTTGTGCTGTATTATTGTGGGAACTATGATGTGTTTTTTTTCTTGCTTTTTTGATAAATATAAAGTTCAAAAGAACATCATATTAATTTTAATTTTATGTTTTTATTCAAAAACATAAAAAAAAAATGTTTACTGACCCAAACTTTTGAACTGCTTAAATGCGTTAAATGTGTAAATATGCTCACCACCATTACAAAAAAAATTCCAGTAAAACTATCAAAGCATTCTAAAAACAAGATGAGTTAACGAAGTAAATTATATTGCATAAACTGAAGGACAAAATTAATAAATCTTTTTTTATTTTATAATTTATATATACTTTTTTCAGTATAATCATAATAATATCCCCATATTAAAGTCAATGGGGTCCATTGTTGTTTTGGATTACACTTGGATTACTACATACCTAAACTTGCAGTGACTTGAACTACTAATTCACACCTACACACAAACACCAGCCACTAGTACACTCTTATGTCACTCCCAAAGGTCAACAGACTATCATAAAGACGTGTGTGAACACCTTCCCATTAACCTGATATTGATTTCTCCTAGAATGATATCCCATTTCCGCAGCATTTCCAATGAAAGTAAACCTCTCCCTGTCTGCATGTATTTTTCTTCTACTTCTTTAGAGCACATAATGCTATAGGTTAAATGTGGCTATGGGCCCATGAAAGAGATCTGTAGATTGGGTAAATGCTCTGCAGGGACCCTGACCACTGCAAGCCCTCATGTTCCCTCTTTCTGAGGTAGCAATCAATGGTTTCTCACTTACGCCTTGAGCCAGCAGGAAAATAAACAGGGGTTCTAGGTAGAAAGCGGGCTGACTGTGGCCCTCTCAGCATGAATTCCTAATATCTTACATAATCCGTCCATGTTGCTGGGCAGCACAGAGGCTAGTATTGGTAGAGATGGCACTGGGATCATTTAGGAACACAAGGCTTTTGTAGGAAAACTTGAATATCTTCCAGAGAATGAGAAAGATCAAGGGCTATAATTTGAGATGAATAATGTATATAATTTTCACAGAGATTAATTAAACTATTGTTGTAAGATATGGGCAGCAATAGCCAAGAATTGAAGCTGACAAAGTGTCCTGAACAAAGACACTCACTGTCTTATACAGTCTTAGTTTTTTTTACAGAGGCCTCTGTTAGGATAGCACAACAGATGTAAATGGTAACTACACATGCTATGTAAGGTGGCATTGAGTTTAATACTCATTTACATTTTTCTTTCAGATCTAAAGATTAATGCATAAGTAAAATAAATCTCAGGGAAATGGACAAAAAAAGTTGCTTTAGCAGCCTGTCTGAAGGACATTGTGGAAGTAAACAATACTCTACTGATGCAAAAAAAAAAAGAAAGGAATATGGTCAAAATGATTAATCTAGCAGCAAGTACGAAACTATTAGAAACCGAGAAGGTATTTTAAACTGTAGGAGGTAACAAATGCAGTATGCATTTTTCTGTGCATTGTGTTTTTTAAAAAAAGGTGAAGGGTTACGCTCATTTCAGTTTCAATTATACATTTGGCAGACACTTTTATCCAAAGCGAGTTACTTTCATTCAAGGTAAGGTATTTTAACAGTTTATACAGTACATTTCAAACCCATGAACTTAGCATTGTTAGCGTCAAGCTCGACTGTTTGAGTTTGCATGTGGATTACATATGATACTGTGAATATAAGGGTCAGACAATGTCATATCAGATCAGACAGTCGCTAAAGCTGATTTTGACCCAATTTTGATCATAGCTTGCTTATTTGCTGTTGATACCTTAAAAATAAGGTCTGTAAAATGTTTCTTGCAGATTGTAAAATGTTCATATTTTTAGCCCCTTAGAAGTATTCATTATTTCCATGACAAAATACAGCGGGTTCCCTTAAAGTCCAAATGGTTCAGAGACTCCTTGGGGTAAAAATATAAAAATAAAAGACCACTTATTTTAGAAAAGAGTTTAAAAATTCTAGACATGGGTAATATTGGGGCACTAAAAAAAGACCCAAGATACTAATAAATTATCTTAAACCATTTACTTTGACTGACTTTTTGAAAAAAATGCCTCTATCCTGAACAAAAAAAGTCACTGGCTTGATCAATACCGTGACCTATACACTGACCTATACCGTGTTTAATATATCAAGTTAATGGCTATATAGTATTATAGAGTCTAGTGTTTATTCACATGCTGTGATAAATGCAGTTATTTCAGTGACTTACTTTGACAGATATCATTTTTAAACCTTGCACTTGTTCTACAATGTAATCCGTTTATCTTAAATGCAATGTTTTTCCCCCACGTTGCAGTAGCAGAAAGCCTGAATCAATTGCTCACTCGTGCACTAATGAGGGATCGATAAACACTGTAGCTCTCCACTTCTACAAGTGTGTTCACCTATTTACCCCAAGAACTCGTCTCATCAGCTTAATTTTCTACACAGCGTACAGTACATAGGAATTACTGCGTGCCGAAGTCTGCATGACAACGGATAGATTATGGAATTAGCAACCGCACACAGTGATCACAGGGGGTCTAAATTGCTGTCTGTTTAGAACGCAGCTTAGCGGGATTAGAATTTTTCATTAAACTATAAAACAAGCAGACAGTCATTAATTATGGCTGAGCATTTAAGATCAGTCATTGGCCAGGTCACAAAGAGCTGAGTAGATTTAATTTAGTACCAGGCTTCTGAGAACTGTTTCCTAACTGTTATACAACCTCTGGCTCCCCAGCAAGAGAGCAAAAAACAGCCGTCTGATGCCAGCCGCAATCGCCAGGGCCTTTATCTCTTGAGAAATGAAAGGCAAATAAATTAAATTCAACTTAAATGTCAAGGCAAGCAATTATAAATGCATTCTTCAGATTGCAAATTAAATTACTGCAAAGAGCCAAAGCCTTGTACCAACCACATCAGCCTGGAACTACGACGAAAGCCCGCAAAGCGTGAAGCGTGAACGGCCAGCAGTGCTTGTTCTGTGTCACATTACAAATGCAAATGCAGCTGAGCTACAGCATTATTCATTATTTACACATAGCATCAACAGACGGTCTGATTGATGGACATGTATGATTTCTCAACATCGTGCCCTGAGGAACACTTGGGCGGAAACCCCAAATGAAGCAGATTTATAGGATAACTACAGGTTGTAGAGCTCCGGAGAGGTCAATCAAGGTCAAATGCAGTGTCCTATGTTGGAGAGATCACCGGGTTGGGCCGTTTTAAAATGTACTTCATGGTGGCTCAACAAATTATGTAGAAATGAAGCAAGCGGAGTAGAAAGTGCTCAGAAAACAAACTTAAAAGATAGTTCACCCAAAAAATTTAATTTATTCATGTCATTCCAAACCTTTATGACTTTTTCTTCAGTGGAAAACAAAGAAAAAAAATCTACATTCAATAAAACGTATTAGGGTCCAATGTGCATTTTGAATTACATCTTTAAAATATTTTCTTTTTGTGTTTTGCAAAATAATTAAATGTTCGAAACGTCATGACGGTGAGTACAGTAAATTATGACAGACTTTAATTTTTGGATGAACTGTGCCTGAAATTAAAGTAACTTCTGTAATCCAAGTAAGTTTATAAATAAAAAGGAAATTATGGTTCTTTTATTATTTTATAGATTTTAGATTTTATTATTTGTCAAGCAACTGTCAAAGTGCTGCTGCTGTTGCGCAGCCTTTACATGTAAGTGTTAAAACCTGAATACTTTGCTTCAAGTTCTAAGTTTTCGATTTTTAGGCATTTAAAAGCAAATAACTTAAGTCCTTCATAGAACTCCTAAAGTTTCTCTTTAAACTCTTAAATCAGACTGCTTGCAGCTGTCATGTTACTGATACAAGTTTAATATGTCTAGTAATCAAAAAATCATTAGAAATTAACCTAAGGGAGATAACATTGTTTCATTTCTGCTTTTATCCCAACTCTTGACAGAATGACAAACCAGACTTTGCATATACATGAAAAGAGTTTCCTTCATAAATCTGAAAACAGAATGGCAGCGTTTTATGTTGCACTGGGTTTGAACTGCACCAGGAGAAATAAAATATGCTTTTTAAACATTCACAAACCTATTTTAAATTAGATTTGTTGTGTAATTCACTGAATATCATGATGCCAACAAGTGGCCTACACCAGAACCTCTCTGAATACAGACCACCTCATGTCAGCTAGAGAGGCTGGTTCAGTCAAAGCTAAAAACATCAGAGTTACTGTTGACTGCAGGACGCACCCCAGAAAGGGAGGAGAAAAAGAGAAATCTGACCGTCAAAACCTTCTTAAGGGATAATCCAGGCTGACTGGCCACGGCCAACAGGGATAAACTGTAATTCCCTGCTCAGAATGTGAGCATGTGGTTTGGGTAAAGAACACAGCTCCATGAAGAGTGTAAATTAAATAAAAAAATTTTTTTTTTTTATGTGTATTTATGACTAATTAGACACACTGGGGATTGTGAATCTCTACTGAAATGCAAGTTCTAAAGGATCTGGACCAGTAAGCAAAACTGAGGGTATGCACCAACCCAGAGCATCAGTGGAAAAATTTAATTGGATCTGCATTATTAGGAAAAGAGAGTTTTGGTCTGAAGAAATGACGAAAGAGCACAAGAACAGTGAATAATTGAAAGGAAGGAAAGAGAAAGAGAGGTAATACAATAGCTTATTCTCTCTCTGTTAGCTGGTGGTGTCAAAAGAGGTAAATCAGCAGCAGGATGGATCTCAGTACAGGCTATCTGGTACCAAGCTTGTATACAAGGCCTTTGTGCGCTCAGAGTGGAAACAAACCACAGGAAATAAGGTAAATGTAGCTTCTAAAATAAATCAACCATCCATCTGCCAGGCAGGATACTTAAATAATTCTATTGCCAAGCTTTTGTACAATCTATAAATCAAAATGTCACATTCCGAACCATCCTTCGTGAGTATAGCAGTGCTGTTTCTAGTTTGAGATCCTCAGAGCATCCATTTAGGTCAGTGAACTCAGGTGTTAATTAGCAGCTGTTATTTTCCTATTAAATGCAGTGCAAGGTAAACAGCAAACAGCTTCAGGTAGTGTCCCATGGCCTTGGCAAGCTGCACAGCTCAGCACTTCTCCTCCAAGAAATCATTAGCAGAATAAGGTTGGAGAGAATGCTACACATCAGGAGGAGAGTCTGATATTCCCCTCTTTTATTCTGCACACATTCACATGGTTTGTCCTCCAATAATGTACACTGCAGCTTTTGTGATATGTCAGCATCTGCTCACAAAGCTATCAAGTATCTATTTAATGCAAATTTGTATTAAATTTATAATTCACACCATGACGATTCACAACATTTTTTCTTTGTATCTCAGTAATGTAGTAAAGTGTAATTCTAATAGGATGCAATAACTAGCATAAGGTAGCTCAAACAGAAAAGCAAGACACTGGCTATGTTTCTATCCAAAGTTACGAATTTAACTTGTGCGCATATTTGGAATATCGCATAAAACATTTGCGAATAAAGCACTGTTTCCATCCAGCGAGTCGAAGAGAACAAAATAGTCAATTTCTGATAAACTGGCGCTAAATATCACTAAGAAAAATGGAAGTTGCTGCAGTAGAAGCCACTGTATATAATAATTTTCGTATTACTTAGGGCTCAGAGCGCGCAAATGAAACACAATAAACGCTGTCATGTTAACTTGCATTCCGATGCCTGGTGTTTGTGAATGCAATCGTGTGAGGCGTTTCTGGGAGGGAATTATACAGAACCACTTTAACAACAGACTTTGCTCAAGTATTACAGAATGATCAAAGCAGCATTTTAGATGCTGTGCAACGAGATCGATCTGCTGGTTGGTCCAGTTATGCCGTCTCATGGCAAAGTCACATGTCTTTTTTAATGCGCATCATTTATTCTATAAAAGTGTTGCCATCGTAGGTTATGCTCATGTTTTCGAATCGCATAAAAACATTATTGAGTGCATACGTTTTTTATTTGCAATTTTAGAAATGTATGCGCATCTTGGCATTTCCCTCCAGTGTTTTTTTATGAGATATGCCAAAATGCGCTTAAAACTAGTTGGATGGATAGCTACTAACAGCACCAACACCATGGGTTGGATTCTCAAGGACTGCATGAAATGATCAAATTTATGTTTTGGATAACAGGTATATAAAAATACCTGCCAAGTGCATATTTTTTTCTGTAAAACAAACTTCATTGTTCACATACTGCATAAAATTTTTGAATTTTCAGAACTCAAAAATAAATCCAACAGAAACTACGAGCAACATCACCAAGTTGATGCTACAAAAATGAACAAGAGTGACAAGAGCCAGCTGAGATCTGGTGTGTGTGTGTGTGTGTGTGCGTGCGTGCAAGAATATGTGGTGTTTATGCGCCTTCCGCTGGGTGCATGTAGCTTTATAAAACTTACTGTCGGAGATGAAAAACTGTATTCTGGGTGAGTAAGATGTACGTGTGTGTGTGTGTGTGTGTGTGTGTGTGTGTGTGTGTGTGTGTGTGTAATTCTGTAATTCAAGAGCATTTGTGGGTTGCAGCATTCAGCTTAAGCACCAGGGTTTGCACCATTCAGAATTTAATTGAGAATGCATTTAAAATCGCAATTCAAATCCTGAATTTGAATTAAGACTGCAAACAGGATGCAGAATTGCAATTCGAATCTGGATGCAAGAAAGTAGAATTAAAGCAAATTGAAACTAAAATAAGTTCTAGTTAATAAAATAAAATTTTAAAAGATAGATGTACTCATGGTAACATAAAAACAATGGGCCTTTCCTCAACACTGCTCCTCCTCAAGTGCTGCTGACTCATACACTATGCCACTCCACTCACCTGCGTGCATATGGCAAGTACAATGGTGTCCACTCCTGGTCCTGCTGGGCAGCAGTGTCTTCTGGCTTTTGTTGGGCCTCTGAGTATTTTGGTCTTTGATTGATTGATTACAGTGTTCCCTCAGCTGGGTTCCAGAGCATAAAAAAAATGGCTTCGGAGGCACAGGTACAGAGGCTGATTGATAGGAGGTAGCTAAAGCCTGTTAAAATCATGGCCCAAGAGGACCAAGACTGGACACCACCGACCTTTACCAGAGATGAGATGTTCTGCTCTAGCCAGACACTAAAGCCCCCGTTCTATCTGGCCATTGCCTTTCCTGAACTGAGCAAAGTAAAACTAGACTAAATGCAGATCATGGCTGGCTGAATGGGATGGTTTAGTGCCTGGCTGGGAATTGGGGCTTTGTGTGCTCCAGAATGAAGGACGACTATCCCCTCTGCATGTGCATTCAATTGGCACTCCATATCTCTCTGTGGGTGCTAGAGCAGGCTCCAGTCGGACCCACCGTTCATACCGCTATAGATGCTCCGGTGATGAGGGGACATCTCTTCTACGCCCGGCCTCTTCTGTGCCACCTCTCGGCCGGGGCTGCCAAACTTGCTGTGCTGATGCCTCGACAACTCTGGGCTCCCAGATATGACACGTCCCTTCTGTAGGTGTTCCGGTGTCCCTGATAGAATCTGTTTGGGCTCTGGACTCCCACACATACTTCCCATGCTAGCCCTGTGCTTCTGGAAAAGATCCGGGCTGCCAGGCGGCTGAGAGGACACCAGCAAGTGTTTCGAGAACTGCTCTGGACTGCCTCTCGACAGGCTCTTGCCAAGTTTCTCTGGACTGAAACCCCGTAGGCCCTTATGATCCGGACTGGAGAAGGACCCACAGCGAGACCGGCACACTTGGGGATAGGTGTGTGCAGCGTACTCCTGGCTGGTGCTATGTCTGCGGCTTGCATGCTCAGGACCTGGTGCCTCCTCCCCTGAGCCTGGCTTATGTAGGTGGTCAGGACTGCCTCCAACCGGGCCGCCCAACAGCTGCTGCTTATGTGTGAGATGGTCAGGGCTGTCGGTGCTGCCCGCGCTGGAGGTACTGCTCCCGTCACCCACATCTCTTAATAGGCCAGGCCCAGGACCGCTGGCGTGAGACAGGCTGCTCTGGCTATCGATTGAAGTCCTGCAGCCGGCTGGTCCCCCAGTACCTGCTGACCTGCCGGTACCTCCAGAGCCCTTCTCCTCATCCAGCATAAGGCACAGCTCTCTCAGTTCAAGGTTCTCCCTCACTACTTCCTCCTGCCTCTGCTCCAGCTCTTTCAGCTTCTGCAGGTACAGTGTCACCTCCTTACGCATGATCCCTGCGCTGTAGCGGCCCAAGCGTTGCCACTCCCTCGACACCTTCTTTCCTTTCTGCCGGTCATCATCCAGAAAGCAGCAGAGGTCCCGCAGTTCCTGGTTGTCCTCTTGAAGCTTCTGATTCACCTCCTGAAAAAGAAAATCTATGACTCAACACTGATGTCTAAGCAGAGCAAGTTTGACTGGTGAAAGTGAAGTTAAACAATGCTAATGTATATTTAATATATACTTTTGTGACTTGAATTGTCAATATGGGCCTTACTTGATTATGTTTTTGTTTGTTTTTTTGCATACTACAGAAATATTACTGTAGCGGTTTTGTTGCCATGTAGCATAATGTTCTTCTATGAGAACATTACATGTAAGAGGCATTTTACCCCGGTGGACCTTTATGCCCATCACAGAGAATGCATGTGCCAGGAGCTGAATCTTAGAAGAAGAAAAAAATATTTAAAGCTGCACAACATGCTGAAAGGCCATGTGTAAACGTGTTGACGCTTTTTAAAAACATATATATATATATATATATATATATATATATATTTTTTTTTTATAATTAAAATAAAACTATCGTTTTGTTTGATTAGTAGGCTACCAAAACGATGTGGCTTTTATTTATTTCGTCAACATAAGATGCAGGCTCGCCTTACCTTCAGCCCTCGTATCTCGTTGAGGTGCTGCTGAAGCCTGCGGTTCACCTCTCGGATGAGATTGCTGTGGTCCACAATGACGCTCATCTTCTCGGTTTCGGATCTGCGCAGCCGGCGAACCAGCTCCTCCTTGCTCCATTTCAGAAGCTCCTCGTCCGTGAGTTTGGAGAGATCCTCTGAGGGACCTTCTGCGCTCTTAGATATGCTCGACTGCAGCTGAGGCTGGATGGGCTTTTCCATTCTCCCGAGCAACTTATCGAAGTGCAAGGCTGTAAAACAAATCACCGAAAAGCAGATCAAATCCTTCGTTGGTACTTTTCCGCGAATTCCCCCTTGTTAGTATCGAATTTTTGTGACTACCATTTTAAGGATAACTGTTCTGCCCATGCTGTCCCCTCTGAAGACAGGGATGCAGCCCTAAAGTGCCGGCGAATACTTCTCCCCTTTATGCACTTGCTGTTCGGGTGGACCCTCTGTCTCTATGTTTCCACCTGTCCGTCAGCATCCTGTCAAGCTCAGTGCCGTGCTGAACCCCTGCCTTCTGTCCGCGCGCATGAGGAAGACGCACGGCCGGTCGCTTCTGTGCTCGGGGTGCGTGACAGCAGCCTCTCAAATTGCTCGACTGGCTGAGTTGTGATTCTCTCTCTCTCTCTCTCTCTCTCTCTCTCTCTCTCTCTCTCTCTCTCTCTCTCTCTCTCTGTTCCGTTACACGCCCCCTTCTTTTGGAGACAACTAACTTTTTGTTATTGAGCGCCACCTGGTGGTGATAATTCAAGTCTACTTCAAGTTGACCATTTTGAAGTCATAGTTTAGATCTGCAAATTTAACATAATAATAATAATAATAATACATTTAAAATAAATATCAGACTGGTTTGATGGTCTTGAAGACTGTATTTATTTATTCATTTATTTACCTCGACACTACAGGTGAAGATATCACTGAGAAACGTCTCCAGTTTATTACTGGCATAAACATAAGAAAAAAATGAATTACAAGTTTCGTGTAAATTAATGTTTTAATATGCAAATGAGGCCTTATATACTTAAATATATGCTAATTTGCATACATTTCCAAAAACAAAAACTGGAAATTGGAAAGGACCAGGGGCCTGTTTCAGAAAGGAGGTTAAGTGAAAACTCTGAGTATGTTAACTCTGAAATGAGGGAAACTCTGGGTCTTCTGTTTCAAAATGGGAGGTATATCAAACCTGAGAAAGCAGAGTAATTCAAGCCCGTTTCTGAAAGAGAGGTAACTTAAATACTCAGAGTCAGCATGGAAACTTACTCTGTGAACCTAACCTGGTCGGGAGCAGGTTTTCTTCGGTAAACCCAGAGTTTCTTTCGGTCTCCTCCCCTTTTTTAAAGAGGAAGAGGTGTTTAAACACCTCATTCATTCTTTCAGTAAATTTATTCATTGCTGTTTTTACTGCTGTTTTTTTCTTCTTTTTTTTTATAAGATGAAGTCTTTATAACTCCTTATCTGGCAACTTAAAATAAAGTAGTAGATTAGAGTTACATAATGTAGTTCTAAACAAATTCTACAGAATTAAACTGGCATTTACTGAAAATCACTGAACTGTGTTCATCTGTGCAACAGAAGTTGATGGACCCTCCTCCTGCTGTTCTTCCACACTCTGGGGGCGGGGGGAATATCATATATAACAAGCATATATATCCGTTTATACTTAGATTTAAACTTAGATTATATAGGCTACTCCACATAAAAATGTGAAAAAATCTGAATGTGTAGATTGTTTGATGTGTAGACATAATATTAACATTACCTCTGTAGGCCTCTCTGTGGCAGCAGAAACTCTTTATTCCCATCGTCCTGTGAAGATGAGCATTTAGTTGAGTACACTTTATAACACTATTTGTCATAATTTCTGGTGTATTGAGTAGGTTACTTACAACAGCCTGGGGTTCTGTTGGGACAGGAGGCTCCAAAAGATATTACCATCAGAATCTGTTGGGACCAAAAAAAAAAAAAAAACCCAAAGTAAAATAAATGGAAATATCAAAAATAGCCTAAATAACACAATATGTAAACCTCTTACATTTTATGAAGGCCCTTGTATCTTCGGGAGTGACTGGCTCTGAAGTCCCTCCAGGAATTCCCTCAGCCAAAAATGCTGCTGCACTAGACACTGGATGCTATTTAGTTATTTAATATGTCAAATGTTTGTAAAGTCAGGTAGCCTACTACACCCATGATATGCTCAAGCAAGCCTTACCTGATTGAATTATGTTTTTATATTTAATTTTCAGCTGCTGCCATGTTCTTTTAATACCTGCAGGATTGCACCTACATGAAAATTAAAATTAGGTTGAACAACATACTGTTCTTCCAGTTTCACCTCTGATAACAGTTGGGTAAGTTACTCTAAAATAGTTATTAATTACTAACTACAAATTACATCTTCAACAGTGTAATTAGATGAATGTAATAATGACTATCTTTAGAAAGTATTGGTCTACTTATTACTAAATCCCATTTCAACTTCAACCACTTGAACAATACAAGGAGAGCATTTTTAATGCTTTCAAATAAACAGTATACAATTGCATGAATTATTCTTGAATTGACCAAAGTGTGTAGAGGGAGAAGGTTACATTAAAAATATACCTTTTAAAAATGTATGTTAAATATACAGAATTGTTCTATAGTCTAATGCAATTACATCAGATTTTACTTTAAATTACAGAAGAATTAAGAGTAATCCCTTTAATTAAATTACAGTATTTATTTAGAATACTTGGTAATTAATTACACACATCACTGTATAACAGTAATTAAAATGTACTGTAAACTTATGCATTGACTCGAGCAGCTATTTTCTCCCTGGCTAACTCATTTACTTATTTAATAAATAATAATAATATGTGTTCGTACTCTCCATATGCTTGCAGAAGCTCATCCAGTTCTGCTGGTGAGAAATATGCAGACCTCTTTTTGTCTGGCGCTGTTGCCATGGTGACTCATAATATCTGCGCTCCATTGATAATGGCTTTTTATAGTTGTGGTGCACCGCACGCGCTTAACTCAGAGTTGATTGAACTAACTCATTTCAGCAGTTCTGTAACCGAAAACTCAGAGTTTCCCATCTCAGGGTAAGTCAACTCAGAGTTCAAGTTTTAACTCAGAGTTGGTTGAACCTCATTCTGAAACAGGCCCCAGGTTTAAAATTCTTGGTTCTATTTGCTGACATATTAGATTAAAGGGCTTCTACAGAGGGGATTATGGCTATCTTATTTTGTGCTTTAGTAGGCCTAAATTAGAGAATACTGACAATAGCCTTAAAAAAAAAACTATTTTCGCCATGTTTTTTTGTTTTTTGTTTTTTGGAGTAAAATGACCTGTAACTCAGGCTAGGAATGATATATCAACAAATCCCTCGATAAAAGCCTTCAGAATACAGTTAAGCATAAGACTGGAAAAGTTGGTGCATGCAGGTGCTACTGAAGTGGATATATCTGACTCTGAGTGTGTGCAAACGAACTGTCCATATTTGTTGTGTGTCCATCTATGACTAATTTAATCTAATAAACAGCTCCCTGTCTGTTTACAGTCTAAATATGTCTGACGGGTATTGCCGTCTTTTCTGTGAACGTTTTTGAGCTGATTTCGGCGTTTTTGTCGTTATTTTCTCTCAGGCGGAGAATAAACAAGGAAACAGCAGCGCGTATCACGTAGTAGGAAATTCACATCGACCAATCAGATGTGGTTATCGGCTGTATATTCCCCGGCAAATGCCCATATTTGGATTAGACAGCGCTGTGTAGGAGACCGAGAGCTTTTCAATGATAACAGGCAGCCATGACATGTTTCTGTGAATGGATACGGAACTGGAGCTCGCCTTAAAATGCTAACTTTTGGTGATTTCCGGTAGAAACTAGGCGCAAGTTGACAAAATATAACGAAATAACCACCTTAATGTGTAATGTTGACATATTTTTTATTGCTTACATGTTAAGGGAGCAAACTGGCCCAAAATCTCAAAATTAACCACTGCATGAAAAAAAATACAGACTTGCGCATGCGCACGCGATAGTTTCTCCTGAGCACTGTATTTTTTTTATTTTTGCAAAGGTCCCTTTAGGGGCTCCGTAGGTTTGTGTTCATAAGCAGGTAAAAAAAACTTAACAGTTTGGATGACATGGATCTACGAAGATCTGTAGGCTATAGGTTTGTCACAACACAGAGGTCAGTTTACAAAACAAAACACAGTTTTGGAAAATGACTTGCTTTAGGTTTTGTGAGGGCCAGAGGACATCTTAAATTGTTCAGATGAATTGGTTCTGGAAGGACCAAGTTTCTCCTGCTCCAAGCTCATGGACACCTCCTACTCACGATCTCCATCTCTGCAAGTTTCGGAAGGGAATGATTCAGATTTCTCTTGGCACAGCTACTAGAAGACAGACGTGTTGCTCACGTCACATCTACGTCGTCAAGCTCAGTTTGAGTCTGCGCAGTACGCTCGACCCCCAGGAAGTGAGAGCTTCTAATTGACTTCACTTGTCTCCGTTGAATCCAATGGGGTCGCTGTGTCCAGTTTATATACTGTCTATGGGAAGGACAGGTGTCTATGTACGGGCAATTTCTGATGCCTTATTATACCGAAAATTTTTATAACCTAGTTAATAAATTGCACATTTTGAACATCTATTTCTTGTAAAGCTTCATCTAACAAAGAAAATAAAAGAGATTTAGACATCTCACCAGAGCCGCAGCCACCATTTAACGTAATTAAAGCTTATGATTAACAACCTTAAACTGATACATTTATGGAGGAATATGTGGTCTTAAATGTGCTGAGCTATTTCCTTTATGATTCTGCTTTTGTTTTATGATTAGTGCTAGAAGAACTCTGCATGGATCACTTTCAAGTGAATTAAGGCTCGCACCGGTTGAGCTGCTTTTCATCTTACCACTTTTATTTTGAATTAAAGACGCAAATTATTTATGAGGAAACGTTCCACTTTTTTCCCCTTCATTTATATAACTCTGGTGATTCCAGCTGACACTGTTAAGCGAGCTTTGCCAGTTTAGTCAATTTAATAATTACTCATTTCTAGTAATTTAATTGACACTTTTATTCAAAGCAATTTACAGTACACTTATTACTGAAGTTACTAATGATGAAGTGCCTTGCTCAAGGACACAATGCTGCTGAGTTTGTCATTATTCACTTAATCTGTCATTGTGCTTTAATGCTTTTCTGGTGAGTTTATATAATTTGTTATATAATAATATAATTTGTTTTTGCATCCTTTGTAAATGCATGGGAAATATCAACTGGTTTTTCCTCATTGTTTTTCATAGAAGAATGAAGTGTAGCAGGTCAGTTGTTTCCTGAAATGTTGAGGGGTGTGTCCTATTTGATGACACTAGAGTGCAGTACACAAACAACCTGTGACAATATTTGCCATCTTGCAGTGCAATGGCGAGGACTCTACCTGCAGCTCTGTGTCTCCTGGTTGGACTTATAGGTCTCCCATATACAGAATGTTGGGAAGCGCCCTGGTTTTGTCATGGATATGAGTGTCCCATGTACACCCTGGTAAATGAATATCAGGTAGGCATACGACTTTTGTTTTTTTAGTTTGGAATATTCAAAAGTTGGTTTATTATAAAATGTTGTATCATTGTGTTAATAAACAAAAAGGGATTTGAGGAGCGCAGCTACAACGTGAGCTATTGGATTTCCACTGATATTGCGAGCACCGGCCAGAGTGATATAAAGGATGGATTTTGGAAACTGTATTATTTTAATCAAGGACAAAACAGTGAGAGTAAGTAAGCTTCACGGTTTTGATGAGGAAAATAATCCATTGTTAATTTGGATCACTCATCTTATTTCACTGTAATTTTACTTCTCAGGTAAGGAGATTGCTATGACCAGGCCTGTGCTTTTGTCGGTGAAGGAAGCTGATGGAATGGGGGAGAGACAGGTGTCCATTTCCTTCTTTCAATCTGACTCAAACATCCCTGAACCCACCGATACGACCATCAGAAAAACTGTTGTACCAGGCGGTACTGTCTATGTCAGGTTAGTAATTTCAGTAAAGAACGACTGTTAATTTACTGTTTCTCATTTTAACATTCTCTCATTGCTGGGCATTACAGGTCATTTAGTGGTTTGGCTTCTGATCAAGACGCCTTAGAGAATGTGCAGAAGCTTAAAGAAGACCTCAGGGCTGCAGGAAAGGAGTTTACTGAAAACAAGTTTGATGCAGCTGGCTATGACGCACCATGGGATTTGATCAACAGGCACAATGAAGTTTGGGTTCGTGCACCCTGAGGATCCAGATAGTTCTGTTCCTTATTCCTACTTTTAAGTTCTTGTCTGTTCAAGATTTTCTTACATATATATGGGGAAAACATTTATATCGTGTTCACGTTACAGTCTTAATCATTGTGTGTTATTTGGTGCAATCTATTGTGCAATCTAAGTGTAGAAGCACATTTGAGTTGTATGACGGGATTATAAAGTGCAATGTGAGGACTATCTTCTACCTCAGTAGGTTCACACTGAAAATGATTTGAAAATAAAACTTTTGACTTTCTTCAAAACATTTTTGTTCTTTTTTATTATACGTTTTATGTAAGGCATTCTGTCTTTCTTCAAATTAATTCACCTACTTATTGACTGATAGAGGTATCAAATGAATGAAAGTGCATTTCAATAAGCAGAAGATAAATGGCCTATTTAGAAAATACACAGATACACAAAATACTGAAAGTTTCTAAAATACAAGAGAAACTGGTTTAGGAATGATCAGAATGGGGTTATCATGTTTCTCCACAGCTATTGTTCATTTTATAAGAAACTCCACCCACTTAAACCAGTCCAACTGGTGATCCGCAACTGTCTTTAGGCTGTTAATGAAACTATGAGATTGTGATTGTCATTGATAGACACAAGAAATGTAATGTGAATGTGAATCTTCCAGCTTGTGAGTTAGTATAAAACTATGCATTCAACATTCAAAACGTGTAAAGAAGCATGTGACTTCTGACAACATTTTAGTTTTTTGCAGCCATGTGCATATTAAGTGTACTAACATAAAATAGTTTTGCGTCCATGGTAGTGTGATCGGGGATTCTTAGGCCTACAACATTGTGTTTGTGTGATTGTTTGTTGATGGGGTTTCCCCTCATGTGTATAATAGTGTACTTGCTGGAAGGAAAACTGGGTCAGCCCACCTGAGACGTTTTGTCACGGTGACTGATCTGGAGTCAGTTTAATTAGTCGCATCTTCTCTAGCAGAACGGGGAAATGTGATGAGGCTGCATTTTCCCACCTCTGCAGTTCCACTCCGCAATTCTTCCACAAAATGTGCCAGCAATCTCACCTGAGAGAGAGCAAACTTTGAAACTTGCTCTCTCTGGCTGGTTAAATGTCATACAGTCGTTAGCATACCAACATTGAAACCAAGTCAAAAATGAGCTTACCTTACATAAAACTTTTCATTATAAGCAACTTACAAAACACAATGACAGACTGGCTTACTATTTTCATCACATTGAAACATTGCCATAAAATAGGCCCTGTTTACACCTGGTATTAAGATGCGTCTATCGGATCAGAAGTGGACAACAGGTGTAAATAGGGTCTAAAAACTTTTTGATCTTGACCACTTCCAGAGGTAGTCGAAAACGCATTCAACCGGATTGCTTTCGTAGTGTAAATGCTCATGTGGTCGAATGTGTTTCCAACAGCTGCAAAAGACCACATAGGCCTACTCTCTGCCTGACATAATGCAAACATTATGGGAAGCGCGCTAGCCAGTCTGGATTTAAACTTTGTCAACTGGAGAGTGGAGACCCAAGTTTGGTTTGAAGACGAAAAACGTAAGTACAATGTTCTCTCACTATTCCTGATGTCTAATACCCACTCACTGCATTTGGTGTGGTCTTGCGGCTGTCAGAGCAGAAAGGAAAGCTGCTGCTCTCTGTATGTTTTTTCGTTGTCTCCGTGCGCGTTCATATGTAAATTGCATGCAGATCGAGGTGTAAAGTCCAGGGGTCAGAAAGTAAAAGTCCTGCCATATGTTTATTCCACCCATGAACTCAGACAGCTGATTTCACTAATTAGTTCAATCTCCTGGCTGAAAAACTGTGCTAATTAGCAAATCCAGGTGATTGGAAGAAAATAATGAGGAGGACTTTTACTTTCTGAACCTGGACTTTACACCTCTGATTGCATGAGCTTATTTTGTCCATTAGATCGAAAGATCTGAAAAAGGCCATACATTTACCCACCCATAGACCCTCCACTCCGAAGAAATTAGGACAGAAGTGTTTGAAAGTGGACAAAAGAGACTAAAAGATTAAAACACCAGGAGTAAACAGGTAGGCCTATGTGACTCCCTTATCTTGTGATCCGATCGACCAAAACGCACCATAATACCCGGTGTAAACAGGGCTGACTCAATGACCACTGAAAGCAAATACAGTATATATACACTCCTGTATTTAACACATAGCTGTCAACCCTCCCGTTTTTTCCGGGTTTCTCACGTATTTTAACTCTTTTCCCGCTGTCTTCCCGTTTTAGTATTTTCCCGTAAAATATCCCGTATTTTTAAAAGTCTTAAAAACGTCCAGATTTTCATCCTAGGTTTTAAATTTCATTAAGTCAGGTGACAGGTCTAAAAAAGTGTTTACCCTCGTTCATTTCCAGAAACGCTGGCCGCAGAAAGTTGTTACAAAGTAGCAAAAAAGTATGGCGTTGTAGCCTACAAAGCGGAGCGCTAGATCAGGGGTCTCCAACTCGTCGCTCGCATGCTACCAGTCGCTCGTGGCTTGATATGAGCTAGCTCGCCAGGCGCCGTTCACATATCGCGTCTTTTGCGCGCTCAAGTTTGTTCAAATGTAGGCGCGCGGCAAACACGCTCATAATTGAAGCGACGCTCAAATTTTTTTACCAGGCGCAACGAGATGAAAAAAATCTACACTCTTCAGAATGCCGCAAATGCCGCAGGTCATGCGACAGGAACCAATCACCCCTTTCCATAACAACATTGAAAGCTCAGTCAACATGAAGGATGGGGGTGCACCCAAACACTAATAAATATAAGCTATAATGTGTAATGTGTAATGTGTAATTTATCTTTTTTGACTTTTTATAAAAAAATATTTAAAGGCTGAAATATGAGGTTTATCTTTGAATAAAACCTTTTTTGTCAAAACTTGATTTGAACTTACATGTTAGTAAATAACATGTTGCAAGACACTCTTTTAAAATCTGGCCATCATTTTTAATGGTATTTTAATGTTTACGTAAACAAAAAGTGCATATTGATGCTAATCAATTTGTTTTTTGCGTCGTCACGTGTACAATTTGAATCTTTATGGTCTTAAAATGTCTTAAAAAGGTCTTAAATTTGACTTACTGAAACCTGCAGAAACCCTGAATGTTTACTTTGTTAATAAATAAAGCTCTTTAAACATATCCATTGGTCTGTAATATATATTGTGTAGTTATAAACTCTTTAGACTGTTAATGATTAGTGCTTTTTTTTTTTAAAGTTTTTGGGTAAGAATCGTGTAAAAAAAATCCCTTATTTTGGGGATGGATTCCGGGAAATCTCCCTTATTTTCAATGTTCAATGTTGACAGCTATGATTTAACAGCGCTAAACATGTCAAGATGCATGCAGGTTTCTATTATCGTACACTAGGTGGCAGCACTGACTCGATCTCAATTTGTGCATGTCCAGTTTTCATAAAATAAGTCCTTACCCATATGCATTATTGCTAAATATGCTGTTGTTTCTAGAAGAAGTTTGAGCTAGAAGAACGTGTGGGCAGTTCCTAGCAATGTCAGAACAAAATCCACTACCCAGCATGCCTCAGCTCTCACCATGGGAAGCTGGACACTCAATGCCCCTCAACACACATTCACTCAGTTTCCATGGCTACATTTCTATAGCAAGAAGTCAGCCATGTTCGTCAAAAAACATAATTATGCTTCAGTGAAGTCAGATCTGTAATAACCCTAGATGTGTTTTTATGAGTCATAGAGAACTTGGCGTGACTACTTATAGAGTGGCATTTTCATCAGCAGGCCTAATGACTGTTGTGTTCTGCAGTTCATTTAACACTAGAGCTTATTCGGGTATTAGATTGTATGTTTGGAAATCAGTGCATAGCGTATATGGAGGATGGGAGATGTTTGGCCGCTCACAATAAATAAGAGACTGTGTAGTTATGATACATTGGAAAAACAGCTTAATTATCTAATTTATCGGCACATTTTTATTTTAAAATTCTGTCTGGGCTTGTGTGTGCCACTTGAATGTGTCCAATAAAAGCCTGTCTGACTTGGAAGGTTATGTCAGCATATGTTTGCAGGCTTGTGAATTTTAATCTGCCCTGTTTTGGATGATGTTCTTGGTGTGGAGGCTCAAGCCAAAAGCCTGTTTGGACTGGCTCATGGGAATTAATCTTATCAGAGACGGGCCAGTTTCCTGAGAAAATGGCTGGAGCTCTATGCTGTCAGATAAGGCAATGTAGGAATGCAAGAGAAGTTGTGCATTTCAAGAGAGTTTTAACCATATAGTATCATCATGCTTATGCCAGCTGTGTGATACGTCTGTGTAACTGGTCCTACTCGACCAGGCGGGATTCCAACCGGGGTCTCTGGCGTGGGAGGCGGGCGCGCTAACAAAGACGCTAAAGACCGCAGCCCCTAGCACCAGGTTTACACTCGCAGCTCTTATTGGCCTAAGTCCATTACACATAATCTGTTTTTACACCCATCTGTTGATTGGCTTATGTCTCTTTCTCTCTCTCTCTCTTCATTCATTTTGAGGTCCAAAACACGTTGTCAATGCTCTCTGCTTTTCCCATGAGTTGTTTTCATCTTTTACATAACAGATGATTAAAAATACAGTAACTTTCAGCCAAGAACAAAGTTTTTTTATGTTGTTTCGTATTAAAATGTCCCTCATGATTACCCCACTCTGTTTATAATTGATGATGTGCTAAACACGAGGCCACCAAACCACAAAAAGAGCTGAAACTCATGGCTGTCACTGGAGCTCAGATGCTGAAGCAGCAAATCTCGACTAAAGTTTGGCCCCAGTGGATTCTCATTTCTATTAATTCTTTTTTAACCATCTGCGACATACATAACAATTGGACTGTGATACATAACGAGATTGACATACATAGAGAGTGTATATACATGTGAATATAGAGTATGTAAATGCTGTGATGTCCAAAAGCCTGAGACCATATTGAAATCTGAATTACATGTGAAACATGTATTGTTATAATTATTTAATGTATACAGTTCTGCACTATTTCTAAGTCACTAATCAAATAAGCATATTTGTAACACTGAGCATGTGAACTGTTTTGTTCAAAAGGTCAAATGTCCTTGCTTCTTGCAAGTGGTGTCAGACTATTGTGATATAGTGATCACTAGGCTCACACTTCCTCCATTATAGTGCTTAAGAGGAAGTGCTATTATGTCTGTTGTGTTCCTACAGCATAATGGATGTCAGCATGTAGAACAGATTAGCTCATAGCAACCCTTGGATTTCTTGAGGGTCAGCGCTATCCCTTCCCATCCCTTTACCTTGATCGCTCAGCCAATTTGGAAGCTTCCCCAGTTGTGAATATCTGAGTTTAGAGTAATGAATTATAGATTAGAGTTTTTCCAAAAGACATGTTGGGGATTTTATCATAACATTTTTTGTCATAAGCATTCACTCAGCTTTCATTAAAATTTAAGGACAATATCTCTGCTTGACTTGAACCTAAAATGTTTAGAGGCTTTTGTCACAATACAAGAGCGTTGAAATCCCAGTCACAATTAAAATTCTACTTTGTTGACAATTTAAGTATAATGAATCATATCTTTAAATTATAAATATTTTGTCTACAGCATGTTCCCGCTAGTGTTGAATACTCTTGTGTCATGACCAAAAAAAAAAAAACAGTGAGTAGCTGTAAAAAGATTGGCTGATATCACTATGTGCATATAAGACGAAAAGAAAGACTAATTATCAGAAATGCTTGAATAAAATCTGCACAGGGACTGATTCATCATGTCTATGGAATGTCCCCATAAAACATGATATACATGATACACACATATACACACACGTTGGGTTTTCATGTATGTGTTTGTTTTTTCTAACAAAAATTACATTTTGCATCTCTATGCATTAATAATGTTTACTGTGACATCACATTATTGTCTGACTTCACACCCAGTTTGGACGCATCTCAAACAGACCTTGTATGATGGCACATTTTGTCTCACTCTCTCTCTCTTTCTTTCTTTCTTTCCACCCAATGCAACACCAGGGTACAGTGATTTTCTTAGAGGACAGAGGACTGTCCAAACACATACAATCTCATTGTCTGCCTGCAGGGCTTCTACTTGTCCAGTCAGGTTTGGTTTTTAGAGAACAGTGGAAGTGGTGGAAGAGAGGTATTCTTTGGATTTATCAGCACCCAGCTTTGCTTTTCCTTCTGATTGGTTGGACTCTGGCTGTATCTAAGACCAGGGTTTAAAAAAATCCACAGCCAATGGGGAATTTATTAAAGGGAAATTGCTTTTTCTTGTAGATGCACTGGTGCAGATTTTAATGAGTATAATTCAGTTTCAGATTTTCAACCAGCCCAAAACCCAGGAGAGGCACCTCAAATGTAATATTTAAAGTCCCCCTATAATCAATAATTGTATCCCTTAAAACTCATCTTTGATCACCAAAATGACATATTTTTGTTTTGTTTTGTTTTCTGTGAAAAAACATTCATGCCTTAAAATAGCTTGAATGTAACTCTACCCCCTTGCTTCATTTAGTATAAGCGGATTCATGAATATGCAAATTAGCCCCGCCTCCCCTCACTCACACCAGCTCAGAGATCCACTCTGTCAACTTTTACTCAAGTAACTATTGTAAACGCTGCACAAAGGTATCACTCTGTACAACGTGGGACACATAACGATAATTATTATTAGCCTTTTGCTTGACGATCAAACAGCTCATAATGTGTTGCTGATAATGTGTTACACAAACCATGTTCCCGTTGCCATCTCAGTCTGCCTTTTAAAAATTAGCATCATTAGAAACGCTTTGAACATAGTTCATCATGACATAACATCATACATAATATACATAATTCACCCGCTATATTGCTAAATATACCCAATTTTTCATATCAACAGAAAAATATACCAATATGGCTTCTCCTGAGACTCCCCTGCTTCGAATCACAGCATAATAAAGCCCGCCGGCATGTTGACGTGATTGGTTACAAGGTAGTTTGTGATGTCAGAAACACCTGCGATTTCGAAAATACTTTTACAGCATTTACTACTCTTGGACAATGTTCATTTTACATATACATTTTTAACATTTAATTTTAATAAGTTGTATAAATAAACAGTAGTAGTAATGAAAAAATATAAATGAACAGTGAACAAATAAAGTGTAAATGTTACCAATAGAATGAAACTTCAAATGTGCAATGCATCAAAACTGTATCTTATCCTGCAATTTATTAAAACAACCTAAAAATTTGACATACGTGATTGTAAAGATGCAGCATCCTCTTAAGATGCAAGTCAGACTTCCACAAATGCTACATTTTCACAACCAGAAGCCACTTCTCTGAAAACCAGATAATGCAAGGTTCTGCTGCAGTGAGGTCACAGTTATTTCCAGCAGCAGGGATTAAATGATGAGTTTTCTCGTGTGACTTGGTTGAGGATTAGAGAGACTTTTGGACAAATGTCAGAAGACTCCAGACTCAGCTTTCAGTATCCACCTGGCTCCATCATCACTAACACTCATGCTGTGCTCCAGTGTGCCACTTTTATTAAAGACTTATGATAGATTGGATTGGTTGATACAGGGATTTTAGATTTGCAGCAGAGTAAACAAAACGCGGTAAACCTGTGTAGTCGGTGTGGTAACATGGTGTGCAAAACAAACCGCCTCCTGACTCAGCTGTAAATGAATTTTAATGCCACAGCCACGCCCAATGCAGAAGAAATATATATTCTAAATATGAATACTGAATAGGTTGCTAGATTATTAGTAAGTATCTATAAAAAATATGCAATGAACTAATAGTATTATATAAATTGTAAATAGATTGCTGTCTCTAGGCAATTCAATATTACATATCCACTGCTTACTTTTTTTTTATTGTATCAGAATAAGAGATTAACAATTCTCAGAAAATTTCAACTAGATCAGCCCAAATGTTACATTTGGTCCAGTTCACCCCAGTCTTTTTCTCTGATCTTTTAGTTTGACATGAACAGGATGCTGGCCAAACATGCAATAACATAAACAGATTGTGCAGATTGAAAATTGTAGGCATATTAAGGTTTTCATACATTACTTCCTCCATGATTTTACAACAGCAGTTATTAATACAAATAAACATAAATGAACATAGTGTTTCTTTGAATGTTTTGTTCTATATCAAGAATTCTCCTTAGGCAAGCGCTTTGTATTGTACAAATTGAGTAATAGGGGTATTGGTTTGTGTGAGACTGAAAAACATTCATCTTTTCATTATTATTTTGATAAATGGACCATTATTTTTATTTTTATTTTCTGCAAGATAATGTGATGATGAAAACTATTCTGGAAGTTTTTACCTGGCAAAAAAGTAGATTTAAATTTTTTAATGATAAATATATTTTGTGTATTTTTATGATTATTTTAAGACTAAATAAACTTACATTGAAAGAATTTTTTGTTTTTATTTGTTAGTTGTCTATGTAAAGTCTGTGCAATGATTCTGGTCAGGTTTTTCATTGTGGTTCCTATTACAGTCCCTGTCATGTAAATTGCTCAATAAAAATATAAAATAATGTCTTGGCTTGGTTTTAGAGTTAGGTTAGAAAATATTATTAGCTCATGCAAACAATAAAAGTCAATGGAAGGTGATGGGGGAAAAAATGTCTGTTTGTAATTGAGACTTCTTGTAGTGTTCGTCATTCTGGGGAAAAGCATGGAAACACTGCATCAGGCTCTTCATTTATTAATCATAATCTTTTGAGGTGCTATATTAAGACAGAGTGCTTGCTGTACAATGTACCACACTTTAATTGAATATGCTGGACTTGTCCTTCCCCAGCATCCTTTCCTTCAGGGCTGTTTGTCCTCTATCTGAACCTTTGGCAAAGTTTAAGGGTCCACAAGTGTCTCAATCCGCCTGCTACAAGATATAATGATAAAAATATACACCAACATACACTTTTAAAGATCAGTACAGCACAGGTCTGTATGTAAAAAAAAAGCAGAAGTAGGTCACGTGATATTAGAAATATCTGATCTTTTGTATCATCAGCAAATTAACGTAACCTTAATGAACGGCAGATTTAAAAAACACAGTGGACCTTTTTAGTTTTTTTGCTAAGGTCACATTTTAATTTAGATATTGAAAATGGTTCACTCAACAGTTGACAATAGCATTCTTAGAGGCATGTCCTGATTTTGCTGAGTTAGTCGCGATATATTTTGTTGATCCTGGAGCAACATTCCTGTCCAAAAATTTAATCCTAACCATATCCCTTCCCCTAAACCTAACCTAACCAATAAGTTATCCCTAAAATCAGAGGGAATAACATTGATGTAAAAGCACCTAACCCCTAAACTTGACAAACTGTAACTTGTCCCTAAAATCTGCATGGTTGATTGGAATGTTGTTCCAGGATCAACAAAAATGTTGATCCAGGAACATGTTGCACTCTGTGAAATCAGGTTCTGCTTCTTAGAGATATGTCGTCAGAAAAATGTGGTAATGCTATTGATTGTGTTCTCAGTGCTCTACACAGACACCTTCACTTGCCGATCAGTGTTGTATTTCCCCCAAACAGGTCACCTATTCGACTCTAGTAAGTGACATCACCCCTGTGCATGTCCCTTACCTTTCTATTTCCATCTGTCTGTCCTACTTGTCTTTCCTCCTGGTGAACTGTCTAATTGAGAGCCGTCAAGGGGCAGCTCCCCCACCGTCCCTTTCTTGTCTGGGGGCAAATTCTAGTTTCTGTTCCTCTGCCACCCGCTGTCTGTCCTTGGCTTGACTTTGGTTAGAGGTAATGTATCCTTTCCTAATATAGAGAAACCAAAGACAATAATACATTCTTAGAATAGAGCCTGGATTGTGGCGTCCCCATGGATGACTGTCGGTGCTGGTTTGTGGAAAAGCACATCAGTGGCAGCAGCATACTATACTCCTCTCCAAATCAAAATCTCTTGTAACTCTTGTGCAGAGTAACTTTTCATGTTCTCAAAAAATGTGTTGTGTACATGAATTAAGGGTGTGCAGAGAAGCAGTTGTATTCATTCAAATGCCCAAAATAATCTGTCTGTATATTGGAGGCTAAACCAGATGTGCAACACTGTCCCTCTTGCAATTTGTCCAAAATGCAATGGCACGGTTTTTGTGTGGTGTAAAAAAGAGGGAGCATATTACCCCTATTCTACGCTCACTACATTGGTTACCCGTGCGTTTCAGAAGAGAATTTAAAGTACTATTACTAGTCTATAAATCTTTAAATGGCTTAGCACCAACTTATCTATCTGAACTACTGACTGAATATAAACCTGCAAGATCCCTCCGCTCATCAAATCAGGCTCTATTGTGCACCCCAAAATCGAGGCTCAAGTGTAGGGGAGATCGAGCTTTTTACATCGCTGCCCCAAGGCTTTGGAATACTTTACCTATTAGCTTAAGACAAGCTCCATCTCTTCTTACTTTTAAATCCAGACTTAAAACTTTATTATTTTCAAAAGCTTTCGATTAACACTGTATCTTGTGTTGTAAATGATGTGATCTTATGTGATTTTTAAGTTCTCTTAATATGTGTTTTAATGTTGTGCTTTTATGTTTCGTGTGTGATTTTTAGGTCTTTTTCTGTCGTTTTGTCTCGTTTGTTGGTTATTTTTTAAATGAACTGTGGAAAGCACATTGGTCAACAGCTGTTGTTTTAAATTGTGCTATACAAATAAATTGTCATTGTCATGTGTTTCAAAGTTAAATTATCATTTGGGTTGATTTCCATATGACAGAAATGATCCATTCTTATTCAACAACTTTTACGTAAAAAATAAAAATAAAAATCAGATTGAATAAAAAATGTAATGCAGAGTGACTTCCTAGCGGCACAACAATCTGAACTTTTATGTCCCTTTTCACAAGATGTAATATAAATCTATGGTGTCCCCAGAATGTGTCCATGAAATATCAGCTCAAAATACCCTCCAGATCATTTATTATAGCTTGTCAAATTTGCCCCTTTTTGGGTGTGAGCAAAAACACGCCATTTTGTGTGTCCCTTTAAATGCAGCCTTATATGTAGAGACTCAGGAAGAGGTTGCAACGTTTCTGAATGGTTAGTGGATACATTTATGTAGTTGTTGTGGAAAATACATTGATTCATCTCCTCGTCTGTACCATCATGCTTAACTTTTACACATGTTGACAGTTCCCTGAGGTCTTTATAAGTCAGCAGTGACATGTTTTGGTCAAATAGTGTTCTGTGCTCGTCTGTGCAGCCATGCATGCATGCATGCTTTGCTCGAATTTTTGCCATAGAGTTAGAACTGGTTACACTGTTGTTGTTGTTGTTGTTGTTGTTGTTGTTGTTGTTGCAAAAACCAAATGGCGGGCCATGGATGGAAACGTGCAGATTAAGGGGCGGTAATATTATAATAAGTTCAAATCTGATCGGCTTGTTTTTTGACATGCTTGCAGAGAAAGACTTACCAAAACAAAGTTACTGGGTTGTCACTTAAAAACGGAAAAAGTCAGATTTACATGATATGTCCCCTTTAAAGTTGTTTCTGAAAAATACCATAAACAATAAAAGAAGACTATAACATAACTGTCCAATTGGAAGTTACACAATGCACATATTTTCTATATTATTTGCAATAATTCATTGTTTGTTTTTAAGTAGGGTGACCAAATGTCCTAGCTGTTTTCACGTCCTGTCCTGGCTGTCCTGTCTGTTTTTTATAAAGTGATGAAAATGTCCTGGTTTTCATTATTTTTCATTGGGCCATTAAGCGTGTACTTTAAATACATGCTTGCCTTTGCACACAAAACATATGAAACCGGCTTCGGCTTTGCCCCGTCTTGTTATAATCAGCGCGTTCCTCAATCCGCAGCGGCAAGCAGAGAGCACGTCAGAATACAGACAGAGGCCTGTGCGTGTGTGTTCATCTCAGCCTCATTGGTCTGTCACACTGCTCGTCAATGTCAGAATATTTGAAATGACCAATCAAATCAAAGTAGGCGGACTTTACGTTCACAGACACAGAATTTCAATTTTAGCAGCGTGACTCGACCAGGACTCGACGGTCGACGCTTCAGTTTACGGTCAAGTGCGAGATAGGATGTAAGTACCTAACAACGTAAAAAAAAAAAAAAAAAAAAAAAAAGCCCAAATGTAAATTCACAGATGATTTACAGGGAAAATTCCCGTTTTTTCGTTTCGGTCGGGATCCGTGTAAAGCAGAATGCATGAACTGCAAAGCTGGAACGTATCAGAATTTGGGCACCATTTCCAGTCAAATAAAGGTGCTAGCGACCTAGAAGCCCACATAAAGATAGGCTACAAGAGAACATCAGGAGGATTGAAATAGTTTTTTTACTGAAATAGTGTAGTAGATTTTTTATTTTAGTAGTAGATTTTTAACCTGCTATGGCCATGAAAAGAAATAGTGTAAAAGGTGTAAAAGCTAAACTTTTTTTTTAATAGTAGGCTATTCTATTGTTGCGGGCCAAACATTGAATGGAAAGGATGTATTACTTTATGTATTAAAGTACAATAACATAGTTGCAAGGTTGTGAATGCATTTGTCAAGTATTTTTTGATGCATTCACCCCAACCACGCCCCCACCCCTTAACCACGCCTCCCAAACCAAGCCCCCGTCCTGTTTTCTGCAAACTAAAATATGGTCACCCTATTTTAAGTCACTATTTGTGTCTAGATTAGGTATATTAGGTATATGTTGTTAGGCTTGCTTATCCCTAAAACAAATCCTGATTCTTTGGACAAATATTGAAAGAATATTCTGATTCTATTTTTTTTTCTTTTTTTTTTTTTTTTTTTTCTACTGTTTAATTGTTTGGGGTCTGTAAGATTTTATTTAAAAAGTCTCTTCTGCTCACCAAGGCTGCATTTGATCAAAAATACAGTGAAAACAGTAATATTGTGAAATATTAGAAATTAAAATGTTTTCTATTTTAAATATTTTTTTATGTAATATATTCCTACTATGACAAAGCAGCCATTAGTCGTCAGTGTCACATGATCCTTCAGAAATCATTATGATATGCTGATTTGGTGCTCAATAAACATTTCTGCATCCAAAAAAATAAATAAAATAAAATAAAAATAAACACTAAACATTTGAATTGTAGTATATGTTAAGGACACATTCGTAAATATATTAATATGAAAACTGTGATTCTTTCTTTCTTTTCGTCTGAAGTTTGAAGTTCCGTAATAGGGCTTCTCTAGTAGCACTGGCTATCCATATTGACATTGTGAATGATGTGTGTGTCAATAGGTGTCTTTTGTCCCCCACTGGGGAGACAGGCATGAGTTACAGTAATCACCACAGATCTTTGATGTGATGAGGGAATTGATAAATTGACAGTGGAAAATCGAGGCTCGTTTAAAAGAAAAGAAGGGATCTTTTTCAGAAACAGAATACTTTAATGCACTCTTGAAGGAAAAAAAATTGTAAATAAACTTGACAGTGAAAACTTGAAGTGGTTTGGAAGATGATGAGAGGATTTAGATGACAGTGTGTGAGATTTAATTGGGGTGAATAGGATCGAAATAGGATTCTTGATTATGGTTATTAAGCTCAAGTTTAACAGAGATGAGAGCTGTTTTAGGAGCAGTGTGGATTGGGTAATATCGATCATTTTGGAAACTTTGAAATAAATCACTGGCTAATTGCTAAAGCTTTGATTGTGTGTGTCTGTGGTTGGGCTTCTTTTATAGTTAATTTACAGAAAAGCAGAATATACATAAAATGCTTGGATGTTTCAAAAACGCATCAAATGTTTTGAATGAATCTTGTGAGGTTAGACAACGGAGGGATGAATGTGCTTGATAACGGAAGGACTGAGTCAACGAGAAAGCACAGGAGATAGAAAAAGAGAGAATAATCCCTCAAAGCCCAGGAGGATTAAGCATCCAGAGAGCATCACACCATATTACAGAGAGATGTTTTTAACCTCAGGTCAACTACCCAGAAACCACCTCTCACTAATTTCAGTGCAGTAGGAGGAGGGTAAAAGGTGTCAATTTATGAACAAGTGCAAATAGCTGCAGTGGATTAGCTTTAAAGGGATACTCCACTTTTTTCGGAAATATGCTCATTTTACATCTCCCCCAGAGTTAAACAGTTGAGTTTTACCGTTTTAGAATCCATTCAGCCGAACTCCGGGTCTGACGGTACCACTTTTAGCATAGCTTAGCACAGATCATTGATTCTGATTAGTCCAGTAGCATTTCTTTCAAAATGACCAAAGAGTTTCAATATTTTTCCTATTTAAAACTTGACTCTTCTGTAGTTAAACCGTGTACTAAGATCGACGGAAAATGAAAAGTTGCGATTTTCTAAGCCTATATGACTAGGAACTACTCTCATTCCGGCGTAATAATCAAGGAACTGTGCGGCTGTACCATGAGTGCAGCAGGCGTAGTGATATGACGCAGCGCCTGAAAATAGGTCTAATAGGTTAGACAAACTTAGTCCCGGTCACGTTGGAAGAAGTTACCGAGCTGGGGACTATTTTCAGGCGCTGCGTCATATCATTACGCCTGCTGCACTCATGGTACAGACACACAGTTCCTTGATTATTACGCTGGAATGAGAGTAGTTCCTAGCCATATCAGCCTAGAAAATCGCAACTTTTCATTTTCCGTCGATCTTAGTACACGGTTTAACTACAGAAGAGTCAAGTTTTAAATAGGAAAAATATTGAAACTTTTTGGTCATTTTGAAAGAAATGCTACTGGACTCATCAGAATCAATGATCTGTGCTAAGCTATGCTAAAAGTGGTACCGTCAGAACCGGAGTTCGGCTGAATGGATTCTAAAACGGTAAAACTCAACTGTTTAACTCTGGGGGAGATGTAAAATGAGCTTATTTCCGAAAAAAGTGGAGTATCCCTTTAAGAAAAACAAAAAAAATAGAAAGAGGCAGAAAATTTGTGTCTGCATTGCCTACATTTGTTTCTGTGCGTGTGAGAAAGTAATTCTGGCTGTTCATTAAGAATGATTTTCTCATCTCTCTCTCACACTCTATAAAAAAAATTGTGTATGCAAGTATATGTCTTTTACATAATGTGAATTTTAAAGACATAGATGAACCATTTTGTAGATAGTTATATCAAAGGAGAGGCCATCAAACAACATCAAAGACAAACAGAAATTGACACTTTCTGGGGACATCATAGTAGAAATCAATACAATTTATTTGAAGTATTTGTTCTTTTAAATGCCAAAGCAAAATCGTTAGAAGACTGAACATCAAGGAGGGAGAATAAGTTTGATTCCCACATATCAAACCATAGTCTTTGCATAAGCTTTGACTTAGACATGTACAGTATTTAAGTTAACAATAAGTTAATTAAAATCATTGTTAGATGGTGAAATTATATATCTAATATAGAAGAGAGATGGAGATCTATTCCATAATAATATACATTGCTAATCCATATCTATTTCCTTTTCTCTGTGTCCTTGACGGTGAATCAGAGCACATCTGCGTGTCCTTGAGTAATTTGTCTTGCTCTCAGCTGAAGCCTTTGCCTATATCCAGTAGCCCACTGAGTTGCCCACTCACCTGAAAGAGTGTGCTAATAATCATCTCTTTGTTTGTAATTATCTGGATGCCAGATCATTTTTAATTCAAACATTCTCTAAATTTGGCCTCTGGCCCCTCTAAATCCCACTGTTTCACTTTGTTATTGATTGGGCTTCAATCGTGTGTGGCCGATAGAAATGAATAAGTTATAAGAAAAATTATGTTATCTAAGTGAGGCAGCCTCTTTTTCTAAGCTGTTGATATCATGAAATGACAGCTGTGAAATGCCACAGGTAAAATAATATCTGTGTCACTTCACAATGCTTGTCTTTTTTATTGATAGAAATGTGTCAGTTTGTTTTCATTACGCCTACAAATTGATATAAAATGTATCTGCAAGGCTCTAATCAGATTATTACTATTATTAAGCAAATAGCAAATAGTAGCAAAACAAACTGATATAACCATCCTGATCTAAAGCATGTGAATGAACTGTGTATAAAATGGATTTATGATATCACACAGTTTGATATATTTAGCCAAACTGAAGGCAGAAAAATGGTTAAATGCATTAATAATGTTTTGAGTCCTATTTCTAATGGATGTTACATCTGACTGAAGACAGAGACTGAGTCACTGAGACACTTTTGGGAAGGGATGGAAAATTACTATGCTCTAAGTAATTTTGTATTATAAAGCGCTAATCTCTTCTAAATCAAAGTTACTTAGTAAATTGGTGAGAGAAACAAATAAA
The DNA here is from genome assembly GCF_951802725.1 of Rutilus rutilus. Taxonomy (NCBI): domain Eukaryota; kingdom Metazoa; phylum Chordata; class Actinopteri; order Cypriniformes; family Leuciscidae; genus Rutilus; species Rutilus rutilus. Next base: position 14,975,436 of record NC_140225.1, read on the forward strand.
GAGATGTACCCAGATGGATGAATGACAAGGTGCATGTGAGGAAACTTTTCATATCAGTGACCTGACCAATGTTCAAAACAGTCTGCATTACTTTAGTATGATTGTAGCATGGATCCCTATTTGAAATATAGAGGTTTATACAAAAGAGTAATGCATTGTTGTGAGCCAATCATCTCACATCTCTAAATGATGACGCAACATGATCTCAGACAATTATCTCAGGGTTAACCAAACACAGAATGTTTCTCCGTCCATCACATTGTACATGCAGTTTTTAACCAACAGTTGGCAAAGGGAAAACTGCTATTAACCACTTATTTAATTAAAGCTGGAATATTTCAAGAGGTATTTATACAGACACTTAAATAACTAATGGCAGCATGAATGGACAGAATGAATGCAATATAATATACAGCTTCTATAATAACTGTAAATCTGGTTTAGGTTATGGGGGCTAACGGTTGACACTGTGACCATCGATCAAGGGGTTTTCATTCAAAGATGTTACCGTCATTGTGAGTCACTCATGTCATTATGGAAAATCCACCTACGGCATCTAACGGTTCTCATGAAACACGTGATATTTACATAGTGATTCTGCCTGCTGCATTCAGACTTTTTTAAATGCATATTAAAGAACCGACTTTGGTGATCAAAGGCGTGGATTTTTTATTTTTTTATTGGTAAACAATTACAACACAGATGGATATAGAACATCAATACAATATGAGGCTAATAGCACATCAAAAGACAAACGGAATTACACACTGATTCATGCCAGAGAGAAAGAGAGAGGGGGGAGAGAAACAGGTGAAGAACAGATCACAAGCTATAGATGAAAGCGTACGAAGAAGGGGGGCTAGAAAAGGACCAATGTCACATATACTGGATAATCAGTGGCTGAAGAGCTGACGCTGCCTTGTTTTAATCCACTGTCCTGTGTAAATGTTAGGTAAAATAACCAAACAATATTGTCCCACTCTGCCTTTGCTAATGCAAATTGATTGCAAAAACCGACTTCAACCACTAACTCACCATTCGGCCCGTCCCACTGGAGAATCTGAAACTTTAAGTCTTCAGCTATATGGACAGAGAATGCACCCAATCTGTCAGTAAGTGCCCATTGCATCGTGGTCCAGTTGAATACAATAGGCTCATCGCCCCCTTTTCACTTCCCTCCCTAAAAAAGTGCATTGTTGTCTTAGCATTGGCATTAGATGTCAAGCCATGTGGTTAGTGCGAGCCGACCCAGCTGCTGACACAGTACTGGCTCGAACAGTGCTCAGTATTTGATGAAGGGAACACAGAGCACCAAGCAGCTCTTTCCCTGCAGTGTTTAACATATTTCAGGGAGGGGGAAAAAACTAAATCAGGTAAAGTATATAAAAGGCAATAGCTGCAAGATTTGCATCTGTTGAGACAAACTCAGCAAGCAAGTATATGGTGCATGATAAGAAAATACTCATCAGGTTCGTGGGAACTGCTCTGACTCTATAGCTGAGAATAGATGAAAAAGATACAGTTCATTTAACAGACAGTGACCTCTGTTGTCTCACTATATGGGGTAAGTTGTCACAATTGAACCTGCTAGTAAACAGAGATACAGTACAAAATATCAAATCATTGTTTTGGTCAAATATTAACCTGTAATTGATAGACTGTATAAATGTATAACATTTAAAACAAAAATGACCAATAAAAAAATGTGACAACTTGCCCCAATCTGTTATTTATGAAAAATAACCTTATCCTGAGAACAAAGTAACTTCATTATAGTTAACTAAAAGACTGAATGTAAGTCTGAACATATTCTAGTGTGGTTTTATTTTACCCAACATCTATAGCAAAAATCTTTTGTTGTTTTTGAGAACAGAATTTACTACAAAAAAAATAAAATAATAAATTCAAGAAGCTTTTGAACAACTAGATGTTGGAAACCACCATACCAAATTACTGCTATAGAGAAAACAAATATTTGTGTAATTGCACTTTTTACACAAAACCTTACGGTGATTTCTAATTAGGCTACCTTGTGACAACTATTACACTGTAGCCCCGCTCTCCACTACATAGGCCTAGTATTTACGGCGCATCTCGTTTAGTGTCAATTATAGTGATGTTCGTTAAACATTTTTTTAAAGATTTGTAGTTTGACACTGACAGTAATTCATGACAGCATATGTTATGTCATGTATCAGCTAACAAACCAGCAAAATGCAAGGGTGGCAATGAGCAAAGGGTTTGTTTGCGGTAAATCAGACTAAGATATATTTTTGCAAACATACTTTGCAAAAATATCTTGAGCTGGATTAACGTATTAATAATACGATTAATTAATTATATTAATATATTTAAATTAATTTTAAGTTATCTCACAGCCCCTGGAGGATCACTGGGGCCCCCTAGTGGGCCGCGTCCCCACCGGTTGAGAACCACTGTTTTAAACCCACCAACAACTGACCCTCGTTCCATAGCTCTCTCTCTCTCTCTCTCTCTCTCTCTCTCTCTCAATGCATGGATTTCATACTAGGTATGCTACTGTTCACCACTAAAACTAGTGCTGCATTACTATTAATGAACAACGCATTAGTGATGAAAATAAGGAAAAAAGAAAACAAATTAAATCGAGCCGAGTCGACTCCCATCGTTGACTTAAATGAGCCGAGCCGAGTCCGACTCGTTCGCGAACGACTCATCACTAGAACAGCTGCGTTCCAGTTTCTCTCTCTCTCTCTCTCTCTCTGACTGCGTTCACTTCCTTACTTTCACCCCTCCCTCTCGCGCTCTCTCCTCCTCTACATCCTCAATCTCTCTCAGCAGCAGCAGTTTGTGTCCTGAGAGAACTGGCACCAAACTGACGCATCCATGGGGCGCGCGCAGCATCTTTATTTCACCACATTACAATTTGAAGTCATATAGTGGAATATTCACGCCACCGCAACAAGCACACGTCAGTCGTTCGGCGTTTAATCTTCAGGCTTAAAACTCTCAGTCGCTCCATATCTGTCTGTATTTGTCACATTTGTAGCTGTGTCGAGCTGTGGTGATGGATGGGGATGCGTGTGTTCGCGTGTGGACTCGACCGCTGCAAGTGATGCTCCAGCAGAAGAAGATCAAAGCGCGGAGGAAAAAGCGCAAGGAGTTGTTCGGGGGACAGATGTGCTTCATGGGGCTGCTGCTGCTGGCGGTGTCCGGCTTGTCTAGTTTGGCCGAGAAATCCGGTGAGTTTCGGTTCAGTATTTGTCAGGAATGTGTGTTTGTGAAAGCGGAGGGGGGTAATGGAAAGTTTTACGGGAGAATCATTCTCGCACTCGGAACTGGTTTAGTAGAGAACCGTAGCCTACTCGCAACATTGCACCGACTTTTAAAGGGAAACATGCAGAATCACTCTTAACTGTTCCATAATGCAGTGTTTCCCAACCTTTTTTTCAGCCAAGGCACACTTTGAAATTTAAAAAAAAAATTGTGGCACCCAACACTAGTGTTGTTATGAAACTACTTTGATACGATACCTTGAAATGTATCGATTTTCAACACCACAGGGAAGAACTGCCTACTGTCATATAGATATTTGTAATAATATATATATAAAAAAAAAATAATAATAATAAATTGTCCATCCATTGAAAGTCTAGGAATCAATAATTTCTTCTGAGGCTTTTATTCATAGCCTATATAAACATTGCTCAATTACCATTGCAAATCTCACCTAAATGTTTGCTCACTCAGTGTATTTGTGTTTTTATATTGGGATACTTTTGTGTAATTGCACAAGATAGCTTGTTTTTAATATAAGTTTTTAAAATATTTTATAGTGTAATAATTTCACAGTTATTCTCCAAATGAATGTAGAAACAACATAAAGACATTATCGCCATTCAACACTACAGTATAATTGAAACCTATCAATTTTAAAATGTATTAGGCTCCAAAAAAAGAACAACTTTTAATTTAAGTTAACTTAAAACAATAATCAAGCCCATAATAAATGTTATATTTACCTGTGCCCTTTTTCTCACAACTCTTTACATTCATTTAAGACTTTATTTAACACTGCTCTTATGAGGATACTCAACAAAACGGAAATTTTGGCATAATCGTGTGTTCAAGCGCGAAAGAGAAGTCTATTATGGTTTGCGTCGTTCTGTGCGTGTGTGTCAGCAGGACATTCACAGACAGCGCGTTCTCTTTTGTCATGTCGCACTTGAATGGTTTAAAAGCATTTGCATGAAGAGGAAGGTGATGATATAATGTAACGCTAGGCAAAGGATGACAATTTTTTTTAAAAAACATTATTTGCGTTAAATATTTTTAACGCGTTAAACTGAAAAACATTCATCGCATATGCCTTACTTTTGACAGCACGGCCATAGCCGATGTGTATATGTGAATACGCGGCGAGACCGACGTTGTGACAATATTTTCGTGTATTTGACCGTAAGTGCAACAAGCCAAGCTTTATGTTTACGCATTCGGAATGAAGCACGGGAATGAAATCATGCACAACCCCCGCAATTCAACGCCGAAAACTTACGATTTGCATTTTTATTATACATTTGTGTGCGTTATTTGATGGTAGGCCTACATCATTTTGTTTTTTTTTTACACATTTTAGCAATTTTAAAATGTTTGTTTTTACACGACACCCCTACTCTCGCCAGATGGCACCCGTTTGGGAAACGCTGCCATAATGGATGTATTTCTGAAACAGTTAAAAATTTACAGAATTCGGCTACACAACTGTTTTAGATAAGCATGCTCACACTTTTTAAAGAGTCATATACACTACTAACCATTTTAGCCGTACTTAAGACTGTCACAAGCGATGTCACGCATTTTTTAGGCTGAAACATTTTTTGTCACATACAGCAAACATCTCCTCACTATCCGCAAGCTGCCTGTCCCCTGAACACACTGTAAAGAAACACGGTCTCTGTAGACAGCCTAGGCTCCAGAAACGGCAACAAAAACAAACTGGGCCAGCCTGGACCACGAAACATAACAAACAGTGTTCCAGCCAATAACTGACAAGAATGATTTGGGGGTGGGGGGTTAGTGCGCGTGCACATGAAGGGGGGTGTGGGGAGTGGAGGAGAGAGAAGCATGAAGAGGGAAGTTAGCTACAGGAGAGATGTCCTAGACAACGACTAACGTTAGAATTATATTCTCTTGAATTTTGATATGGCCGACACACGACCAAAGAGACGACGTTAGCAAAGAAGAGGGAAAAAGGGGAAGGAACGGGTGAAGTCCCGAATTTACATCGGAAAAGCACGAAAGGGATGGGGAGGGGACGGGATGAGGAGGATGGAGGGTCGAGCTAGCCTTCGTTTTGTTTGACAATACTTCGAACGTCAACAAGAAGTGACGTCACCCAACATCGCTTAGAGCACCTTTAATGAACTGTACTCATAATGTTTTGGAGAATCGTAATGACACTAGCTATAAACTGTTTTAGAGAGACAAACTTAACAGTTAGAGAACATAGCACTAAAATCCATTTGAGACAGCCATAATCAAACAATTAACTATTGAAACATCTGTACAATTATTGTTAATCATTTTAGAGAATCAAAAGCTGTTTTAGAAGATAATCTTCATGTTTACACTTTTAAATTTCACTGTGATTTAGATACATTTTTGTCATAAATACAATCGTTCTAGTGTTACGTACTTGTGATGTTGATGTACTGAGTAAAGTGTTTTGAACATCTGTGTTTAATAATAGGTTGATCTGTCGCAGGGCAGTTTTCTCCCACAACGCTGATAAAGTTTGGGTTCTGATCCATAATGGATTGTATAAGCCAGTGGTGGTTTACCGACTGATTCACAAACACTGAAGGAGTTCTTTAGAGCTGAACATAAATTCATGACCCAGGGATTTTGATGATCTCAGTCATCTCTATATATTATAACATAATGTGCATCACCAATTTGTTAAAACTTGAGTCAGGACAATGTGGCAGTTAATCTCAGAGACATTAACAGTGTCTGTACCTTTTTCCTTCACAGGCTTGCTTGTTAAAAGCATTTCTACCACTCATGTTTACATTATAGCGACGTTGTAGGACTTGCATGAAGTTGTCTCCTTAAAAGTTGGCAAATATTGTCATGGGGGCTTTTCTTATCAGCTTGTCCAGATTTGTCCGCTCCCTGATCCATGATACCGTGCAATCTGAATCCGTCCACACAAACTCCATCTGTCCATTCGTATCTGTGCAACTCAGCACAAAATTAATGACTCTTCATAATAATATTTTATTAAATATATCCCTTTTGAAAACCATTCAGGATGTGTACATCTGTCATATACCCTGACATACAAAAGATCTTTTCATATAATACTCTGCATGTTCCCTTAAGGGCACCGCATTTAAAGATAATCTTGTTGTATAACATAATCTTGACAGCTCTGTACATTACATTAAAAGGGTCATTTAATTCTATTTTCAAAGATCGTTATTTTGAGTATTGCGTGTGATAGAATGCTTTAATGTTCAAAAAATACATTATCTTTCACATACTGTACATTATTGGAGCTCCTCCATTCCTAGTCTTTCTAAAACACGTCAATTTCTACAAAGACACTCCTTTCCGAAAAGCGTAGTTTGCTCTGATTGGCCGGCTGACCCAGTGTGTTGTGATTGGCCGAACACCTCAAGCGTGTGTCGGAAATGTAACACCCCTTACCATAATCGCAAGCTTCAGCTTCTTAAGCAATTATAAAGACAGTTAACAATGTCATCAGTTTTACCATATCAGTTTGAGCCCGAGTCAGATTCTGAAAATGCAGATGACTAAGCCGATCGATCTGAACCTGATACTTGTCTGTATTTACAGTACACAAGTCGCAGTTCAGCTGACAGTGTAAAACAGAACACGTAGTGCATCTATGTTTGTCATCTTTATACCACAAGTTATAAGCGGAGAACAGAGAATACTACGTTTGCAAACATAAATCCATATCTGCAATTTTGATTGTAAGAATGACAAACAATTATGCGTTACTCTACAGTGCAGTGCACAAAACTCTGCATTTGAACAGTCAATAGCAAATACTTTTAAAAACAATAAAACATACTTACATGATTCAGAAGCGCCAGATTGCCCTAGCTAAGTTGAAATTGCCCCATTTTTGTGCCCTCCCAGGTTAAGGAAACTGTCCTGTGTAAAATGCGCTGCACGCACACAAACTTTTGGGTTGTACTGTTCTGGAACAGTGTTGTAAATAAATCTTAACCACTGATTCCTAATTGCGTCCTCTTTCGGAAGGCCAAATAAAGTGCTTTTGCTTTCGCATAGTCTTGGCGGCGTTGTCGACATGGTGGAGACAACACTACTACGATAACTGAAGTATGCATTTGGTCGGCATTATGCAAATACGGTATTTCCACATAGTGACGTAGGCATGTGAGGGAGAATTCAATCAAGGCGTTTTAGCTAAGTCTGGATCTGCCTTATCTTTTAGATAGAATAAATCTTTTTGTGGGAGACTTTGAGCTTTACAACTTGGCAGATCGTATACATGGACAAACAGCTACATGACACACTAAAGAAAAAGGAAAACTTGAAATTGCATCATATGACCCCTTTAAGGCTGTTGGATGAAATGGATAGATCATTTAATTTACATGTACAGTGTGTTGATATATATGGGAAGCTGCTATTTTGCAAATGCCACGAGGGAAAGCAAATAAAAAGAAGTGGAGAAAGTGAAGAGGTGGATTTGGAGGGAAGAATAGGGAATAATAAAGGCAGGGAGAACTGTGCTGAGTGGCCTGCCAGCCAGAACAGACACTGATATAAAGCGACTTCTCAGTCAGTTGCTGACTGGCTCTGACAGACATGCTGCCTGCATTTGGGCCAGCTAGTCAGGCCTCTGAGCTTCTTTATTTTTTTTATTTTTTTGAGGCACTGATTTTATTGATTGATTGATCCATTTATTTATTTACATCGTTTCTTGTGCCCCCCATTTTCTTTCTTTCTCTCTCTCGCTCTCTCGCTCTCATTTCTCAATACCCTTATCTCTCTCTTGCACTATTTGGACAAGATTAGTTTTTCAAACGGCTTGAGTCAAATTATTACCAGAGGACATCTGTGATGTCATGTACTGATTCGGACGGGATTTGGAAATCTATCGGTTTTTTTTCTTCCCGTCATTTTACCAGGAAAATGTAGACAAAAACTTCAAAATTTATAATGGTGCTCCAGGCAGGGCCATAAGAAATCTAGCTTTAGATACAATATTCATTGAAAGTCATGTTGATAATTATGTTAAATATAAAATGCATATAAATGAAAAGAGTATATATATATTCAGATAAAATATCTCCTCTGAGTTAGCAAAAACAGTACGCACCACATTTTTAGCCAAGGTTGTGTGAGAAAAACAATGTTTTCCTGCCCAAATGGGGCTTTTGACGTCAATTAATGTTCCCTGTGTGCCCAGATGCTCCCAGGTACCTCATGTTCATGCTTGGCATGCTTTCATCTGGAAGAAAAAGTGAAAGAAAGAAAAATGAACAATGTGTTAGATCTTCCTATTGTCTAGGAATATTTTGGACAATACTGGAGAAGTTTGGTGTGTTTTGGTTCAAATTTCGCAACACTTTCTCTAACATGTTTAAGAAATGCACAGTGCTGGATAAACCTGATGGCTTTAGGATCAATAGTTTTCCTCAGTCTCTGGCTGTTGTATAATGTTTGTTAGCTCTTACTAATTTATGCTGCTTTATATGGATATAGTTATTAAACCTATAGAAATTTCTACCCTCACCACCTTTTTGCCATTTTTTTAAAGTAAGGCAACACAAGAACATTTTTTATGTCAATATTTTACAATACATATTATAAATTATAAAACAATAGAAATACTGTTAAAAAATTAAGATAATTATTGTGACAATTTCTGGTAACATTTTCAAATGTTATATGCATAGATATAAAATATGTACTAGCCAATGTTTCATTTTATTCCTTCTTTCACTTGGAGTGTCCTTGACATTGGTTCAAATGACTGAATCTTCAATCTTTCTATGTGCCACGTGAACTGTGGACAATAGAACACCTGAAAGGCTCTGGTTCTCAGCAAAATGATTTAATTACGTTCAAATGAATAAAAGTCTTGAATGAAAGTCATTTGACAACTTTTTAGTTTCCCCTTCAAGCTAATGTTGCATTGTCACTAAATCTTGCAATCATTGATCATGTTCATTGCCTTGCAAGATTCAAACTTCAACATTTGTTTTTCTGTGATGTATTGAACGTTGTTGGTGGAAATACATATGAAATTGCAAGAAATTGTTTATCTGGTTTTTATAGGTGACCTGGCTGCTTAATTGATTTTTGCATAGCTTTCCAAGTAGGATTACTTCTTATTGTTCTTACCTCTCTCTGTCATTCTCTTCTGACCAGCTCATTTATCATCCACACTGGTCCACACCTTTAGTCTCTTTTGGAGCAGAGCAGTTCATTACTTTAGCTAGTTTTACACCACGCTGGGCCACAAGCCTGACAGCAAGCTAGTCCCAGATGGATGACATGAGATGGATCAGTGCTGTAATTGTAATTCTATATCGCACAGACAAATTGAGGGTTTGGAAAAAGTGCAAAATGTCAGAGGTCTAACAGTGTTCAAGTTACAGATTTGTGGCCATTGAAGCCCATGCACAGGATATTAGGTGGCACTGTAACAAAGGTGTAAATTAAGTGTTCCATATAATATTATAGTTTTTGATTTATTGGTATTGGTCAGTAATATCAGGATATATTTATCATCTGATATCACAATTTAATTTGAACTCTCCTTTCCACTTATTTTTTTAGATCATAGGTTACTTTAGCCATTAGCAGCACTAACTTAAAGGGATTGTTAACCCTAAAATGAAAAAAAGTCATAATTTTCTCACCCTGGTGTTGTTCTAATGCAGTATGTCCTACATTCTTTTATGGACCAAAAAAGGAGAATTTTTACAAAAATGTCCCGCTTGCGCTCATCCATATAATGGCAGTAAAAAGCGACCAGCATCAAGCTCTCCAGGGTGAGTAAACTACTAGTACAGAGATGTAACCAATATTTGTTGAGCCTTCATCATATAATAACTTTTTTATTTTTTTATTTTTTTACAAATCTGTATAACACTGCACATTATAATGTTAAATTCACTTAATAATCACAATTTTGATTTGCTACTGATAAAACAATTGTCATTATTATTTTTTATTTATTTTTTACAAAATGTGTAGATTTTTAGTATCATTATTTATTCGTTTTCAACCATGAAAATGAAGAACATAATTTGACCAGAAATCATTTTTTAATCAGAGCATCGCTGAAGACTTCCGAAGGTTACCAAATGCTAAATTAATTAGAAACAACAGTATTGTCATTTATCAGGAGAGATATATAGTGTTATGCTCATTGTAATATCCACTGACATGAACTGAATATTTTCTGTCAGCTGTAAAATATACTAACTCTGCAGTTTAGTTTTCACTTGAGCTGATGAATGGAGCCAGTGATGTTGTTGTCTGGTGCACCATCACCTACAAAATCCATCATGCTTACACACCAAACCAGCCTCTCTTTATATGCCTTTGACAGCTCACAGCTCACTAATCATTCACAATTCTGTTTGAAACATGGCTTTATTTGTTAAAGCAGAGTCCAAGCACTAAATATATGAAGCACAGGCTGTCGTTTCCACAGAATTTCTGAGATGTGTTCACAGTGAATAAAAACCATCCAGTCATTTGATCAAGTGTGAAGAGCAAATAATGGCTCATCTTTCAGTACATCACAGTTGGCAATTAAGCTCCCCGTTCAAACACTGATTACAAAAATCATCTCAACACAGTTTAAATGTACAGCAGGAGACTCAATAATGTGAATCTTTCAAGCTTAAAGAAGAGGCACTGCACATAATTTAAAGGCTAAAATATAGCTCACTCATTTTTTTACGCGATAGATAAATGCACATGTTATTTCCTGTTATTTCTCAGTAGTCTGTTTACATCATGATAAGTTTCTTGTCCATTAATAAGGTGAAAAAAATCAACACTATCACGTAGATGTTTTGTAGAGGAGCAACAAAGTAAACAATATGCAGACATTATTACACAGTGACCTCATAGTCATTTCAATATATAACAAAGTGTCAAAACAAAAGTGGCATTTATTTGTAGAGAAAGATAGCACAAGCACACTTTTCAAGTGTGATACTTCTCAAAAAGGAAAACTCTAGCATCATTTGTTTGCAGATGCCACTTGGTTTGAGTCTAAAGTACACAGAAAAAAACAGTAAATAAAGCATATTTTTAAAGTAAATTTCACATATGAAATTAAGTAAACTCTACTCAACTAAGTGAAAGTAACAAAGAAAATAAGTCATTTTAACTTGGCTAGTAAAAGGTTGAGGAATATTTATTTAGTTGAAGTTTCCTTTGCAATACATTTCACTCAAAACAATGTAATGTTGAATTAAGCCACACTTTTAAAATATTTGCTTTACTTAAAAATACCTAAGTAGTTATTACAATAGATATTGTGTGAGACAGCATATCTACATATCAGAAGTTATGTGAACGCAGAGACCTCAATACTTGGTAGACAATACACAATGACTGTAACATTTGATGGATCGTTTCTGTGTTTGAATGTGTCATTTTGAGTAGAAAATTTACTCCAAATGTCACAAAATGGCACGTTACTAATCCTAACAACAAAAGCAATGATGAAACAATGTAAATACAACTGGAAAACTAATATAGAATTTACTTAGTTCACCACAAAATCATTTTTATCAGTGTTCCCTACATATCCAAAAGTCTCCATATATGGCAAATGTATATTACAGACCATCATGATGAAGTGACATTGTTGTTGACTGTGCTGAGCTGTTTACAAAAGTTAACATAAACCTTGAGCAAGATGTTGGCTATTGAATTAGTCTTTCTGTCTGTGATGGATTAATAGATGTTTAAAAATCCTGTCCAGTGGTTGCTTGTATAGCGGTGGTAGCACCGTATTTCAACTTGCCGCCAAAGACAATTCCATGATAAATTACTTGAGTCTAAGAATAGGTGTGTTCGACTTGAAGTGTCGCTGCGCAGACTGATCGATGCATGACATCAAAGTACCTTGAGAGCGATCTGAAAGCATACAGAGCCACGTGCTCTCTAATCGCTCTCGCGGTACTTTGATGTCATACACCAATCGGTCTGTGCAGCGCCGCTTCAATTCGAACACACAAATATGCAACCCATTTTACTTCTGTGAAAGCATATGCAACAAGTAAAAATGTATGGCAGGACTAGGTTTTATTTGTTGTAAATGGATTGAATTATGAAAAGTGGGCATTACATACTAGAATGGAGCCTAAAACTAATTATAAAACAAATGTGACCCTGGACCACAAAACCAGTCACATTGGTACATTTTTTAAAAATTGAGATTTATACATCATCTGAAAGCTGAATAAATAAGCTTTCCATTGATGTATGGTTTGTTAGGATAGGACAATATTTGGCCAAAAATCTGGAATCTGAGGGTGCAAAAAAATCGAAACACTGAGAGAATCGACTTGTCTATTATGTTCGTGATTGTGCTGCATTCACTCACAAAAATAAATGTTTTATATATATACGGTTGGAAATTTACAAAATATCTTCATGGAATCTTTTCTTAATATCCTAATGATTTTTGCATCCATTTTACTTTTATGATGTATCATTCACAATAAGACCAGGAACATGTAATCAGAAAGTAATAATCGATTTTAGATTTGGACAGGTGATCGATCGATTTCCTTAATAACTCTATAGAGAGAAAATTCTCAGTAGTTTCTCAGTAATTAACCAAAAGTACTGAATCCCCCAATAGAATGTCACTAATTAATACAGTGGTTTTATTTTAGGCTAGCGGTCTATTCTGGAATACTCAAGACAATTTAGTAAGGGCGGAGGCATCTGCCACCCTGGAGCGCGTGACGAGGTGAAAAGGGGATGGAGAGAGAGAAACAGCAAGGGGTTTTCTATCTGCCAGCTCCTCCCGGATCCCTCCACATGCCTCTCCTGCAGCTGCCCTCACGTGTAGCGCAGGTCATTAATTCAGAGAGGAGGGGGCGCCCTACATACCCTTTCTCTCTCTCTAAAGGCTATATATGTGTGTGTATATATATATATATATATATATATATATATATATATATATAGCATGCTCTAAATGTGCTCATTAGAGGTGTGATTTATGATGCCCCCTACACTCCACCTTCTTTGCATTTGTGCTGCAGTAAGAGTGGAGTAGGCCCTGCATTGCATCTGTTTATGGTGTTTGCTAAAGCAAAAAAACTGCTCCAACCGAGTAAATCAAATGCAATGCACAGTTCGGCAGAACACAGCAAGACCACTGAACATCTCCTAGAGAGACTCTGGCCAGCCAGTGAGTGAGCAGATGGATTGCACACAGATGTTTGGAATATTTTAGACGTACGGAGATGAAAACCAGCCTTGTATTGTAATGTAGCAAGGACAAGCATGTTGTACGGGCACTGATCTGCCAGAAATGTTTCGCGCTGAAAATATGTTCTCCAGTTCACTTTACAGACATTAGTATGCTGTTTTTCAGAGTGAGAGACATTAACCATAAGGATGGTAACCTTGAGTCTGATCGACTCCTATTTGGTGCTGCGAGTTAAGATGAGGTTCCATCTGTTTGAAACAAAGTTAAGTCGCAGAGACAGACTTTTTTCTGTATTTATTTTGTGTTATGCTTATAGAGAACCAATTTCTTACCTGTAGTTTTTAGGTAAGTTTACCTAAAAAACAACAATGTTGATTAAAAAAACAGCATCATAATAAGTGTAGTGATTGTCAAAGCATTTGGTAACTAAACAGAATTGTATTAAAGGTTGTATCAGTGATTTCAGGCCCCCCAAAAAATGATCACATTCATCTAATCTTTCCTAACGTTCCGCTAGCTGCCCGCCCTATAAGCATGCCGTCAAAAAAACGCGTCTCTCTAGGCTCTGAGATCTGCACACAAAAACAATTGGTTTCACCAACCACTCAAAACCAAAACAAATAGTGTTCCAACCAATCACCGACAGGGGTAGGGTGTTGTGAGGTTTTGAGCCAGCTTCTTCTTCAGCTCCGACTTCGCGTGCAGCCGTGCACGAGCACAAAACCTCACAACACCCTCCCCCTGTCGGTGATTGGTTGGAACACTATTTGTTTTGGTTTTGAGTGGTTGGTGAAACCAATTGTTTTTGTGTGCAGATCTCAGAGCCTAGGCTGCCTACAGAGAGACACGTTTTTTTGACGGCATGCTTATGGGGCGGATCGTTAGGAAAGATTAGATGAATGTGATCTTTTTTTGGGGGGGCCTGAAATCACTGATACAACCTTTAAGTTTAGTGACAACATGTTACAACATTGACATGGTACAATGACTTTTATTATTGATTGACACAAATTTCTCGATTTCAGTTCAATTCAATTCTTGTGATTTGATTCCGATCTTAAATCAATATTGATTAATTTGGATAAATATTAGGTACAGTAGATACATGTAAATTTTTCTCAAAAAAACAACAACAACTCACCTAATGCTGTAAACATACAGAGAGGCCTGTCAGCTGGTATTATTATTAAAGATTAAAAATAACAACTAAATATAATGCAGTTCTCCAGCTGTTTTATTGGCCTCTTTCCGCTATTGAAAAACACTTATTGACCGATTATGTATGCGGCATATACATTTTGGTAAGTTATACTGTATCTTTCAACATACCTATTGTTCATTCGTGTTTATTTACTATTAACTTGTATTAACACGTACTGCCTGAACTGAGGCACTACAGCGATCTGCACGTCACATTTACAAGCGCCAAAACAGTATTTATTGTTTGAATTTCGTAATAAAATCGATAGAATCTGAGAGCTGAGAATTTGTTTCATATCAAAAGTAACCTGCTCTGTCTTGTCAGTGTCAGTGTCCTCTTTGCTTCGCAATTTTTCTCTGCATGAGAAAATGAATGTGTGGCGTGAGAGCGTGTGAAAGTGTAAATTGCGTGAGTCACACACTGAATGCGTGAGAGTTGGCAGCCCTGACTGCAACTATACTAGTGAACTTGTATACTATATACTAAATAATATATAATAAACTGATAGTTTATTAATTAAATACTTGTAGAACAGTTTATGTAAAACATAAATATATATATATATAAAAAAAACTTTTTAAAAACATAAAAAAGTTTAAGAAAGCCCACTTTGAAGTATACTTTCAGGAGTTTTATACAGCAACTACCTATACTTGTAAGTTTTCTGTAATATCATACTTATAGTTTACTATTTATTTATTTTTTGCACTTTGAGGAGCCTATGCTACTATGTTTCTATTGAGGTATTAATTTGTATACTTTAACTGCACTTTAAGTAGATTTGATGTAAATATATGTACACTATCAGTGGACTACATAAAAATTCACAATCAGAATTAGTAAATGTATGTTTTCTTTTTAAATGAATAATTTAAAACAATTTATTTTTAGTTTAAAAGAAGTATACTAATAGCACTCTGGAATAAACCTCTTTTTTTGTAAGGGCCATTTGTTGACAAAGTAACATAATATGTTGCTTTTCATATCTTAAAATATTTGTCATTATGAAGTTGTATTTGTTGTGACTTGTCATTGGTGTCAACAAAGGGTTGCTGTAATCCGAGTGTTGTGAGTGATGATACAGCACATTTCTAATAGCTAAACTGCTCAGCTGTCAGAAATTAGCATGGAACCCCAGCACACGCTGTGAGTGCCAGCACATTCAGATAGCCTTTCACCTGCGCTAAAAGGGGAAGAAGAACTGATTAGCTTTTTAATTATCTGATTTAGATCAAACGTGAGCTGACTATCTTGCAGTGCAGTGCAAATTACAACTAAGGATATAAGAAGGTAGCGCATTACTTTTCACACAGGATTACCTTTCATTCAAATAAGCATTTTTGCTCTGTAAAAATGACAAATATGCTTAAGATATTAAAATCCACCATTATATGAAAGAATAGTGAGTTCTAAGCCTTTAATCTTTTGGCTGCTTTGAATTTATATAAGCTCTTGTTTGATATTCTGTCTGATTACATAAAGCTGCAGTTGAAACATATTTGAAGGTGGTATGGGTTGCATTGAGAATGGATATCTTTTCTTGTGCAGTTAGTGGTGTTTGTCATTGTTTCAAGATGGACTAAAAGTGTTAGTATAGGAGGGTGCCCAAAACAAGCTTTTGCCCTAAAAGAGCAATATCTGAACACAGAAGAACCAGACTCAGCTGGGATGTAGGAAGAGATTTTGTGGTCCTATGCCACCAAGACAAATGTTGTAAGCCAAAATTCAATGCAGTTCTGTTTGTCAAAAATCAAACACTCTTTTCGCTTCATAAATACTGTGAAATATGGTGCTAGTATCAGTAGGACTGCTTTTCATCATCAGGGACTGGACATCTTGTTAAAACAGAAGACAGATCTGACCACCTTCAGCAAATATCGAATTAAGTGTGGAATTCGGAAGAATGTGGAAGAATAGGCCACAACCCCTTCTGAAAAGTGTGTGAAGCTAGTAAATACTTCAAAATATGGTATTTGAAATGTGGAGATTGAATATAAAATTACTTTGTTATAATAAGAAAGATGGATGGGTTGCTAATGTGGAGTTTGTCCTATGGAGTGTGATTGACAACCTGACTGTGGCAGTTTATTAACTCTATTTGTGTAACTTTAGGTGATCTTGATTGGTGAAGTGATCATTGTATCTGCTAAAATGAATGTAACTATAGCAATGTGCAATGATGTGTACAAAATGTAAATTATTCAAAATCAGACTTAAGGAAGTCCTGTATAATTAGGGTAGTTTGGAGTTCACATGGCTTTAATCTGGTTTTAGTTCTAGTTTTAGTTCTAAAAATAACTGCAAAATGTTGATATATTTCTTGACCTTCACTACTGCGGATATTTCCATATCTATTTTTGTGATTTAGCATGCATATGGAAATGTCCCAGACACCAGAAGACTGGGCAAAAAAGACTACCGTAAAAAAAATGGGGGATGCTACACTGAGTGACGCCCCAGAAACCAACTCTCGTTTACCCAAAGCCTCAAAGCTCTCTGACCGCCCCTCCAGTCCTTTGAAGATTGTTTGGTGGAGATGAGGCTCTTGTCCAGTTCTTCTGGCTGACAGCAGACATGCACAGCAGGAGTCACACTGCCAGCAGTCACTAATGAGACTATTAATGGCCTGTCACATCCATAAACGGCCAATTACTGATACCCAATCACTGACTTTATATATAACCACTATAGATTCACTCCTGATGGTTTGTTTAATCATTCACCTGATACTAGTCTGATTATTAACTACACTGTACAATTCTCAGACAAGACTGTTCCCAGCGGTCCACGCGTTTTCATCAAGTCCCACCAATACTTTTAACACCCAATAAATTCCATATGGGGTTCATGTGTAGGTTCTTTATTTGTATTGATTCTATATTCAAGGTGGTTTCAAACTTTTTTTAATGCCAAAGTACCCACAAAGATGATGATCCCCTGGTGAATTATCAAGACATGTTCTGTACGGTAGCAGTAATTGGTAAATATTTTATATGGCCATTTTATTCAAACCAAAAGAAATGATTAATAAATATTACATGGAAAATATTATTATTAATGATATGATTAATTTTTCATAACTCAAATGTATTTATTTAGTTATTTCCTCTTAAAAAAAGAAAAAAGAAAAGAAAATTGGTCTAAAGCCCCACTTTTTGTCTCTCTCTCTCTCTCTCTGAAATTTTCCGCTTTCCATTTTCGTTCCCCAATTTGAAACCCACTCCCTGCTTTAATCCAAGCAGATGTTTGTCTTCTGCAATGTCACCAATATAATACAGTGTTTCCAGAGATCCTTACATTTTTCCTCTCTTCTATCTTCTGATTTGTTTGCAACTCTACTCTCTCCCTAACTTTGTTTGACTAGTACTGTCCCATATTCAAGTTTTCACCTAATGAAGATAAACTAGGTAATTACGGGTTTGGCAGAGTGGAAGTGTGCAGTGTTATATTTATCCGTTTTGACAGTATGGGGTCGGATGTGTAAGGGCAGTCTGAATCTATAGGATAGAATTTCCTGGGTAGTTCCTCTTCGCAACAGCTGCTATCTGGGACAGTCATCTGTGGGACAGGTCCTCAGGTGATGTGCTGCAGATGTGGCTATATAGAGCAATCTATTTTCTCTTTTACAGTGTTAAAAGTATATAGCACATGCATCTGGAAGCTTTCTTCATAAAAATAGCAGTATAGCACTGTTAGTGACAGGCTTTCTGTGTGATGTGGACCATGAAATGAATACCGTGATATATAATTACATTAATGTTTGTCCAAATAATGGTCATTTTGTATATAATTCTGTCTGGTGCCACTAGTGGCACAAATATTAAACACTTCCCCTATCATATTTGAGTAAATCTTTAATGACCCTTATTGTTGGGTGATGTGTGCAAAGTAAACAGTGACATCAAAGGTGCTACAGTCGTCCTACTTTTCCATTAATTTAATTTATAGTTGTCTTTCGATGTCACTCAAGACAATTTTGCATCTTCAAAACGCATCCCCTGAAACAGCACTGCAGTAAAAAGAGTTAACTTGTATAATCTGGCTTAGTCATGTTTGCTCTCTGTGAAATTACTTGAACATCAGGGCGAGCACCTACAGCTCTTTTTCTGTAGAGGGAGGTCCATTGGCGTTATGCATCCTTGTCTTTCAGCTGCCTTTTTATGCTATTTTATCGTAAAACACCGAGTATTTAAGGTGTGTTTATCTCTAGGATCTGGGCATTTAACGTCATGCTAGAGGTATTTTGCTTTATGACATGCACCATGTTTTCTTTGTACATATGACAAAAGGGGGATGAAGAACACTGCATGTAATATGTTTTAAATTTAGAATGTAGTTTTACATGTGGAAATGGTCATTGATTCTTGGTTGTACATTTTCTAATAAAGGTGATGGTGCTGACATGCTGTGGGCTCTGGTGCAGTTGAACATAGAGACCTTTTTTATTCATTAGAAGTTACTACGCTGCCTTTGTCTATGTATGCTGGTTAAATATATATTGAGATTGTCCTCACAACAATTTATAGTCATAGATATGATAATGGATAAACTCCAATTCATGGTTGTTCATTGGTCAAAAGGTGTGCAAACCTTATTGTTACATAATATGTATTTCTATACCACTTGGACATGATAATCCTACAAGTCACCATGTGTGCATTTTCAATCTTGGTGAAGGACTGTCTCTTTAATGGGGTGTCTCGTAGAGGTTCCTTGGGCTCTCTGGTGCAGCTGCATGCTGAGACTTTCACATTCATTACTTAAAAATGCCTAAAATACTTCTGCAGAGTATCTCAGCCCCTCTTGTATTATTATAAATGTTTAATTAGAATTACTCACATCTAGTTACACAAAAAAATATGCCTAAATTCAATCTCTTAATGCAACAAAAGCATTGTTCTTCTTCTTCTTTTATGTGTGTGTGTGTGTGGCATTAAGATATTGGATTTGTTCCTCATCTGTAGTATATTCTTTATCTCATACATGAATTTGTTTTATTCTCTACACGTGTACTACTGATGTGTTTTCTGTGTGAAGATTAGCCATGTTCATCTGAGTGTGATGTCGTCACTGTTCTCCTCTGTTCTCTGCAGTTACGTCACATCTCCATAGTAACTTCCTGCCTCCCCCCGCATGTGTGTGTGCAGTGTGCATTCTGGCTCGCTGCACAGGTAATGCCATTTCTGTGCAGCATGTCAGAGAGAAACACAATATTTCCAATGAAGCTTGCACAATGAGCCAGAACTTTGCTCAGTCTAATGGAGCTGCTACTTTCCTCTCTAACATGTGTTTGTGGATGGAATCGGCATGGTTGATTACTTAGCCACTTTGTTGCATTTTAGCCCAGGAGAGTGAGAAATAAAGACTGGGGGCAAATTCACTAAACAGTAGGACCATTTTGGCAAGAAAAAACCACACACGCCATATTCATTAAGCACCAACAGTCCAGTTTACCAGGTTCTAAATGTAATAAGTTAGGGTTGTACCATATTTTAAACCTTCATCTTTTTTTTTCTGCACTGTATTCATGACTCTATGTGACTCTATGTGAAATTAACATTGCTATTACCCATGAAAAGTATTTTATTTAAAAGAGATAATCATATGATCATCAATTGATTATGGCAGCATTTATTAATTCAATGACGGAGAAGAGTGTTTTTACAGATGCACACAGATGTGTAGATGAGCACACTTTCAGCTATTTAAACTGATCATTCAGCATTATAGGATAAATGTATTATACCATTTTATTGCTTATATGAAATGTTATTGAATAATAATCTGTTTTTTTATTTCAGTATTTCTCCATTCAGTTCAGTGGCCTCTGGGTACTCTTACTCAAAGACTGTGTATATACCAAGATTCACTGATATTACAATGAATGGGAGAAAATGAAGTGCACAATATGTCAGCATTAGTCCCGCCTTCTAAATAAAAGAGCCAGTCGGCAATTGTTAAAGTCATTGCGTTACTGCAGCTGCTGTTAGAAGCATCATCACATTTTAGTAACAAACAATATCAAGTCTATAACACGTTTCCACGAAGTACAATAAGCGTATAAAACATTTGCACGAAGTACGATAAGCGTATCGTTTAATATCGTCAGAACACTCGTTTATACAGCATACACAAGGGGCATTTGACTGGGGACATTATTGACATTATTGATACTGCTTGCAATAGTAATGCAACAGACAGGTCTACCGGTCTCTTAAGCCTGGGGCGGTTGTGGCCTAATGATAAGAGAGTCAGACTTGTAACCCGAAGGTTGGGAAGTGACAGAGGTTCCACCTAACCCCCAATCGCTGCAGGGCACCACAGCAAAATGGCTGCCCACTGCTCCAGGTGTGTGTGTCCATGGTTTGCAGTGTGTATGTTCACTACTCTCTGCTCCTAATGTGTGTGCACTAACTTGGATCGGTTAAATGCAGAGGACAAATTCCAAATATCTGCCCTTCACGTCACTTCTTGTTGATTTTAGTTTTTTTATAAATAAAAAGGTTATTGAGCTGTTTACACTGTTATATACAATAAAACAGCCTGCACATAAAAATGAGCACAAAAACCTGCCTAGTGCTTACCTCACACAACACGAAGGTGGACATGCGCTCGGGAGAGCAGACAAATTCGTCACACTTTCTGCGTATGTTTTAAAAAAACATAGCCTACTTTAATATATAAATTACGCTTTTTTTAATAGCCCACTTAAAGTGTTTATTACAAATATATTACTAAATGTTACAAATGAATAAATGTAAATGAACAAACATTTGCGTTGCATTTACAATCCTGTGAAAACAGGAGGTGCTGCACCCTACTTCCTGCGCTTCTGATTCAGTATAGATTTTGTGAGCACATTTGTGCCACTGCTTAATTTACATAATTCCTTTAGTGAATCACGTGCTATTAATTTTATATTAATAACTATTCACAACTGTTCAAAAAAGCAGTTCAGTTCATTCGGAGGGAAAAATGGAGGGATCTCATACCGATAAACAGGCTGTGTGGCTCAGTTTTGTATTTAGCTTGCTCATCTCTCATGTCCCAGACAGATCGCTGCTGTCTCTTTACTATGAGGAAGACACTAAGGTGTCACATTTTCCAAAAGTGTCGCAACCGTCTTCACTTCACCACATGATTCTTTTGACATCTCAGGGGGTGATGAATTATGAAACAGTTTTTTTTTTCTCTGTTTTTTTGTTTTGATGAAGACAAACTCAAGATTCCTATCAGTGCCGAAGAAGAAGAACAGGGTGTTCTGACGCTCTCAACCAGATCCCAGTTCTGTATCACTGTATCACATCACAATGTCAAAATGCGTCATGTCATAATGCACCATGAGCCCCCGAAGACCCTTGTTGAGTGCTTTTTTTTTTTTTTAAATATAGAGGTTTTATTTATAGCGACTGTAGCGGTAAGTGGGGGCCAATGCTCTGAAAAGAGTTGCTCAGGAAGATGGTTAAGCGGAGTAGAGTAAGGGCATAGGCGCTTGAGGACAGAGCGACCCAGATGACAGTGCTGCCAGAATAATCACCCCCTCCCAGACAAGCCCGGACCGGAGCGCTGCTGCAGGAGCGTTCGCCGCGTGATGTCATTTTTATTACGCCTCGCCCTCACTCCGCACCACAGACGGCCCTCATGAATATTCTCCAGCTGACTTTCGGGGCTCAGTTGCTCACAGTAACACAAATGAGAAGCGGAGCCTGTGAGATTTTAACAGTATGTAACATTCCGGCTCGCTGTGTCCCTGTGAATGCGGTGTGAATAGGAGATATCACAGTAATACTGGGCTGAAACAGACAAACCTGCGTAAAACAACACTGCAAGGAGCCCAACTTAGATCAGTGACTCTGAGACTCAGCTGCGTTATGGATTTTAGTTTGTATTAGAAGTTTGGCTAAAAATAGATGGGAAAAAATTTGCAATTCTCACTTTGACATGCAGGGCCAATGCATTTCCAACGGGCATCAGTAATTTGTGGATGTCTAGAAAGGCAGACGTTTCATAAGCCATCTCGACTCAAGTTTTGATTAGGAGTGTCACATCTACCAACTGTTTTTGCTGATATTTTGCTCTTCTGTTGGAGTTTTGTGGATAAAAGCATCTAGTAAATGAATAAATGTAAATTACTGTTACACTCACAGATTAAGAATGGAAGAGGGTTTACTGACTTTTCCGTTTGAATGTATGTATTGTGTATTTGTGCTGTCAAATGACATCCAGTACACAAACTTATCTGCCTTCTCTTTCTTATTGAAGTTATTTTCTGTAAGTTTAAGTGAATCCCAGACAATTGCTTAGTCACACAATCACCATAGTTATCACTCAGCATTTGCAAGGTGTGGCTTTACGTTTGCTAAGGAACATGTTTAGATCAGACTTATTTAGGATAATGTTCTTCAGTATGAGGAAAAGCTCTGCAACATATAACAACATATTAATACTTTTATTCAGCAAGGAAGCATTATTAATCAAAAGTAGCAGTAAACATTGCTTAATAATTGATTTTTTTAATGTATATTTATTGGTTATTTTAGTAAGTTTTGCATGAGGATTGTCATTATGGAGGGTTCGTGTCAAATATGACAATTTGTCATATGTTTTACGACACAAATACATCTGCTGTAGGTGAATCTAGCCATGGTTAATAGAAATGCTTTTCCTGTGTGTTTTGCAGGTTATAGCCTCTCCAGTCTCTCAGCTGAAGACAGTGAGAAGTGGGAGAGTCGCAGGCTGCTGCAGGACTTTGACATTGACAGCAACTACACTGATGAGGTGCAGGTTGGGCCCAATGCTGAAAAAAACTGCACACCGCCTGGTAAGACGTTTAGCACCACACACACATACATCCTGTCACAATCTACCTGCTCTTTGAGTTCAACCGAGCAGATGAAACAGGAAGATGATTGTTTTTTGTAAGGAACTTAGCATGACAGATGACTAATGTCACTAGTAACTGGAAACAACTTCACAATGTAATTAAGCAAGAAGTCATGCGAAGTTTCACTTCTGAAATTGATGGTAGCATACATTGGGATGTGTATCAGACTTCAATGAACTTCAATGAACTTCGCAATCAAGTGATGCTTTTTAAAATGAAATATTCTCATGTCTCTTATTTGTTCTCCACTGATTTGTGAGTTCACAAAGGTGTTAGTCCTGTATCAGGACTCTCCTGTCATCAGTAACTCAGACACTAACCCTTTTGTTGCGTTCTGAGTGAGTAATCTTGCTGACACAGACTTTGCTATTGTTTCTTTTGGGGATCGCTGCAGGCTCGGGAACATAAAGTGTATTTCAAACTATAGAGACCTGTGAGCCGTGGCCAGGTCAAAGGTTAAACATGGATTTCTGGCCAAGTTGAAGACCAGACATGTCAACTAATTAAGACTTTAACCTCTACAAATGGGGTCTATGAACGTAAAGCTGCGCTAAGAAAAGTAAATGTCCAAATTGAATAGAACCTCATCAGCTGCTATGGCTGAGTTTGATTTGCAATTTGGTTGATGTCTGTACGAGTTCTCACGGTAAACACATCCACACCTACTTTTAATTTCTGACAGAATTAGTATAAACAATTTGACGTTTCCAATCTGTTCCTCATTATTTTTCCTCATTGTTATTCATTGTTTATTTGCACAGTTGGTGTAGATCTGCTGTGTAATTTGATTCACGAGGCTACATTGGGCTCCACACTCTTGGACAATGTGAAGAGGCCAATTAGAACAGGTCTGAGGGAAAGGTTAGGCTGAACAAAGTGGTCATCGATACTCTGTGGGTCTATTGATTGACCGTCTCCCTCTTCTTTCAAAGCCCTCCTCGTTCCCCCCTGCAATGCGTTTACCATAGACGGGGATCTACTACAGCACCCTGTCAGTATCTAATTCCATTTCACTACTCAGTTTGTTTGTTGCTCAGGAACTTATATAGTCAGACTTTTCTATGTTATACATGTTTTATATAGTTGCCCCAAAAAGTATTTGGATAACAGCCAGACTTAAAAATTTACGAATGTCTTTATATAACTAAATATCAAACCCACAGGCATTACAAATATTGCACAGACCCACGGGCAAAACAAATATTGCACAGACCGCAATAGCAAAATATTTCACAAAATTTAGTGTGAAACTAGAAACAAGTTTGATTTTGAATTACATAAAATAACAGACATGACTATCGTTCAAAGTTTTGGGGTTGGTACTTATTTTTACCGCATTTAAAAAAAGTCTCTTATGTTCACCAAGGCTGCATTTAATTAATCAGTAATACAGTAAAAACTGTTGTGAAATATTACTGTTTTAATTTTTTTAATATATATATATATAATTTAATCTTTTGATGGATTAATCTAATGCAGTCTTCAGTGTCACATGATCCTTCAGAAATCATTCTAATATACTGATTTGCTGCTCAAGAAATTTTTTTTTTTATAATTTTGGAAACAGTTGTGCAGCTTAATATTTTTGTGGAATCTGTGATACATTTTTGTCAGGATTTTTTTATGAAAATAGAAAGTTCAAAAGAGCAGAACTTATTTGAATAGACATCTTATATGTGTCCTAGATTAATAAAAGTATTCATTCATTCAATCTTACTGATCTCAAACTTTTGAACGGTAGTAAATATTGTTCAAATTGAAGACAAAAATCGGTTAAAAATAAATGCACAAATGGCTCAAAAAGAGTGAAGTTGATTTTGTTTGCAGATGCTCCTTAGTTTGATATTTTGCTTTTAATGCAATGAAACTATGCGTATATTGTTAAACGTGGCTAGAGTGTACTTAGGGGCCACTGTATGTCGTAAATACTGTTATTTTATATGTGTTGGCATGACTTTTATATTTTATTTGGTAAAAGTTGAAAAAGGGAGTGTTTTAGGCTTAAGGGAAACACTTAATCTGCAGTGAACTCAGAAGAATGTTAAGTCTTATGGAGAGTGAGAAAGAGCAAAACTTATGATTTGACATCTGTCCAGAAATAAAACAGAGTAGGTCATTTTCCATGGGGAGCCATTGTATTTACAGTGAGCTCAGTGTGTTACGGGCCGGCTCTGCTGTTATGAGGTGTAAAGGGAGCAGCTTTGCGTCTTTATCTCAGCGTGGCCTGCCTGCTTTTGTTTGTGTTTTTTTCTGTGGGCGGATTTGGGTGAATGTTTCCAAGTGGGGTCCTGGTGTTTTAGGAGGCTGTGTTCCTTGCCAAGCATCTCCTTGATCTTGCCGTTAAAGAGTGAGCTGTGCTCTTAAGCTCTCGCTTGTGTCCAGATGCCCGCTCTCCCACCCGTCTCCAAAACCAGCCTGGCGCCTTGGCACAGGCTGAGGGTTTCCTTACTCTGCTGTTTAAAACTATTCTTCCTTTAATACAGCTGTAGAAGTCTACACATTACACTAGAGAATAAGTCTTGCTCATTTCTTGATATTCAAACCTGTTTTTTTGCTACACATGCACGAGTGTCGAGAATAACAACATCATTCAAATGCATGAGTAAATGTCCTATGTTATCATTACAAACTACAGGAGTCACTCCTGAACTTGTGATGCCACATTTTGGTCTCATGGCTGCAAACAAGAAATTTGGACATTAAAAGTATAGGCCATTTTTGACAAAGTGATATTAGACTGGAGACCTATTACTGTGTCGTGACTTTAATATCAATACTTTATTCACCAAGGTCGCAATAAATTGACCAAAAGTGATAAAGACATTTATTATGTTTAATATTTCTGTTTTAAGCAATAATTTGAAAATCCTATTTTAAATAAAAGCATGCTGTTTATTTTCTGTTCGTCAAGAATCATGAATAAATATATCATGACAACAAAATATTAAGCAGCACAACTGTTTTTAATATTGATAGTAATAAGAAACCTATCTTGAGCACCAAATCAGCTTATTAGAATGATTTTTGAAGAATCGTGTGACACTGAAGACTGGAGTAATGATGCTGGAAATTCAGCTTTGCCATCGCAGGAAAAAAAAAATATATATATATATATATATATATTATTACATTTTAAAATGTATTTATATAGAAAGCAGTTATTTTAAATTGTAAATTAAATTGTTTTTAACAGTTTTTATGATCAAAAACATGCAGCCTTGTAATTATTTATATATATATATATATAATAATTTAAAAATAAAAATATAATTGTTAATTTTATAAATGTTTTAATTATAATAATGTTTAATGTTATTACTGTTGCTTTTATTTACTACTGCTTTTGACAGTGTGTTCGCTCTCTTTCTCTTCCTTATTGGGCTTTGAAGGCATCCCTTTCTCAGCATTCTTTCATCCTTAGTGTATTAGTAGTCATTTCATTTTTCTTGTATTCTCCCGTGAATCTTTAGGAGTTCTGCTTGTGCACAGATCCTCTTCGGCACTTCCTGAATATTCACAAGTGCATCATAACAATCAGACAACCCGTCATTAGCTTGATTACTGAAGCTAATGAGCTGTTAATTATCTCTTCATCCATCAACTCACATTGTCTGTCACATTGCATAGAATGTTGCTCAAGCAATAACAGTGACTGACTGGAAACCTTGACCTTTAGAAAATTGTGACCTTTGAACCAGTCACAATTTTCAAAATTTCAGAATTAATATATTATTATCATTTTCTTTTCAGTGAATTTTTTTACAGTTTTATCCATTAATGTTAAATACTTAAATAAAGTCATTTAATATAAATAAATTAATAAATAAACAATTACTGCTAACCTATAAAACCAAATCACAATCAATTACAAAATACATTTTAAATTGACATTCAGAAGTACAGGGAATTCTTCCCTCAGTGGTTTTAGACCAGATTTCTTTAATTGTTATATTGTTTATCAAAAACCATTTTATATTAGCTAAACATTCAACAACACTTAGTATGCGTCTAAGACGAATGATCTTGCTCATTTTGTCCGTCCATTTGCATTTGCCATGTCCTACTGTGACAGAGCTGCCTTGCCATAATTTTCATCTATCTTATTATATTGTGTTCACTTCCTCTAGTTGAAGTGTGCTCCTGTTTTTGTGTTTCTATCTACGCAGTTGGGCATTTGGCTAGCAGATGAGTCATGTGACCTGACCTTTGAGAGCTGTGCTGACATTAGGCTTACGGCAGAGAGAATAGGACTGTTGAAATGTGACTACACTTTGACGATCTGGCAGATGATTAAAATGCTTGCTCTCACCTTTTTTCACCTGTCTATTCTCTCTTTGTTTCCTCTTTGCGGTTACCATGCTGATATCCTCCACAGGAAGACCACAATGTTATTTTTATCTTTTCAGTACTAAAGCTTCTTTACATTTATGTCATTTAGTCACATGCTAATGTGAACTTTAAAATAGTTAGTGCTATTAAAGACATAGTTTACTCCAGGGTTATTATTTTTCACTAAAACTAAAACCATAAAAAAAAAAAAATAATAAAAACACTATAGATGTATTTAAAAAAAATATTATAAAGAATAAAACACAACAATTTGACTAAAACTAAAATGTAAACAGAAAATATAAAATAAAATCTAATTCAAAATGTTAACAAAAACTATAATAGGATATCAGTGTTGTGATATCAATTGATATCAATTCAACCAAAATTGAAAATTCTGTTAGAAGGGAACAAAGAATTACAACGGAATGAAGAGAGATGGCCAGAACGACTTAAAAGATTAATCAGTGGGATGCCCATGTTGCAGTGCAGCGTGGGTAGTTAGCCAGGCGACTGCCCTTTACACTCATTCACAAAACACACACACACACACACACACACACACACACATACTATAGAAAACAAACACCGCACATTATGAAAGATGAACATTCAGCATGCGGCACACAGCTTGGTCTTTAAACCACTTTCTACCACTTGAACTTTCTACAGCTGTTCATGGAAAGCTACAAAGTGAACTAACTTGGTTCTGCACAAAAAAAAAAAAAAAATGTCCTCCTCGATAGTGAATGTTTCTTGGTGGGAGAGGGAGTTTCTTCCTCTTGTGTCAGTCATATTTATGTTCCTCTAACAAAACAGAACTGCTTACATATCAGACCTCTTCATTGTCTACATGACTCCTGCAGTGTCCACTGAAGACAAATGGAAGCAGTCAGTGTTCTCATAGGAACTCCTGATTTGGATCGTGCCTTCTGAACAGCCAGTTGTGTGCTCTTAAATGGCCATTGTTTACAGTTTACACCTCCCTCACCTCAAAGGCTCAGTTTCAGATCTCTTTCTCTAGCTATTTGAGCTGCATTTGCACAATCAGTGTAGAGAAAGGACTGAAAATGTGCTTACTGTGCGCTTTACCAAAACGCCAATATTGCAGTTATAAACACAGTTTGTCTCTCTTTTGCATTGTCACTCACTCTTTCTCTCTTTGTTTCTGCATTTTTGTCCTCTCTACTACAACACACACACATATTTGTTTTTGACCATTATTATATATTTTTTTATTTACACTACCGTTTTGGGGCGGAAAGATATTTCAAATGTTTTTGAAAGCAGTCTCTTATGCTCACCAAGGCTGCATTTATTTGATCAAAGATACAGTAAAAACAGTATTATTGTAATACATTATTACAATTTAAAATAAATGTTTTATGTTTAATATATTGTAAAGTGTATTTTATTCCTTTGAATGCAAAGCTGAATTTTCAGCAGCCATTTCTCTAGTCTTCAGTAGGGCTGGGTATCGTTTAAAAAATTTCGATACCAATACCGATACCGATACCTTGATTTCGATACCGGTTCCTGATCGATACTTTTTTCGATACCAATTTTATGAAATCCATTTTAACAAGATTACATAACACATTACCTCAGAAAAACTTTGGTTTTATTTTTTCAGTTTGACTCATGCTCCTTAGTCAGTGCACAAAGGAACAAAAAAAGCACAAAGGAACAAAATATTCCTTATACATATACATAAGGTACAAAATATTTTTTTTTATAAAGAGCTCATGCTCACCAAAGCTGAATTTATTTCATCAAAAATACAGTAAAACTTGTAATATTGTGGAATAGTATTACAATTTAAAATCTTATTTGAATATATTTCAAAATGTAATTTATTCCTGTGTTGTCAAAGCTGAAATATGAAAACAGTTTTTGGAAGGTCATTTTTGATCACTTTAATGCATGCTTACTGAAAAAAAATTCTGACCAACACGTTTTTGAACGGCAGTGTGTACATTCAGTAGGTCATTATTGCAATATAAACACAGTCAGAGTGATCAACAAGGTATCTCTTCATTTACCAGTCGAAGACGCAGCAACTTTCTGCTCTTATGTTTACTCCGTGCACTGTCAAGGGCTTCATCATATCTGCCGCGGTACCGTCTTTGCAGCCATTATTTTACCACAAATACTGCATCGCACGCTATTATGGAAGCAGAATAGTCTCAATTATAATTCACGCAAAAAACATGATTCACACATGCGTAGACAATTTCACATGCATGCAACCTAATTCACGTACACACAAAAAAAATTCACGTGCGTGAAAAAAATATACATTCACAAAAATCAATTCACATGCGCAAAATAAAAGTATATATTCATAAAATACATTTCACAAATGCAAAACATAATTTGTAGATATACAACTGTGTACAAAAACCTTTGAATGTTTAAAATGTACGAGTTTATCCTTGAACGTGAATGTACAAATCGTCATACACGTGTGAATCGCCTTGGATTTGTGTGTGTGTGTTTTTGAGACTTTCCTGGCAGCGAACTCCTCCTACACAGAGCAGTCGTACTCTTTAGCCAATCAGATTTAAGCTTATCAATCGACCAATCGGTATCACGTGAGGGCGGGCCTACCGGCATGTTACGTCATCAGCTTTCGACCAAGAAGAACCGGTTCGTGGCTGAGCAGAGGTAATGTATGTGCACTGCTGTTGATCGGTTCATTTCAGTGTTTACTGAAGTTAAAGTTGTTCGAGATCAGTTGAAGCAATAGTTTATGAACTATTAACTGATGTAAGCAAGTGCTGTGGTAATCAGATGTCCCATATCGTGTCAAAAATGAAGAAGAATGATAGGCCTACTTGTTTTGTTGTATTTTAGCCGCAGGTACAGACAGCTCTCTCAGCTACAACAATCACGCTAATGATTGCAAAACAATCCTCTGTGGCCAATACCCACCTTAGCTCTCTTATCACTGGCCTCATCGAGATTGTTCTTTAAATAGTGAATATACCTATTTTAATGAGCACCCATTGTTTATTTGCCATTTGTGCAACTTGTGTATGTTGGTAAATTATTAAACACTTGTTGTTTCCCTGCATTTTTCAGGATTACTCCCCTTTGGCATGACATCTGGATAGCAGTCACAAACATCTTAATTCATGTTGTTTCTTTATTCTCTTTTATACTTTACTTTTTTTTTATTAATGTCTTAATTGGCGGTAACACTTTACAATAACATTTCATTAGTTAACATGAACTTATAATGAACTGCACGTATACAGTTTTGTTCATGTTAATTTCAACATTACTTCATAAAAATCTTAAAATTAGTTAATGCGCTGTGAACTAACAATGAACAGCTGTATTTTTAACTAACGTTAACAAAGATTTACAAACACAGCAACAAATGTATTGCATCATGGTTAGTTAATACATTAACTAATGTTAACTAATGAACCTTATTGTAAAGTGTTACCATTATATTCATCATTCATTTCCTTATGTTTTGTGCTGTATTGTCATCTCAAGTTTTTTAGTGTCACAGGACAATGTTGTGAAGCATTAATTTTATACAGGTATACATAGAGGCAATTAAGATTATGCAACTAAGATTACTCAGTAAACTCTATTCAAATACTATCACTTAGTCTCCCACGTCCTCTGTCCACACCTCTTGTACTATATAGGTTTTTACTATTTTAAATATCAGACCAAAATCTGATATGTCCTAACAGAGAGGTCTACTGATGACTGGATTGAACACAATTAATTTGTTAACTTTTCATTTGATGTATTGCACTTATATTTATATATACTTTAAAAGCAAAGAAGACTCTGACTGGATCTCATAACTCTGGAAGAGACGTATATTTATCTGTACTGAATGTTGTACTTCGTACTTAAGATTGTCAGTTCATGATCTTCATATGTAACAGGAACATTAATCATGATCAAGTCATTTTATATATATTTTATTCCCAAAGGATTCAGAAACTTTCAAATTAATAAAATGTCTACATAAAATGTAATTATGTATTTGAATCTTTTAATTCTGACAAGAACATTTAATAATGCATGCATAGCAGAGCTTTATTCATAGAGCGTGTACATATAGTTCGCAGGAGACAAATGAATACAGTAACAATGCATCACTTTCAACCTCTTGTTGAAACAACTGTCAAAATGGATGGCTTGCAACATGACTGTTTTGAAAGAATTACAGTAGGAATGGTTAGATCACAATACTGGTTGTCTGCATCTTCATACATCATCTGTCTCGGAAATCTGAAACAATAATACTACATAATATATGCAGCTTAAAAAAAAGAGAGATGTCTCCATATGCACTTCATTTACATTATCATCAGTTGAATGTGTGGTGGACAGCACAGGACATGAAAATCCTTCAATACTAAAAATAAATGTTTATGTTCACATGTGGACTAAACAGCAGTTCATAAACTATTGCTTCAACTGATCTCGAACAACTTTAACTTCAGTAAACACTGAAATGAACCGATCAACAGCAGTGCACATACATTACCTCTGCTCAGCCACGATTCACGAACCGGTTCTTGGTCGAAAGCTGATGACGTAACATGCCAGTAGGCCCGCCCTCACGTGATACCGATTGGTCGATGATAAGCTTAAATCTGATTGGCTAAAGAGTACGACTGCTCTGTGTAGGAGGAGTTCGCTGCCAGGAAAGTCTCAAAAACACACACACACAAATCCAAGGCGATTCACACGTGAATGACGATTTGTACATTCACAATCAAGGATAGACTCGTACATTTTAAACATTCAAAGGTTTTTGTACACATTTGTATATCTACGAATTGTGTTTTGCATTTGTAAAACGTATTTTATGAATATATACTTTTATTTTGCGCATGTGAATTGCTTTTTGTGAATGTATATTTTTTTCACGCACGTGATTTTTTTTTGTGTGTACGTGAGTTAGGTTTCATGCATGTGAAATTGTCTACGCATTTGCGAATCATGTTTTTTGCGTGAATTATATTTGAGACTAATCTGCTTCCATAGCTGTTGGCATCGAGCCTGGAGAAATGTAGCCACACTTTTGATCGACTTTTCCACATCTTTAGGGTATTGTGAGTGTGTGTGCTTGCGTGTCATTGAGTATGTGCGCGAGTTTGTGTGTGTGTGCTCGCGTCCATAGGCTCGCGTCTCATGAGAATGTGCGTGGACAGTTTGTGTGCGCGCGCGCGTCTCATAAGAGTATGTGCGGAGAGTTCCGCGCGTCTCGTGTGTGTAGAGTTTGCGTGTATGTGCGTAAGCGAATTTAGGCGTGTCGTTGTGCATTTCATATGTATTTGTTTGAGCACTGACGTTGACGAGTTAACCCCTTAGGTATCGAAATCTGGTACCGAAAAACAAGTCATTTTTCGATTCTCGATAGTATCGAGGCAATTCGGTCGGTACCTAAAATGTATCGAACTCGGTACCCAGCCCTAGTCTTCAGTGTCACATGATCCTTCAGAAATCATTCTTATATGTTGATTTGGTGCAAATTATATTATATTTCTTATTATTATCAATGTTAAAAACAGTTGTTCTGCTTAAAAAAAAAGTTTGATTCTTTGATGAATATAAAGTTCAAAAGCATTTATTTGAAATAGAAATCTTTTGTAACATTATCAATGTCTATACTGTAACTTTTGATCAATTGAATAAAAGTAATAATTTCTTAAAAAAAAAAAAAAAAAAAACTAGATAAAAAATCGTACTAACCTCAAACAAGTGAATCTGTATCAGTCGATATTGGATATTTATTTGTGCATGTTCACTTCTATTTTCACTTTTTGAACATAAGTTCACTTAAAGTTAGCCTGTAAAAACGCTAATAATTTATAACACTGTTTAATGTAATCTCAAATCTCAAAATTTATTTTCATACTGTATATTATAATGTAATGCATACAAATTTTTGTAGCATTTAAAATGGTTGATTTTAGTTAGTATTGTGCTTTATTTTTAATTTAATAAGACAAACTAGTAAATACAGTATATTAAACATTTTAATATTGGCTATTTGTAAGTTACTGGCCATAACATAAAAATAATTATCGATCTGCAAGATGGAAAATTGCCGCCTGCTAAATTATTTTTATAAACAATGCTATTAGCGGGTGTTGTTCATTCTTAGTAAATTTCCCTCCGAGTTTGTTGTTGTTGTTATTGTTGTTGTTGTTTATGCTAGGTAGAACATGAGAACATATCCAAGGAGACCCACAGAACTTCTTCCATTTTGCTTTAAAGCCATATGATTTGGACGAGTCTCCAACCTGCCACAAATACAGAGCAGAAAAAGAGAGACCTTAAGGTGTTCTTTTGTTTCCATGTTTTACTTTACCCATGCTCTTTCTCACTGACTCTGAGCTACTATCAGACATACAAGTAACTCAAAGTAAAAGCACATCACTCAGAATAAACAGAGGCTTTCTGCAGGAGACATTCCCTGGTGGCTCAAACTGGGTATATTAGACAGGCTCAAACAGATATTTGTTGTCCTGTTCACTGTGACTAACCAGGTTTTTCCTGTCACTCTTTGAGGAGAGATTTCTGGGAATTGCTGAGGCATAGGATTTAAAGAGAGAGAGAAACACATAATGCAAGCAAGATTTATTCGAGGGGATGTTGGTTATTTAAGTCCAGACAGGCTGGAGTTGGTTAAAGGTGTGAAAACTCTGGGTGAGAATTCACCATCATCATCATCATGATCCTCTTTCTCATTGCTACAACCATTGCTCAGTGCTAAGTGTTGTGAGTTGTTGACAGAACGTTGCTGTATGGTTGCTAAGGTGTTCTTTGTTGTTCTACCAGAAAGACTCGGGAGATAAGTTGATATAACAATATTTATTAACAGCCCAGTAAGCATAAATTTATAAAGTTCTTTGGCGTAGGCCCCATCCTTAGCGTGCAATGCGAGGGTAGCGAAAGCTGCATATCCTGCCTGAAGACGAAGGCAGGGGCGCAGCCGACCCCCTGGAGGTAAAGGAAGGGACCATCCTGGTGGTGGTGGGGAGGATGAAGGGGAAGGTACCATCTTGGTGGTGGTTGGGGAGGATGGAGGTAATTGGCAGCGTCAGAATCTGCGAACTCAGACAAATGTAAGTACCAATCTTTTATACTGCGAGTGTTAACACATGATTGGTTAGAAGTGAGGTAATACATGACGCGCTGATTGAGTCTTCCTGGCAGAACTTACGCTAAAGCTTTCATTTGTTAGCATTTTTCTATGCTGTTGCTAGGTGGCTACACGAGTGCTTTGAGTAGTTGTAAGTTTGTCAAATTAGTCCATAGCCAAGTCTAAATGATAATCTCATGCCTAAGATTTCTCGCTTTTCAGTGTAAATTGTTGGGTATTTTGCCCCTTTTTTTTCATCTACCTGCAAAAATAATCATAATATGAACCACTTAGCAAATCTCACTTTTCGTATTAAAACGTATGATACTTATATATACTTATGATGTATTTACTGTATGATTTGGGGTTGGATTTAAAAAAAAAAAAAAAACTTTAAGAAGTCTCTTGTATTTATTTGTTCCAAAATACAGTAAAAAGTAATATTGTGAAACATCATTACAATTTAAAATGACTGTTTATTTTAAAATATTTAAAATGTAATTCATTCCTTTTTTGATTGATTTGAAATAGAAATGTTTTTTAACATTATAAATGTCTTTATGGTAAATTTTGATGAATTTGATGTGTCCTTGCTGACTAAAAGTATTTTTTTAAATCGTACTGATCCCAAACGTTTGAATGGTAGTGTATGTATTTATACTTGCATGTGGTATTATTCCATTCTGTTTCCTGTGGGAATAGCCATGCCACTCCATTACAACGGTCTACATCACATTACCACTGTGTGTTTGGAGTTAAATAAAGCATGCATGTTGAGTGTGTACTATAGTGTGTGTTTTATTATGGAGTTGTGATGTAACTCTAAATAAAGAATGGCCTGCGGACAGTATGACAGGCTGAGGACAGTGGTAATGTGGATTCAGGAGGATGCACTGGCCCAAGGAGCTCTGTCACATGTAGAAGAGAAGGTCAGAATGTGCAAGACTGAGTGTGTATGCGCACATGAGGGGGTTATGCACATTTGTAGAGAAAATGGATATTAAAAATATGTTTTAAATATATTAAATGCTGAAATGTATGTTTTCAAAAATTCAATAAAATTCAATAAATTCAATAAAAAAAAAAAAAGATTTAGGCTTTACAATAAAAACGTTTTTTGTTTTTTTCATGTTATTAAAATGCTAATAGTGGAGTGAATCAACAAAAATGGATGTTAGACATTTACAATTATGTATTGCATGCGCATTTATTCAAAGTGACTTACACAAGTTATGTCTTTTTTCTAGCTGTGTAAGGTATTGGGCTCAATCTGAGTTGCATGTTACATGAGGGACTGGGACTGGGGACTGGGACAACCAGGGACTGGCTGATGTATTTTGGTAAATTGTTTTATTTGTGTCTGAATGCATTGGTTCGTTCGCCACTGAATGCGGCAGGATGACTTAATGCACAAAAACATATTGCTGACACATGAATTAGCTCAAAGTAATACAAATGAATTATTTTAGTTCATGGATGTACACAACCTAACAAGGCTTCACATATGGGTAAGACTGCAGAAAGAAAGACAACAGCAAGAAAAAGATATTCCATTGAATCCCAAAATGTTCATCCCTTTATTAGAATGTCTTTTATACCTTTAATGACTCGTTGTCAAATTACACCTTATGTTATATATTGTCATTGTGTTAAAGTTGGAGGTATGATCTTTCCACTGTGAAGGGTGGATTGGGGTGGGAGGCGTGTGTGTGTGTGTGGGGTGTGGGGGGGGCTAAATGTCAAATTACTCAGCGCAATGACGACAAAGCCTGCTACACGCGATCTGTCGCTGCGAATCAGCATCTATTGCTCCTTCTCTAAGGGTGTATCTGTTTGTGTGTATGTAGGTTTGTATACACATTTTAGCTTTACTATACATTGAGATGATGTTGCACAATGTAGCAAATTCCGCCATTTCCTGGAATAGTTTGAAAACACCACATCAAAACATAGCAAACATTGTAATCACTCATGCAAACTCAGAGTCAGAATCTAGAGCCACAGCCACAAAAGAGTCTGATAATGTGTGTGTGTTACATATGAGAAGCAATATTACTCTTTGCCCTCTGGGCATTTAGATGACATCCACACCTGCATGAAATCAGGGTTTGCTTCATCTTTGATGATGAATTGTTGGGTCAGACTTAGGCTTGATTTACTGTAGCAGCAATCTCATCTCTCAAATATTTACTTCTAGCTATCAGAACCATTCGCCAAAGCAAGTCAGTTTCTGAGGAAAAGCAAGCCATGTATAGGAAAAATGTACGTTGTGTAAAATGCTACTGAGCTTTTTGAATGAAGTCCTATTAACAATTACTGTAATTTTGAGCATATCAGTGTCTTTGATTGGTTTAATGTGTTAATTATTAGTGGTACAGTAAGTCAAGGCAAATGTCTTTGAGATCAGATGAAATGGCATAAAGAGGCCTTAGTTCCAGAAGTATTTTTTCCATTCATTTTTCCCGTTTGGTTGTTTGCAAACAGCGATGCCCTTTTTTGTTCTACCTGGTGGCAGAAAATTACAGTTTTGCAGTAGAAGTCTATGGAAGCTATGGAATAAAATAATAAAAAAGGTCATTTCGGGCCCTATATAGCGTTTTTTGCTAGTTTCAGCTAGCAAACAGCACGACGTTGTTTAAATAGCAAATGCATTTGCTGCTGGTCTGAAACCGATGTGTGATCTGGCGCATTGATGGCGCGTTGCTATTTTGAGGCAACTGAAATAGACTGTGCCATTGACCAACTGAAACCTGGTCTAAAGTCAATGGTGCAGTCTTTTTTTTTTTGTTATTTAAAGGCGTGTATTTAAATGTGCGCCTACACACAGGGACGCGCAGCAGCACACAAACATACCAAATATTAAAAATAAATGGATTACAATGCAAAAGATTATTATTGTGTACATAAAGATATGGTGGAATCCGGCTTGTCCCGTAGATGGTCTGCTTGTGCATTTTAACCTCGCGCATGAGCAGATCCGTTTGCGCTCTGGAGACGCGTTTGGTCTTTCCACTATCAAATTCCGTCATGTAAATAGTGAATCCGCCATGGCGCGAATGCATCTGGCATTTAAAGGGAGTGAGACTCTGTTTGGTTTATTGTACGTAAAGCCCAAAACACACGCATTACTCAGAAGAGAATAGAGCCAACCCTTTTAGACCATGCACCGGGTGTACCGACCATTTTTCCCGTCGTTAAACTAGCAAAAGTGGATTCAGACACGCCCTAACTGCACTTGTGCCATGCGCTTTAGACCATGCGCTTAGATCGTTAAAATAGGGCCCTTCGAGTTTATATCTCACAATTCTTAGAAGAAAAATATGAATTGTGAGATATACTCGTTATATACATAGTGTTTAGGGTGTTGTGTAGTGTCTGCATGAGACGTTTACAGAGTGTTATATAGTCTGTAGCATGTGTATAGGGTGTAATATTAAGTGTGCATGGTGTGGGGTCACTAAAGTGTAGCATGTTTCTGCATAGTGAAAGCATGTGCAACTGCATTTAATGTTTAAGATCTGTCAGTTATTTCTGAAAAGGAACCAGAAAAAAAGCACTACGTACGTAGCATGAATACTCACACAAACAGCAACGACACACCCCTGCTGTAAGCATACACATGTGAACACGCACGCATCCACGCGTCCACCCACACTCCCGCAGATGTTGTGTAGCAGTGGTGTGAGGTTTTCTTGTCCTTGCGTGGGTCTGTGTTCTGACTCATGTAGTTTACAGGTACATGCGAGCTGAACTCAACTACAGCTCTTTCACAAACCACATTAATGAAGCAACTTTTTTCCACATAGCAGCCTAGGGCACATCTCTCTCATAGTATCAGTATTTCTATGTGCATTTATGGCGTAATTAGACGTTCTTATAAAATGTCGCTGTAATAATTATACACATTAACAGTGTTTTATTATAAAGCGTGTACAAATTATGGCAGATAACGGTGAGAATTAGCTTTTTTCCTCGGAATGCTGTGTGATCTCGGGAACACAGGAACCACCACGGTTGTGGAATCTTGTGACACCTGCGGGGACGTTCTCATCAGTGCTCGAGCATCTAATTGGTATTTCTCGGCATGATTTGCTGTGTAACCCAAGCAATAAATCAAAGTTAACACAGACATCTTTGCACACCATTAATCTCATTAATGCAGTTTTTCCTTAATAGTGAAAATCAATTTTAACTGACTCTAGACATATTTGAGCTGCGTCTCCCAGGGAGGCTAAAAGAACAGTACCTCAAGGGTAGCATGTATTTTGATAAATTGAATTCACCTCAAGGTCACTGAGAAACGTCTTGAAACACTAAACCCACTGATCTTCCTGAATGATCAAACTCCTTATGTTTTGTAAGGTATTAAATTCACTTCAGAACGTTCCCCTCTCCCCTCCCTTGTGCATTAGAAAGTGTTTCCAGTACCCCTGTTTTAAAACCGAAGTTGCGATAGTCTTTTCTTCCCTATTATGACTTGTATCATAATGACGTACAGTATATCAGGAAACAACTTCTCGAACAAGAAAAAATGTAAGGGGGAACTTTTGCAGTGATCTCATGTGAGTGACAGGTTGTCCTGCCCTCGCACCAAAACATGCCGTCAGAGAAGAGATATTGCTGCAAGAGGGAGGGGAAGGGCACGTGAAATTGAAAAAGAAATGATGTTTGAGGATAAATAATTTATATTCCGCAATATTCCATTAAAAAAATATGAATTTTCTGTTTTGAAAGGTAATGTTAATCATGGGGCTGAAGGGGAAATCACAATATACTTAGTACTTCAGTGTTGCAGCTTGTGTGTTTGGATGACAAACACCTATTGTGTAAGAGAACAGTATGCTTCTTTTTTTGTGTGTGTTTTCTGGTTATTCTGTACTAAAACCTGATAAGCACAAATGTACATTGAATGCTGTGTGTTTCTAATGGATATTGCTTTTTTGGAACAAGGGTAGTGGAGAGTGGGGCAAGTTGAGCCACCGGACCATCAATATAATTGGACATTAAATTCACTTCTCAGTTCTTCTTCTTACAACTTAAAGGTATGGTTCACCCAAAAATGACTTTCTTTTTATTTGCAGAACACAAAAGAAGATATTTTAAAGAATGTTATTTTACAAACAGTTTTGTTAAAATTTTACTTTAATTGTATGGACAAAAAACACTGAGACATTTCTCAAATATCTTCTTTTATCTTCTTTAACTATCATTTTAAGTAAAAACTCTCAGGTATTTAGCTATATTATTGTTTTCTTATTGCTGAATTGTTATTTTTGTATTATTTGTTTCTTCTTCTTCTTAAAAAAAAAAAGAAATGATAATATCATGCCAATTTCTGTAATTTTGTCAAAGAAAATGGATGTTTTTAGAGTGAGAAAACACCACTACTTTAATACCACCCATTTCATAAAATCCTTTGCTGGTTGTGAAATCTGTGCTGTTTTTGCTTGTTCTTCTGATGTCAGTTCCTGCAGTCATTGGAACTGGCTTTTTAGGTGAAGTTGAAATAGAAGTTGTGATCATTCTTTCTTCTTTATTGTGGCATAAATCCAAGTAAAATAGCTTTTCTGAACAAGAAGAAATGTAGTACGGGACTTGATTTTGTCCATTAGGAAATGATTGGATCGTTGTTGTTTGCTATTGCTGCAATCTCATGCGAGTGACAGGTTCCTGGAGGGAAGGGGATTATTGTCAAGTCCTTGCACCACTGCACACGTCATTAGAGAAGAGATGACATTGCAAGGGGGAGGGAATGTTATTGTTTTTGATTACAAAACGGCAAGTGTTTATATTAAACTGCAATATTCCATAAAAAATAATAGCCCATTTTGATTTCATGGTGATTTAAAGGAATATTACAAAATACTAACAGGGTGGAAAGTTATATTGTATGGAAGCTTGTTTCCACCACTGATTAAAAAATAAAAAAGTTAATTGTGATTAACTTGTCATTTTTCAGAATTGAAAGATATAAACTCGCAATTGGGAGTTATAAAGTCA
The DNA here is from genome assembly GCF_951802725.1 of Rutilus rutilus. Taxonomy (NCBI): domain Eukaryota; kingdom Metazoa; phylum Chordata; class Actinopteri; order Cypriniformes; family Leuciscidae; genus Rutilus; species Rutilus rutilus. Next base: position 15,016,438 of record NC_140225.1, read on the forward strand.
GAATTGTGTGATATAAAGTCACAATTGCGTGTTATGAAGTCACAATTGCAAGATATAAACTTTTTTTCTCAAATTGCAGGGTTTTATCTCACAATTATGAATTTATAACATCCAATTGCGAGTTATAAAGTCAAAATTGTGAGATAAAAAATCCCTAGTGAAAAAAAAACAATACCAAAATGTATTTAAAATACATTTATTTCATACTAGGTACACTACAAACCATTAACATATTTACTGACATATCGCTTGAAACTTACTGATATAAATATTGTAATTAAACTTTATTTGGGGCAGTTCTTTATTGCACAATGCACATTTCTTAATATTAAGCCGAAAATGTGCTTTATTATCACTATTAGTAAGGATAGTATGATCACTGTATAATATCAGTCTTTAAATGCAAGACATTTAAAATGTACCTAAAGTATACTTGCAATAGTTTCATTTTAACACAATCAAATATACTCAACCTTTATTTGAACCTTTAGTTGAAGTATATCAATTTAGTTTACCAAAAGTACAATTGCACTGTATTTATATTCAGTACATAAATATGTATATGTATTTGTAGTATACTTAGCATAAAATAAATGTATTTCAAATACATTTTGGAAGTTAGTCTTTTTCCCCCCCCTCAGAATTGGACTTTATAACTCGCAATTGAAAAAAAAAGTCAGAATTGCGAGATAAAAAGTCACAATTATCTTTTAAATTGTTTTATTCCGTGGCAGAAACAAGCTTCCATAATAGTTCTATATTAGTTATATTGAGCTACATGTATACTGACAGAAAAAAAAAAAACTGTAAGATGATTAAATCGTTTTTTTTTATGATATCAGAGGACAAAGTTCATTAAGTGAATAAAAAGCAACAGCCGCTCAAATCAAAGCGGTGAAATGATTTAAATTAATCATGTTTACTTGTGACATTATGATAAACTTAATCTCACTAAAATGATTTCCATCTTTAAAAATACAATTTAAAACTATATTCGTGTTTTATCCAGCATACTGACATACTGTATATGATGGAGACAATTCAAAGTACTACAGTAGATGACTGTCCCTATAGTTGCAACCTATAGTGAGTCAGTGGACATGGCAGGGTGGCCCCAAAAAGCTGGATCTACATTAATGGGGCGATCGGTGTTTTATGCCGAGGCTGCTTCACCCTGTGCACGTGAGCAGCTGCGGAATTCCACAGTCGTGACACACTCACATATAAACACGTTCACCATCCCTGCTTCATGTTTTCTTACAGCGCTGGCCAGTGAGAGGCTGTCATGACCCCAGTCCTTTAATGAAATAAAGAAGTGCATGCCTAAGGAGAAGTCTATGCTGATGATGAAGAGCCATTTCAGCTTCACTCTTCTGCCTTGTTTGATGCATTTATTTTTAGCTGGCCTGCTGGGATTTCATGCGCCACTGTTAAAGGCTGATACACATATGTAGCGTGTAGATTTTTTTTCTTTTTATGTTTCTCTCGCTTTCCTTTCTCTCCTCTCTCTCACTCTCTGTAATCCCCCTCTTCCCTTTATTGCTTCTATTCCTCTCTATCTCATACACTCACACTATCCAGCGTGTGATGGACAGGCTCAGAGTGTGATGTCATCAGTGCTGCAGGAATGCTTGAGCTCCTCTGATTATGTAATACACTCAAACAACGGCTGGGAAAAAAGCGATGACATCACTCAAACTGCAGAAAAGCTAGATTTCAAACCTTCTAATCCGGGTCACTTTAGTGTCTAATGTATGATGTATCACTTTAGTGTCTAATGTATGATTATGAGAAGTGTGTAGCCTTCTATTTGCCGCTTATGTCTAATCTAACTGCATAATAATGTAGCAAGTAGAAACGTTTGACTGGATATGCTTGGATTTATCCTACTTCACCATTTCTTCTCATAATGGACATTTTAGATACACATTTGAATATTAGAGACAACAGAAAACAATAGGGAGAAAGGCCCAAGCCAGACTTGGTTCACCCGCATGAGTGCCACCGCACATGTTGGAGCATGTGTATCACTCGCCATGCCACGTATCCGACCTCTGTGCAGATTTAAGATGTAGTAGATAGGGAGGCACAATATATTAGTTTATAATATATAATTTTATTGATACAAATGCCAACATTTAATTCTGTCTGTCTGTCCGCCTGATATAGTTGTACAGTATATGCAGCAGTATTTGTATTTAAATTTATGCAGCAGTATTTGTATTTAAATTTAGTTTAAAAAATAGTTTTATATGTCCATATGTGGTGATTATTTGGGTAGATTTTGCCTCTTTGAACATCAATTTACTTGAATTTATAGTTGCATATGTACAGAATATGTACATAATTACATAAAAAAGTGTATAAGCCACAGAATAACAACTACAGATATTCACATCCCCGTTTCTTTTGGAGGGAGAAATTGACTAGTTTAGTGTTAGGCTTAAACACTGGTCTGAAATGTCTCAGGTTATGACTGTAACCTCTAGTCTCTAGAAAACTAGAGATCCAAGATGGCGGCGCGAGTACATCGCGAGGCTCGCGGTCTCTCCAGATTCTGTAATTTAGCAGTATTTTTCTTGCTCATTTCGGGTCTGTTCGTCCAGAACAGTTGTGCCTTAACATCGTACACCCAAGGTGAGCTTTTGGATATTGGTTTGCGAATTTCCGACAGTTTTATGGACAACCTTCGACTCCTTCCTGAGATCGCCAGATCACCCGAGGCTATGCACTCTGCCCGGCCGGGCGGAAGTGCTCGCAGGCGCCGGCGAGATCGTAAACAAAGGCGGGGGAAGCGCGGAGGACTAAGAGCTAAGCTAAAGCTAACACCACACCGGCTCTCTTTACCCAGCATTTTCCTTGCCAATGTACGGTCGCTGTTGAACAAAATGGAGGAGATTCGACTCAACATCACATACAGCAAGAGACTTTTGAACTGTAATGTTCTAATTTTCACGGAAACATGGTTAAACAGCGGAATACCGGACAACGCTATTGAGCTAGCGGGACGCCATACATTCCGGGCGGATAGAACATTACATGGCTCCGGTAAGACCAGAGGTGGTGGATTGTGCATTTACATTAACAAAGCTTGGTGCACAAACTCTGCTATTGTTGGGAGACATTGTTCAGCTAACCTTGAGTTTCTCATGGTTAAATGTAGACCGTTTTATCTACCGCGGGAGTTCACTTCCACTATTATAACTGCAGCCTATATTCCCCCGGATGCTGATGCCAAGTTTGCTATGAAAGAACTTCACGCAGCCATCAGTAAACAACAGACCGTTCACCCGGAAGCTGCGTTTATTGTTGCGGGTGATTTTAATCATTCAAACTTAAAGTCAGTGCTACCGAAATTTCACCAGCATGTTTCCTGTCACACCAGAGGAAACAAAACCTTAGACCATGTTTACACAAACATGGCTGAAGCTTACGTCGCGACACCCCTCCCCCACTTGGGACAGTCAGATCACCTTTCTTTGTTCCTCACCCCCAAATATGCACCTCTGATCAATCGCGTGAAGCCATCAGTGAAGACCATCAAGGTGTGGCCTGCGGGGGCAGATTTCTCACTCCAGGAAAGGTTTCTACACACAGACTGGAGTATGTTTGCTTCTCAAGCCACCAGTGGCTCTCACACGGACATTGACTGCTACACCTCCTCTGTACTGGATTATATTAATACCACCATTGACAGTGTCACAACCCAGAAGCAGATCACCACATACCCAAATCAGAAGCCATGGATGAACAGGGAAGTGCGACTCCTATTGAAGACACGCAATACTGCCTTCAGATCAGGAGATGCACAAGCCTATAGCACATCCAGAGCAAATCTGAAAAGGGGCATCAAAGAGGCCAAGCACTGCTACAAGCTTAAGATAGAGGGACACTTTTCCAACGCTGACCCTCGGCGCATGTGGCAGGGCATTCAGGCCATCAGTGACTACAAACCCTCTCACTCCACCCCCGCAGCCACTGATGTCAACTTCCTGAACGAGCTAAATGACTTTTATGCTCGCTTTGAAAGAGACAACAGAGAAACTGCCACCAAGCTCAAATCCTCAGCTGACCACCCACCGATCACACTCTCCTCCACAGATGTCTGCAATGCACTGAGCAGGATCAGCGCGCACAAGGCTGCTGGACCAGACAACATCCCTGGACGCGTACTCAGGGCATGTGCGGAGCAGCTCGCTGGGGTTTTTACAGACATTTTCAACCTGTCTCTTGCCCAAGCAACTGTACCAACATGCTTTAAATGCACTTCCATTGTGCCAGTGCCAAAACACTCCAGCCCGAAGTGCCTTAATGACTACCGCCCTGTAGCACTCACACCCATCGTAATGAAGTGCTTTGAGCGGCTGGTCCTGGCACACCTAAAAGACTCTCTACCATCCACATTGGACTCACACCAGTTTGCCTACCGTAGCAATAGGAGCACAGAGGATGCAGTCTCCATGGCACTGCACTCTGTGCTCACACATCTGGACAATAAGAACACTTATGCACGCATGCTGTTTGTTGACTTCAGCTCAGCATTCAACACTGTCATCCCAACTAAGTTAATAGCCAAACTTGGAGACCTGGGCTTCAACACCTCCATGTGCAACTGGATTTTGGACTTCTTGACCAACAGACCCCAGAATGTTCGATCAGGCTCCAACTGCTCCACATCCATCACACTCAACACTGGTGTACCACAGGGCTGTGTGCTAAGCCCGTTCCTCTACTCCCTCTTCACCTCCGACTGCAAGCCTGTGTACGGATCTAATTCCATCGTCAAGTTTGCGGACGACACTACGGTGATTGGTCTCATCAGCAACAACGATGAGACTGCCTATAGGGAGGAGATCAAGCACCTGGCCACATGGTGCACCGAAAATAACCAGCTCCTCAACACCACCAAAACGAAGGAGCTCATCGTGGACTTCAGGAAAGTGTCAAGAGGCACACACGACACCATCCACATCAATGGAATGGCTGTTGAGCGTGTCTCCAGTTTCAAGTTCCTGGGGACCCACATCTCGGCGGACATGACCTGGACAACCAACACCTCCAGCCTGGTCAAGAAGGCTCACCAGCGCCTCTTCTTCCTGAGGACACTGAGGAAGAATCAGCTTTCCTCCACTATCCTGGTGAACTTCTATCGCTGTGCAATAGAAAGCATCCTGACCAACTGTGCTACAGTGTGGTATGGGAGCTGTTCTGTTGCAGAGCGCAAGGCACTGCAGCGGGTGGTGAAAACCGCCCAGCGCATCACTGGGACTCCACTACCTGCCATCGAGCACATCCAGAGGAAACGCTGTCTGCATCGAGCTCGCAGCATCCTTAAGGACTCCTCTCACCCAGCCCACAGACTGTTTTCTCTCCTGCCCTCCGGCAGGCGTTTCAGGTGCCTCCGGACCAGGACCAGCAGACTAAAGAACAGTTTTTTCCCCAGAGCTGTCTCTTTATTAAACTCTAACCCTCATTGATCCCACTCCCCTTATATACTGATTGACTCTCCTCTCCCTCCTCACACCTGCCTCCATTTTGTTATTTGCAATACTATAATGTTAATTTGCACTGCTGACTGTTATTACAGTAACAACTGTTTACATATGCATCTTGCACTACTACCTTGACTGGAATATGCTCATTTGCACTGCCGACTGTTTATTTACAGTACCGACTGTTATATATACATTGCAATATCGTACCTTAACTGTAATATGCAATTACTTTCCACTGCACTCACTCGGATAGCTTCTGTCCAAACTTTATTTGCACTACTTTAAATCCATTGTTATACTGCTCATTAGCCTAACTTATACATATATCTATTTGTAAAATTCTGTTTATAGTAATATCCATCTGTATATTATGCTCACATTCTGTTTATAGTAACAGCCATCTGTATATATATTCATAGTACATATCTATCTGTAAAATTATGTTTATAGTAACAGCCATCTGTATATTATATTCAGTACATATCTATCTGTAAACATTCTGTTTATAGTAATAGCCATCTGTATATTATTATATTCAGTACATATCTAGCTGTAAATTCTGTTCACAGTAAGAGTTATCTGTATATTATATTCATAGGACAATCTATCTGTAAATTTTTGTTTATAATAGTATTCAACTCTATATTTATTCAGTACATATCCATGTTCTGCACTTATGAACCACTGTATATCCTGCACTTGCTGCTATTGCACTTCTGGTTAGACCTAAACTGCATTTCGTTGCCTTGTACCTGTACTTGTGTAATGACAATAAAGTTGAATCTAATCTAATCTAATCTAATCTAACCATGGTTCCCTGAAAAGAGAGCAAGACACTGCGTTGGAAGTTACGACACTATAGGAACGCCTCTGCATGAAGTCACTCACAGGCATGAAGGACATATGTTATAGTCCCAGTAAAATGGGCCCTCACAATAACTAGAGGCAAAAGGAAGGTCACACGTCTCACAAGCTGCAGACATAGCCTTAACAAACTGTTTGCTCATTTTCTATTTGGATGCCAAGGAACCCTGCATGGGTGAACCATAGCATACCAACAACTGGTCAGTCTTACGCAACTGAGCAGACCAGTGGACGTAACACACAAATGCCAAATCAAAATTCCCTTTGTACTCCGACACGAATGGAAGAGGATAACAGGCCTGCAAAACTGCTTGGGGAGAATTGAGAATAAGGTAACTTCTCTGAAACAGTTTCAATAGTTCAAAGAAGTGCCAGGGACAAACCTCTAGAACCACAGCCAAATTCCAGGCCAGAACTCTCGCATGTATAGTAGGCCTTAACCTCAATGTCCCACGAAGTCCAGGCAAGGGTTAAGGATTGTACCCCTTGCCTGGGACAGAAGGGTCCCTCCTGATGGAAATTTCCAATGGAGAGCTATTGAAGAGAGACATATGGTCTGAGAACCATACTTGGGCCGGCCAGAATGAAGCTACAAATATTAGATGGGCCTTGTCCTGGTGAACCCTATCTAAAACTCCTGGGAGTAGAGCGATCGGGGGGAAAGCGTACACACTGCTCCGCTCCCAAACAGAACACACACAGGTCGCGTGTGTCACTTCCCGTAATGTAGCACAGGCAGGAAGACACACAGATCTTAACTGCTGCTTATTCGTTTCTTAATGGGACAAACAACACCAAATAAGACAAAAAATCACACAAAGCGCTTACTAAAGGCACAGAAGCTGACGATGTTTGGTCTGGGTATCCTTTAGCTTCCACGGTAAAACGTCACGCATCACAGGACGATATTCCACAAAAAAGTGATTACACAAGTATTGCAGACACAATCATGCAGAGGCGTTCCCATAGTCTTAACTTCCAACGCAGCCCGAGTTCCCTTTGAAATTCCCCAATCTTTTAGATATAAAAAATTTAACCTTAGGGTTTGGGATTTAGAGCTCCCTTGCTTTTTGTAGAAAAAAAAGAAAGAAAATGGATTCTTGACAATTGAAACCGGAGCGTGCAGCTTTGAGAAAGGAAGCAGCCTTGAGGGCCGCACTCAGCGGGGCCGCACTTGAGGGCCGCACTCCGGAGAGACTAAAAGCGAGGCTGCTGTTTGCCTCGACTGTGGAGAGGCGTTTAAGAGAGATGTGACAGTGAAGTGTCATAATCTCTCTGCGTCTCAGCACAAAATCCTCAGATTGAACTGGAAGTAGAGTCATAGCTGAGTTTGGATGTAGATACATCATTTGCAATGAGCTCACTGCTTAATTATTAACAATCTCTGAATAATGCAGGGAGTTCTCTGAGAGCAGAGACATTGGCTGCTCTTACACTAGTAACAGTTTCTGTCATAGAGCCATTAGCATATGCGTGTGTGTGCGTGTTCGTTTGTGTGTTGTGTAAACATGTTTGTGCGTCTCTCCTCTCTGCTTCTCTGCTCCCTTCAGAACCCAGCCGTGTCTGTGTCCCACAAGGGCCTCTGATTTCCATCTCGATGGAACCGCAGCTGTGCTTTCACCTCTCACAACTCTCCAAAACAAACTTCAGAGTGTTAATCATCGAATCCACTTAATGGGCTTTAGTGCCTTAAAGTATAAGAGTCAAATCTGGATTAGAGATTATTAAATCATGTACATCAAGGAATTTTAGGGTCAAGGATTTGAATTGTAGCCTACGGTTTGAGACTAAGTGTGTTCTTACGTCAGTTTTATTTTAATATTATTTATATACTATTGTATTTTTAATATTGTTTTGAATGTAATGTCTGATCTGATCTAATCAATCACCCATCAGTCAGCCAATCACCTCTGAGTGACACTCAAACACAGTCACGCACCAAAATGGGGGGAAAAAAAACACTCAAATGATGGTTGACATGGGACGTCATATAGAAAAAATAATTTGAATATCGGCCATTAATGGTTATCTGCCGTAAAAACAAAAAAAATACATTTATGGTTTAGATGATTGGCTCAAAACAACCTCTTGAGCCAGATGGAAGATTTCAGATCCAGTGCCCATTATGGGGTCACCATCTAAAAGAGCCCCTCTGAAATCAAAAACCAGTCTGATGCCAGAAAATCACCTTAGTCAGATTTAAGTAAGAAACACCTGAGATATCTCATTTGTGATTATTTTTTTCTTTCCATTGATGGTGGAGATGAGTGATCAGTTTGCATTGACATGTAGAGAGAGAGAGACAAGGAAAGCGAGAGAAGGGTAAGACTAATGATGATATGTGTTTAATTTAAATGATGTTTTATAAACAAAGTTCGGGAGGAGCACGTTCAAATAATCAATCAATCAACCAATCTATCAATCATCTCATCAAACAATTACCATGTCTGCCCTATCAGCATGAGAGGAAGCATATATATATTCACTCTGTCAACTCACCTAACTTCCTTGACAGTTTCAGCATCCCTCCACCACCCCGACTCCTCACCCTTGGCTTGTTCTTTCACAGCCAGGAATACGGGGGGAGTACTCTGGGTTCGGGCCGAATACCGAGCCCGGAGCCCTCTCCTCGGACAGCACGCCAAATACGCATTTATTCTATCTGACTTATTTGTAAGTGTGAACTAGTGAAACAGCAGAGATTGCAGATGGATAGGCTCTACGGCTGTTCATGAGTCCTTGCGGACTGTGTTGCTTTACAGCTATGGTTTTTAACCCTCATCACACTTAAAAATGAATGAGTAGCACTGTGTAGAGGAAGCATGGCATACCTGCCAACACTCCCGTATTTCACACCCATCTCCCGCCCCCCCTCCCGTTTTGTTATTTCTCCCGTGAAACTCCCGTTATTTGTATGGCCCAAACGTCGTTATATGAATAATCACATCAATATATTATTCCAAGGTTGTCCAGTTGCCAGATCTTGTATGAAACTCTTCCTACTCGCGCAATCAACACATCATACAAATTTCAACCCATTTGTGAGCTCAACTTGGCAACCTGACAACCTACAACCCAGTTGTGCCGTCGATATCTGCGCAGGTAGTAGACGCGGGAAGTTGAATAAGCATTACTTGTAAAAAAGGGAAAAGACTCCATGTTAAGTAAATATTTAACGCATTTAACGCAGCATCGTTTTTTTTTCTGTCATCCTTTGGCTGCATGGCATTACATTATATGATGCGCTTTTATTCTTGCTAACGCTTTTAAACCATTCAAGCCATATAGGCTACTTACTTTATAAAACTTTAAAAGCGGAAAGCGCATCACTCATTCCTGGGAATACATTTGATATCGCAGCCTGACCTTGACGGAAATAAATATCCTACGCCAAAAGTAGGCTACCAGAGAAAAAGTCTCAGCTGTGCTCAGATTTGTAAACCGTACAGTTGCTTTGGTTTTTCAATCCATACCCGTTTCGCCCCGTGGCTCAAAAGGGACCCAACAAAAATAGGGACACCCGAGAAAGCCAAAATAGAATGCAAAATGTATTAACAAAATAGAACTATACAGAAAAAAGAAAAAAGAAAGCTACGTACAACGGTAACAGTGAAAAAATTCATAATCCGTGCATGCTTTCGCAATTGTTGTTTTGTAAATCGTTCTTTCGCAATAGTTGTTTGTAATATTCAGTTCCTGTGAACATTTTTGAAATACTGTTCCAATAGGTGAAGTTACACAACAATATGCTGATTGATTACATAACAATATTTGGATGTAATATTCAGTTCCAGTGAAAATCTGTTCCAGATAATGGAGTAGGCTATACACAGGTGATGTGTAATATTCAGTAGTAAACTCCACCCGCTGGAACAGTTTCTTACAGTAACTGAATATTACACAACATCACCTGTTCAGTTTTTAAAACTGTAGCCTACTCACAGATTTGTGGCCTATACCTTATTTTAGAAATCTGTTTTTCTGTATATTGATTTGTTGTGTATTGTTAAGATGAATACAACTGTCTTAACTGATTTTTTCTATGATTTGGCGATGGGGTGTGTAATGTATAGATGACATGAAACCGCATGTGGTTGAACTGAAACCCCCCCAGGTCTCCCGTATTTTGGTACCCAAATGTTGACAGATATGAAGCATGGACAGGATCAGGCCTGCTGCCTCATAGGGCTCACTCGCACTGGGGTAATGTGCTGTTATGACCTGCCTCCTGTTTGGAGCTCTTACTGTCATCATTCTGACTCTTCCCGTTTTATTGGGTTGGGTGTGCTTAAATTTAGAGATGCACAATATGTTGGTACCATATCAGATATCGGCTGATATTGGAGATTTTATTTTATTTCTATTTTATTGGTATTATTTTAAAATAAATATACTTATTTCTCATGCGCATGTTTTATTAGCAGTATATTTCTAAACAAGTCATCTTTAATTTCTTCACCATTGGTTCTCGGCTGGCTTTTCTTCAGGACACAGGTGGTTTATCATACAATAGTAAGAAAAATAAAACATTGGAATGTATTAATATTCCCAAAAATATGCACAATTATTTACAGGCTAAATAAGAAAATTGGCAATTTGTAGATGCATTCACAGCAAGTGTGAGTTTAAATTACTTCAGGTGAATTTGTGCTTGACTGCTGTAGATAAATTAAAAACACTGGTATGAGCAATACTCATAGCTCTTGAATTTAGAGATTCATTGATGCTTCTAATACTTTTAAATAAATGTAGGTTGCTATTCATTTATGCATTCTGGGTCATTTGTTGTGAGTTTGTGTCTGTGAGAGAGGGTGTATATTAAATTTGAAGTTGTCAAAACTTATATCCAACAGTGAAGAGACCTTCTCCCCCCCTCTCTCTGTTTGTTTTCTTCCTTTCGTGACTCCCAGAGGTACAAACAGCTTTAAAAGTTAATAAAACACCTCTGGTTAGTCACCGGGAACACATGTCAGGAGAGAAACAGAGAGAACCCTGGGTTTTTGATTGTTTGTTTGTTTGCTTGCTTATTCAACATTGTGAGAGGTGTTCACTCATGTCACATTACATTCATCATTGTCTCTGTTGCCTGGTCGTCTCTTTTGACAACATTTCCATCAATACACTGATCAGTTAATTTGCTCTGTCTTGTTTTTGCAGACCTTTCTGGCACAGACGTTTTTCTTTACGAGCATTCCACCTCAATAAATGTGTTTGTAATTAAACAGGCCCGGTCATGTGAGCAGCCAAACATCATGAGATGGAGCGGTCGGAATGGACATAGCATGGCAGGCAGCAGCCTCCCACTGTCCCCATCCCGCCGAGTAAAGCCTTCATGTGCTTCACTTCACGCAGAGCCGGATCTTCACGGCTCCTCGTCCTTCCCCAGAGGAAGCTTTAGCTTATCAGAGGCCTTAGTCTGGTATTGTGGGGCTGAAATATTCACTCATCCGTATAGAATTCCTCTTTATGATCCTGCAGTGTAAGGTCTGTGCTGTGCACGAATGGCCCTCACAGTTTGCCAGCATGTGTGAGTATGTGTGGGTGAGAGAGAGAGAGATTGAGCATGTGTTGTTAAATGTTCCCACACTGTGTAATGCAGACCTAAGTGAGGGGAGGATGGAAAGAAGGAAATAAAGTGAGGCACATGGTTCCCATTGTGCAGTTGTTTATGTTCGATGGGTATGTGCTTGTGTGTGGAGTTTTACCTGACAAACTTTCTTCTGCAGATTTATACTTGCTTCTGATCATTTCAACTGTATTGTAGCTGTAAGTTTCAGTTCCCCATCTATCAGTCACTACAACGTTATGTCGACTGACAAATGGGGTCTCACTTGGGAGCCCCAATCACCTCTGAGTTTTAGAAAAATCCACTCATTCAGATTTTTGCTTCAGAGCCGAGTGGTTGCACAGTGATCACTCTTACAGTCACCAAGCAACGAAAAAAGTGCTACAGAAGATCGTTCTACACAGTTGGAGAGAGTGCATTCAGCGGTTTTCGACTTATCAGTGCACAGTTAAGTGCAGTGAAATTCCCCTGGGTGCTTCCCTAAAAGAGCAAGCACGGTCGGCAAGCATCTTTTTAAAGATGCCTTTCTTGTCCATGTGTTTCTGGATGCGGTCGTTTCCTGTCTTCATCTAACGGCCACGGCTCTGTCTCACATGTCTGGGGCGAGAGCATGCTGAGGCAGTGTTTGTATATGGTTCATGCCATAGTTTTGGAGTTCCCTATGTTGTTGCCCAGCACACTGCCTCTGTACAATGCAGAGCCACGGCATGGTTAACTCTTTGGGAGACCTGACGGTTACATGGGAGCACTTCTGCCGTCGAGCTGCCGATTGATGGCACGGGTCCTTCGCACGGGGAGCCCAGCGTGTCATTCGGCGCTCCGGGTAAGGATCAGATGTTCGATTGCTGCATCGGAGAGCGGGGTAGATGTCCTCTGCAGGGGTAGATGAAGCCGCCGAGCTTCACCGTTCTGGCGTAGTCGCTCAGGCTGAGTCGGATGCAGAGTTGACGGTCATGCTTGCCCGGGCCTCCGCGGGCATCGGAATCAAGTGGATCCCTCCACCTTGTCCTGAGCACTCGCAGTGTCCACAGCTGTGTTCCGCCCCTGTGCCTTTCTTCCCAGAAGTGCATGACACCATGTCCAGCCACGATGGCGACACGCGATGATTCTATTTTAGAAATGGTTTATATCTCTGCAACGTCTCGGCTGGAACAACAACAGAAAGTGCTAATCTCAGGTACTGTTTCTGTGCTTTATGTAATGTTAAAAGCGTCTGTGTGAGTTTTAATATCATTTTGCGTGTTTTTATAACCGTACTGAAAGCAACCTCAGATTTTCAAAATAAATAAAAGTGAACAAGAACGTTTAAACTGTCAACTCATTGTTAACAGACAACTGTATTCTATGACAACGATTGTTTCAGTAACTCAGTATGTATTTTTTATAATGTTAAAATGGTGTAATATTCATGAATTTGATTATGTACTTATCCATTTCGTTGCGAGTGCCGGGAGCTTGCCGAGAGAGCCCACCATTGGCTTCTGATTGGCTGTGATTTTAATCGCATCCCATAGTCGTGTCGCATCTGGTGTGGACAGACAAATTATCTGTCGCTGGAATCTTATCGCGTCTGGTTAGAACACGGTCTGAGGAGGTTCAGAAATTGTGCAAGGCACCTTTCACTAACCTCGATGGTGGGGCTGCCAAGGTGGAGCGTGTAATTGCGGTGCACTTGTGCCTGCCACCTCAAAGGCCTGTAAGACGACGGCAGTCCTGGCTGCTAAGGCTTACAGTGCCACTAGCCAGGCTGCCTTCACCCTGCATGTGATGGCCATCCTGTAACATTCTCATCTATCTCAACGACTGGCTCATTCTAGCTCACTCTCAAGGTCTGTTGTGCGAACACAGGGACCTGGTGCTCAGGCACCTCTGCCATCTAGGGCTTAGGGTCAACTGGGAGACGAGCAAGCTCTCACCTGTGCAGAGCATTAGAGGTCTTCACAGTGAACCCGAGACCCGTCAACCCGGGACCCGTACGGGTTCGGGTCTATATTTTAAATGATCAGCCGGGTCCGGGTCTGGTCCGAATCTATTACTTCGGGTCCCGGGTCTGTTTAACATTGTGTGTAATACCCGTGCGATCGGAGTCATCAGATCAGACTCAGAGAAAACCCGGCCGTGATTAGACACTGCTTGTGTTTTTTTGTGTGTTTTTTTGTAACTTGCAACTTGTAAAATTAGGACACTGAAAATAAATTGCGTTAAAAACCATATTTTAGGTTGATCCAGCTAGCGCGCATGTGCAGTCTCAAGCGCGTGTCATGTTTCTATGGCAACCAGTTACCAGAGCTTCAGTGAGGGGCCGCCAAACCGCGCTTTAGATTTTACAATATAAATTAACCGTCTTGTTTAATCTTAAAGTTTTAGTGGTCAGATTCAGACTCGATGCAGAGCAGAGAGCACGGAGATGATAGCAAATAAATAATGTCAGCGGCCATGGCACTGAACGAGCAATCGTTATTATAGTTCAAAAGGGCAAACAGTCAAAGTTATTTTGCGAGTTAACTCGAGTCAGAATGTAAGTTACATGTGCAAAGTTGCATTTGTCATCCGTCACCGTGACATCAAGTGGATTTTTGAAGCTGAAATAATGAGTGGATTAAGCTTGGACTTGAAATAACGAGAGGAATAACATGGATAACTTTCTTGTTGGAGGATTGTAATGCATGATCACAGCCAGTCAGGTAACGTTAACGTTACAAGGAAGGGAGAGGAGACTACTACGCTACCACGGCTCCTTAAATTAGGTAAGACAAAAAGTTGTATTTTTCGCAACAGGTTTATTGACTTGTAACAGCAGTTTAAGGTGGAATATGTGACAATCGGGTCCAGTCGGGTCTGTGTCTTCCCGGCGGTTTCGGGTCCAGCTTTCAAATAATAGACGGGTCCGGGTCGGGTCCGGTTAGGCATTTCTCGGATCTGCACGGGTCCGGGTCCAGCTTTTGAAATAATAGACGGGTCCGGGTCGGTTCGGTGTAGCACATTACGGGTCTCTTTCGGGTTCGGGCACGAATTTTTGGACCTGTGAAGACCTCTACAGAGCATCTCTTTTCTTGATATGGAGTTGGACTCGGTCAGTAATCTCACCAACGCATCTTACCAACGAGCACGCACAGTCAGTGCTGAACTGTCTGAATATGTTCAGGGGTAAGAAGGGTCCTGCAAAAAGGGTTGGAGTGGAGACTGTCCCCCTCTCCCTTTAGGTGTATATGGCCTCCATTGGGGCACATCACGTTGCAGTTGACTGTAAGTCACCAGGAAAGCACGACCTGGTCGTCAGGTGTCTGAGAGATCAGGCCAAGTTTCCTCCCAGGCCACACCTCATCCCCTCCTGGTCTACAGAGAGCTCCCTTTGAGCTGCTTGAGTCAGTTGATCCTTCAGGAAGTGGTATAATTTTGGTGGGAATACAACAGCAATAACATTAATAAGTATTAGCAATTTTATGATGCTAGTTGGTAGCCTCACTTTAAAACACTCAGTCCTGTTTGCTATTCGCTAGGCCACGTTTGCTACTCCAGCTCTCAGGAAAATGCAGTTGTCTAAACGAAAGCACTTCGTCCTGATCTGATTTGCAGTCTGGATCAAACAGATTGTATAATGAGGCTTATGATTATAAACCATCTTTGTTTTTCCTTGTCGAGTGTGAGTGTGATTTGGTTTTTCTGGTCACGTTCTATGGCATCCTGATTAAATGCCAGGATTACCATGTGCCCTTTCTTCAGTCCCACTGGCCTATTTTGGTCTTAAACACAGCAGTCCTGTCTTTCCCTCCTGTCCTCCTTCAATCCCTCTTTTACTTTCTCTTCTTGTTTCTCTCTCTTACATTCCATCTTGAATCCTGACCTGATCCCTCCACTGTATGATTTATGATTTTCACGTTATAGGTATACGTTTCCTGAAATATGGCATCTCCGTGGAGAACAACATGCTCCCAGAGAAATCGTGGGATTCCCAGTATGTGACAGAGGGAGTGTGTTTTATTCCTTGAGACACACGGGTGTGCTGGAGGCCTTTCAGCCATCACACTGAGGTGACTGATGGATGGATTGATCTCCTGACATTAGCACAGAAACTCTTTAGATCGACGTAAGCCTCAGTGCTTGATTTAATCATTAAGTGTGGTGCATTTATGTGAAATAAACAAGAAGTAGTGATATGTTAAATACACTGGATTAATATAGTAACATCAAATATAAAATTGCTTTAAAGATGCATTCAGTTGATCTTTAACTATTGTTAGCATCGCTGTTCTTTGCATACTTTAAGTAGCCTACTATACTGCCATCTATAGATCGAGTGATGTAAATTACACTGATACTAGTGAGTTTTAAAGAGGACTCTACACTTGGGAAGTGTTATATGTATCGTCTATGATAATATCGTAATTGTTGTTTTAATGATTCGTGAGCTAACATTATCGAGTAATGTTCAAAAACTCACTGTGCAAAAAACAAACAAAAACACCTTGAGAGTGCAAGAGTTCACTGCCTAATGTAGCCTTGTAGAGTGCAATGAGAATGCCTAAAAAATTCGAGATATGGGGAATTCTATGTTAAATATTAATTGCAATTGCCAATGTGATAATTTTGTTCGATAAACGTTTATAGTGTGAGAAAATTCTAGTCAATATTAGCTGTTTTTGCTCTATTTCGCCAACAAAAATTGTTCCAAACAAAGCCACAGACGTAGTGCACACAAGACGTAGTGCATCTCCGAGCAACACAGCAGTGTGTTTTGTTGTTGAGTGAGTCTGAATGTTTTAACCGATCGGGTGAGTAAATGATTCAATGGTCCGTTCATAAAGACAGACAACTATTATGAGTACAGGCTTCATCTCATATGTGTACACCGTTCAGATGACTCTTCACAAGAACTCAATTTATTTCTCAATGTGTATAAATTTGTAAATTAGCACCAAACCACTGAACGCACCTTTACACCTGAACTGTGTAATTTTTGCACCTATAGTGGCACCAACTGGAACTGCACAAGTAATGATTCTTTCCAAAAAGGTTTCCTTAACATTTCATTGTTTGTACAAATAAGTGGTCCTGTACTAAACTCATGCTATTGGTTGAGCCAGAAGAAAGGTTCTTGGCAGCCATTTCTATGTAGACAATAGACATACATCTCCTATCTACTTGAATGGAGAAACGGTCAAGTTTACCATATATTTCAACTCTATGTCAAATCAGCAACATTTTCAGGTCTTATGAATGACATAATTTTCAGAGACATAATTTTAGCTCTACAAATAATTTTCAATCAATAATGGTTTAAAATGATTTTTCCAGCTGTATTCTTATACTCTTTTTTTATGTAACTCTTTAATTAATTTCATTCATGTTTAAAGATAAGATCTTCTCTCAGACACCTTTCATACGTTCGGGTCAACCACAACATAGCACGATCTGCTCCAATCTCAGTGTAATTAGATTGGGCCACATCCAGATGTATCTCTGGCCAGCTGGAATAGAGTTCTCTCTCTCTCTCTCTCTCTCTCTCTCTCTCTCTCTCTCTCTCTCTCTCTCTCTCTCTCTCTCTCTCTCTCTCTCACAGTCATTCATGCCATGTGGCGTTCAAATGATGGTGGGTTTGAGAGCTCTCATCTTAGCTACACTTGTCATTTTCTTCAGCTTGCTGTGTTGATGGAAATTGCTGAGACACACACAATCACCACATATTTTCTGCTTGACATCATGCCCTATTGTCAGTTTCTCCATAGTTTTGTACTTAAAGGTGAATGACTGACAAACACTCCCCGCATTTGCCATTGGTCATACACAAATATTTTAATTTCTTGTATATATATATATATATACATACCTTTTGGTATAAAGTGGCCACAATATAGAAAGAAATAAAAATACATAATAATAATTAATAACTAAATACTGGTTTTAAAGAAGAAGTGTCAAGTCTAACTGCCATAATGGAGACAGCAGTAAACTGATTCATATTTCTTGAAAACCAGTAAGCTGGTGTGGTGGGCGTTCTGGCATCTGCCATCGCATCATCCAGGTGGATGCTGCACATTGGTGGTGGTTGAGGAGATTCCCCCCTACCATATGTAAAGCACTTTGAGTACCCAGAAAAGCGCTGTTTAAATGTAACAAATTATTATTATTATTATTATTGAAAGCTTGATGGAAATTTGTCTCAGCTTCAGCAAATACACATCTCTTGGAAAAGGTTCAAGAGTCTTTGAATCCCTCCCTCTCATCTCCTAAACCACACAGTCATTTTTAAAGCTTTTTTTGCAAATTGTGAACTCCATGGCGTAAGGGTAGCCATATTTTAATAATGGCGAAAATACATTGAATATTATTTTCCAGGCTTCCTGCACATATCATCATGCAACAGATTAGAACAGGATTTGAGGAGCTTAGCTGATGGACACATGCTGTCCCCAAACACCCTGCACATACAAACACAGAATCAGCAGAATGGAGGTACAAAAAGGGATGGATTTAGCGGGAAAGTTTTAATGCCTCTCACATACTAGTACTTATAAAAGTGTCACATTATCCTTAGTGACTACACTAATGCATTCCAACCTTCATGCATCATTCATGGATAATATGTGCCCCTCCTCCCCAGAGACATCTGACATCTACAGAGAGATTAGTGGCAGAGGTTGGTGGGCTTGGGTCATTGTCATTTTCCCTCTGACCACTCCAGACCACTTCACTCTGGGTGACATCACATAATAATTGTTTAGATTTTGCATCACATTTATGTGAGAAGTTGGGTATCATAAAAGTACCTGCTGAAGCAGCAGCTACTTAGTTTGTTTTTATTGATGCAATAAATCAATAAATCAATGATAATGGATACCAGTGGCTGTAGTGATAATATCATACATGAGAATTTGTATCAGGAATGCAATAGTAGAAACACTAATGGATATAATCAGTCAATTATCAATTTGATACACACATTTATTTTTAATTTATGTTTTATTTAATTTGAAACAGGACTTGACCATTCAGAAAAAGAAAGCAAAAAACAGTACTAAAGTTATACACTGTCATTTCCTTTTCTACTTGTAACAGACATCTGCTCACTACAAAGTGTCTTGTAGTGTACATTTGTGCTTTGTTCTTAAAAAGCCTTATCTCATGAGATATATTTAATGATGTATAGGATTAGAATGAATCATTTATACAAGTCTGAATTATATAATATTTGTGCGCTTATGTAAGAAGCACGGATGGGCACCATTCCCCCGCCCCCATCCCCCCCCCCCCCCCCCCCCCCCCCCGTGAGTCTGGACCCCAGTTACAGTGCAGGTCAATCCTGCTTGATCCTGCATAGATTTAAAAGTCAGGGATTTTAGAAGGACTCAACGTCTATCATCAAATATGCTTATCCTGGCCCCTGTTTCTTTGGCTATGTGTGTTTGCGTGTAAGAGAGATGTTTTTACTCAAAAATAGTATAATTTGACCATTGAATGCCTTAAAATCTTCTATCACTGATGTTCTCTACTCTCAACCTTTTTACATAAGCAAGTACAGAACATTGTGTCTTATTTATATTTTGACCTGGTTAGAAAAATCAGCTAGTTTACTTGTGTGTTGAAACATTTCATGTTTACTAGAAAATTCGTGTTATTAAGAACTCTTAGGCGACTATGAATGTTTTATCATGCAAGGAGCCATTAGCAACACAATGTAGTTGTGATTGGTGTACGAGGGAAGATAACTCAGCTGAAACAATTGCATGCTGATGTTTGTGCTGTAATGAAGGGCTTGTGAATAGCTTTAATTGAATCCAGGACTAATTGGTCTCAGTACCTCAGCTGTGTTTCAGGCTGACTGCTGAGAAGACTAGTGTTGTTGGCTTATAAGGGTAAGTTTACAGGACAACAGTGTACTAAAAACAGGAAAAAATGTCCTTCACATTTTTTTGCGTACAGACAGCACCATTGTCAAAATGATCCCTAAATCCCAAAATGAAGATTATGGAATACTGGATTCTAAACAACAAAGAAATGCCAGAATTTATCAAGACCTTGAGGCAGATAGGAGGGAGAAACACCTCAAATGTGCCGCTCTCAAGTATAAGGGGCTTTCCTTGCCATTAAAGGTGCTCTAAGCGATGTTGGGTGACGTCACTTCTTGTTGACGTTCAAAGTATTGTCAAACAAAACTAGCTCGACCCTCCCTCCTCCTCATCCCCTCCCCCTCCCTTCCGTGCTTCCTGAAACAGTCATGAACCATTTAGAAAAAACAAACTGGATTTACCCACCTTTCCAGCAAAAACAGAGCCTCCTGAATGTCGGATTGGAAGCCCTTCTGCCGGCGAAGTTCTTGCCACCTTTTGAACGCTTTTCCGATGTAAATTCGGGACTGCGCGCATTCCTTCTTCTTTTCCCTATTCTTTGTTATTTGTTCATCGTCTCTTTGGTCGTGTGTCGGCCATATCAAAATTCTCAAGAATATACATTTTTAACGTTAATCATTGTTGTTGTCTAGGACATGTCTCCTCTATAGCTAACTTCCCTATTCATGCTTCTCTCACCTCCACTCCCCACACCCCCCTTCATGTGTACACGCACTAACCCCCCCACCCCCAAGTCAGTTATTGCATTAGCTTAAGTTTTCTTTACGTTACTCAACCGTTACGTAATTCCACATCAACGAATAATGCTTGATACCATAGGCCTGTCCAAACTGGACAATGCTGTTTGAGGACATGCACTGGGATTAGGCTATGCGTTTCCAGCCATGTTTAAGTGCAAATTACGGAATTTACATTATAAAATGGGTGGAAGGCAACTGATGTAATCTATGGGAAAACAGGATTTAAGGCTCTGCATGACAATTAAAGCAGCTTTATAGAGGAAAATCACTTAAGAGGCAGAACTTTTTCATGGAATCTGTCAACGACTCAGCATCTGCCCCAAAGTTACGTCACCAGCAACAGTCATTGTGCAGCATTTCATATTGAAGTGATCTCAAAAAAATCCCAGCAAATGCTTGCACTCCATAGGGTTAACCATTAGCATGTCATGATAAAAAAAAAACAGGAGTGGATTTTTAGGAAATTGAGTGTTACTTTGAAAAGTGATGCCTCAGACTGCAAGACAGTAGAATTTAAATCATGAAACTCATGACAGATAAAATATACAGTGGAAAGAAACAAACATGCTGTAACATGAGGTTGTTATTACTTTTTAAAAGAGCCTCTCATTGAAAATGTATTATTTTTTATTTAATAAAGATTTTATCTTTAATGGAAGTTGGTCCTCAGTGCAGGTTCTCATTGTGTAAGAAGCCTCAAGTGCTTTATATGTCATATGCTCTACTTGTTATCAAAGTCTAGCTCAGTCGCTAAGTGAATCAGTTGTTTGACTTTGATGATGGAAAGTGCGATATCTTTAGAGCTCCCTTAGGAAATTTGTTTTAAACCACACACACATTATAATTCCAGAGACAGCATATGAAATCCCCAGAAGGGTTTCTGTAGTAATCATCAAATATAAATAATGAGGAGCAAAACAATATGTCTCCTCAGTGCAATGTTTTATTTAGGAAGTTAAACTGTATTTTGTGTGTATTTTCTCGACAATTATTATACCCATTTCACCTCAGTAAACCCGGACAAGTTCCTAATAATGAAATATCTGTCAGGACTTGCCTTAATCAAGATTTACTCCAGATTGTCTTTCTATTTGGCTTACCTGGGCCAAAGTCTGTCTGTCTGTCTCTGTTTGTCTATCTCTCTATAGTAGTTATACAGTATATGCAGTGTTTATGCATTTCAATTTGCATGTAGTTAGTTTTATATGTGCATATGTGGTTTTTATTCAGGTAGATTTCACCTCTTTGAACATCAGTTTACCTGCATTAACTGTATAATGTACAAGACACAAAATAACAACATATTCACCTCCCAAATCTTCGGCCCCTTTAGGAGGGAGACATTCTCTAGTGACTGTTTGTCTTGACAACGGAAGCACTTTAATTTCATCAATTAGATTTAATTGACAACAGATGCTGCCTTCCTGTTGATTGGAATTACAGAAGTCTGACACTCTCAGTTAAGCTGTTATGTCTGACTGACAGCTACTCCACGACTGTATCTGTTTCCGAAACCTCTGGCAGCTGCCTCACTGTCCAGTCACTCTATAACTAAACAGGCGATGTTTTGTCTCTTTAAGGAAACTGATTTCAATCTGGCTTCCAGGCCACAAAAAGTCATGTCAAATGATGATCTAATGCTTTAGTTATGCATGTATGCATACCATTCAAAAGTTTAGAGCCTGTAAGATTTTTGTAATGATTTTGAAAGAAGTGTCTTATGCTCAAGGCTGCAATTATTTATTCAAAAAATACAAAATTATTGTGAAATATTATTAGAATTGAAATAAATGGCTTCTATTTTAATATATTTTTAAATATGATTTATTTATATGATAGCAAAGCTGAATTTTCATCATCATTACTCCAGTCTTCAGTGTCACATGATCCTTCAGAAATAATTCTAATATGATGATTTGGTGCTAAAGAAACATTTGTTGAACAATGTTGAAAACAGTTTGACTGCTTAATATTTTTGTGGATACCGTGATACATTTTTTTCAGGATTCTTTGAGCAGAAGGTTAAAAAAACCCAGCATTTATTTGAAATAGAACTCTATTGTTACATTATAAATGTATTTTACTGTCACTTTTGATCAATTTAATACATCCTTGCTGAATAAAAGTATTACATTTCTTTACAAAATCTTACTCGGCCCAAAACTATATATAATATTCATTAAAAACCCTTACCAATTATTTTATGACTTTCAACTTCTATCGCATCACAATTTCTGTTCTTTCCATTCTTTCCATTCACCCTGAAGACATCTTAGTGGATGTCTTAGAGAATGTTACCTTGTACCTTGTCTTCTTACCCTTGTATACTCTGCTAAGAGCCTTTGAAGAAGACTTATGTAAACAGCTCAAAGCTCACAAAATGCACTGAAGGGAACTTGGATGTGTACAACTATCTCATGTCCTCATGTGGAGTTGGGCAGTTCTCAGAGGAGTAGCAGGGGGTCGGTGCTGACAGCGGTTAATGTATGTGGACAGTCTTCATGTCCTTCCTGCTGGCCATTAGTCTCCTGGTCCTCTGGAGGAGGAGGTTGTGCAAGGTCCTAATCCTGCTGAGAATAATCCCTGTCCTTCTCTATCCTACGTTTCCGGGCCATTTTAGTCTTTTCTCACTAGCTTTGAATGTTCTTGTCTAATTCTTGCTTGCAGTTTGGGAGAGGAACCAAGGCCTCGTCCATTTGTTTTAACTGTTGCCAGTGTACAATAAGAGATTTTGAATTCATTTCTGTTTGTTTGGCTCCTCCGTAATTACAGAAGGGACATTTCTGCTGACCCTTTTAACTTTGCCAAGTTCATCTTTCTGTTGCTGTTGTTGTGTGTTTTTTAATTGATCCACTCGCACTAACTGGCTATTGTTTATTGCTGCTTTATTCATTGGCGCTGTAATTGAAATTAGATTAATCAGGATCTCTTGTGCCAGGGAACGCTCTGCGATGGGACCAGAACCGAGAGGCTGTGACTCTCTAATGAAGGCCACACCAACAATGAAACCCATGTGAACCATGAGCACCAGAGCAGATCTGTTGTTCCTGGGATAAAAATAGGCAGCTGACTCTCGGTCCAACTTTCTATTCATCTGTTTGTCATGTGAAGCACTGTTTTTGTGGGTGAAATGAGCAATAGAAGACTGACATGAGACTCAGAGGTCATAGAATGAGGGTCAGTCTCTATTTTCACACACTTCAGGGACGGTTTCATGGACTGTGAGTGTAATTATGAAGGATTTGTTGTGTCATTACTATAACATAAGAACCAGGTGACAGGCTCTTGTTGTGCTAGTGGGCGGTAAAGCATTGTTTTGTGAGTTCTTTTGGGTTGTTTGAGTTCACCTCTGTTGTGTTTAGGGCACTGGGGGCATTGTGAAGCCTGCTGACGCATTCAACCTCCCCGGTGATCTGGGAGGGAATGTCACTGCACAATGCGCAGCCATGGACACGCACAAACACCCTTGCAGATATTACTGCCGTGTTATACTAATAGAGTTATTGTTGATCTTTATACAAAACTGAGAACTGGCTTGTAGTTTGTATACTTTGCTCACAAAGTGGCGGCACGAGAGAGTAACATTACATCTGTGCAAAGCGGAATATAAATATATTTAACATTTTAATATGAAGGAAACTTTTTACCTGCTTTCTTTACTGCTACTTTTTAAATGCCTTTTGCGTACATATTTTTGCCCCAGACCTAGACTTTCAATCATAAAATATTATATTTTACACAGTGGTGTAGTCTAGTTTTTTGTAGTGGGTATACTGTAATATAACCCCCCCCCCCCCCCCCCCCCCCGCCTCATACTCACCCATCCCAGAGCGTCACCCCCCCATAAGCACCACCACACTCACTAATGCATACAGTATTCATCCATTGAGAGCATTATGAAATATTAGGTGTAATCAACATGTCAGATTATTATAAGCAACACAAGACTTTAACAGCCAATGACATTTACAGCTGGGGAGACTGGACTGATTTTCTACTGTTTAGTGTTAATCACCATCTAATTTAGCCAGTTAAGAGCTACATTTAGCCTTAGATGTTATATGAATGGTCCCTGAAGCACAGGCTGACCATTTTCACAAAAAAGAAAAGAAAAAGAAACATTATAGGCACAAATACAAATTTACTTTTAGAAATGGTGCTTTAAAAAAAAAAGAAAAAAAAAAAAGGTGTTATTGTTTTGGCAAGTTTACTGTTTAAAATTAAAACATGTATGAAAACTTGTGTGATATTCCCTTAAAATAACGTTTTAATAGATTTTATTATTATTATTATTTTAAAATTAATTTTACTGTGCAAATTCTTTCTAATTTCTTTGAGTTAGACCGAACTTTTATTTTGGTGGGTTGTAGACATTTGAGTTTCTGTGTGTTTTAATAAACTATTATTATTATTATTATTATTATTATTATTATTATTATTAGGCCTACTTGAAGTATACTCTGTGCAATAGTAATATATTTCTGTTATAATTTCTTCAAGTTATACCGAACTTTTATTTTGACAGGTTGTTGTGAAGACATTACAGTTTCTATGTGTAGGCTAACTTATGAAACTATAAGATTGAATGACGATAGTTTTATCAAATGAAATGGTGAAATTCTCGTGCAGTGACTCTCATAGCAGCTCTGCGATGAAAGTGCACATGTGTATCCTATCCTACATCATGTCTCAATACAGTGAAACGCTGAAAAAACCACGAGCGTGAGTCACGCGTGCTTCAGTGTGTGTGTGTGTGTGTGTGTGTGTGTGTGTGCAACTGTGCGAGTGCATAGTGGAGCACACATTGAGCGCTCATTCCCAGAGACGCGTAGAACAATTGCAGTCTCTTTTAACTTCAGTATTCACAGACGTTAGTCCATATCGAGATTTGATTCATTGTACAGCCCTACTTTTGATTTATTTATTCAAAAATAGCAAAATTCCGTGACGGTCTGCTTAGCAAGCTCCATTTGTGACTGGATTCTGCGATTCGGTGTCGCTTCACAAACACTGACGGGGTGAATTTATGAATGAAAGTGAAAGTTCTGACACAAAACGAAGTTGTTTCGTATCCTCACGATTTTTTAAGTGGGTATACGGAAATCCTTGGCCTTTTCTAGTGGGTATACGGCGTATACCTGCGTATCACGTAGACTACACCACTGATTTTACATTATAACTGTCCCTCAATTGTGGGTTCATTTCTATTATGGCCAACAATTTTGCCAACAAAAAGTTAGTGTACTGGAACACCGAAATATGAGATGTGTTGTGTGATGAAAATAAAGAAAAATGCAAGGTCACCATCACTTGTGAATAAAATTCTGATTGTGCATAATTTCCGATCTGTAATATTGACACTTAATTAAAAAATATTACAATTATGTGAAATATGAATATGTGAAAATTGTTTTAAGACAATTTACTTTCTAAAGGTCCTCTGGGCCAAATGTACCCATTCATGGAAATAAAAAAAACATAAAACGTGTTTTTACAGACATAAAAAGACTTTCTATCTAACAATTTTGGGGGGAAAACAGTGTGAGAGGATCAGACAAGCAATTTATTTTAGTTTCTCTACATACTCTCTGTCTTTCAGTCAGTCATGATAAGTGACAGACTCCAACGTTACACATATTCTGAGATATTTGTCTGTCAGTACTGAAATAAATCAGGTTTCAAATTTGTACAAAGAGATGAGGCTTTTCCCCGAATGGAACAAAGCCGGTCTCTGGGGTTTCAACACTTTTCAATCAGTATCTTGGATGCTGACGTCATGGCAACGGGCTGTGTAGGAACGAGCACAATTGCAACACTTTATAGAGAGCTCAAGGCTGACTTTGACACTCCCACCATCTTAGAGCATGTAAAACTGAATCCAGGCAAATAAGTGGCCACTCTCACTGACCCGATTCTGTCGGCAGGCTGCAGGCTTATCAATGGAACTGGCCAGGTGTCACGCTGTGTCAGTGAATAGCTTGTTAACAGAGCAGCGATGGACTGGGAGCAGCAGTAATGCCGTCGGAACTGCAAGAAAAGCTCCTGAAAATCACACCAATGCCTCAGTCATATAGTTGTCAATTCTCTCTGAAGCTCAATGAATGACGTCTGATAAAGTCATTTTGTTGTTCTGAGTGATCAGAGTAAAAATGTTTCTCTGTATGGGTTCTGCCGATGAATATTTAAAGAATTATTTTATTTTTACTCTTAAAAGGATAAATCACCCAACATTTTACACTATGTCATCATTTACTCACCCTCATATGTTTTGAAACCTGTATTTTTTCATTGGATGCAAAAGTTAGGCAGAATGTCCAAGGTGCTCTTTCCCATACAATGAAAGCGAATGATGACCACGGCTGTCAAGCTGGATTTTCATATGGCTTCAAAATACTCAAAATATAGTTGCTTGGTGCTTTTTTTGTCCTTTTAGGAGCTTGACAGCTTTGGTCCCAATCACTTTCATTGGATGGAAGAGGGAAGCTCAGACATTTCTGTGAAATATCTCCTTTTGTGTTCCACATTTAAGAGTTTGAATATTTTTGGGATCTATACCTTTAAGAGAGACAAAAGTAGGCTATATGACAGCACATTCTACTTACGCTGTAATTATTATGTGATTGAAAGAATTGACAATTTTTTCTCTGGAATGATCCATATTCTTAATTGCATGATGTACTGTATAATTACAGGGAAGACTCTCTGAGACACATGTGCGTTGCTCTATGATTTATACTTGGACTATTCATGTAGCTCAATGTGTGTTTGTGTGTTTTTGGCAGGTATACACGAGTTCCCTGATGATCTTTTCACCAACCAGGAGCGAATGGAGGGGGCCGTAGCCTTGCATGTTCTGTTTGTAAGTATCTCTACCATCTGCTTTTTCTTTACAGCATTTGATAAAATAGTTTGAATGCCTTATTCTAGCTGAAATCTATAAAATTACATGGACACTTGAAGTCACAAGACTGTGTTCCATTCTAGAGTCAGGGGCTCAGGGCCTTCTGACCTTACCTCTATTATTTGTTACAATGACTGCAAAGGATTTTACAAGTGACTTACTCATTGGTACACATGAGTGAATTGATTATGTTAATTTTCAGGTTATATTACCTCACTCGAATAGAGGTGTTCAAGCAGAGAAGGGTTTGTACAACTTCAATTGTTGTTGTGAGAGCTTTATTAACCAGTGCAACAAATCAACTCAAATCAAATCAGTTGTCACGTTCAGATCTAGAACTTGATGAAGCCTGTACTCATTTCAAGAGTTTTATTTCAGTTGGCATGCTTTAGTTCTTACATGAAATACTGTTTACCACAGTGATATAGAGTGCATATAGAGAGTGGAATGGGTTTTATTGTCTGGCAGTCTATGCCTGATGACACAATCATTTGTTTACAATAATACACAATAGAGTTCCCTCTGCCAACAGTATTTCCTATAGTGTCTGTTCTTTTATGGATTGTTTTGAGTGTTCTCTGGAGGCATAAAAAGGAGCCAATTGGAATAGCACTAAAAGTTGTAAGCATTGTAACCTGGGTGGCTGTTCTGAGTCATGACTCAATAGAATAGTTTTTCATTGAAGTGTGTTTCATTGAAAAACTACCAGCCCTACTCTACGGCCAAATAAACACATATACATATTTTTTCATATTCCTGAAGCAATTATCCTGTCTCTTAGAAATGAAAATAACTTTAGTTTTTGAGAAACTGAGAAATAAATGAAAATTGTTTTGTGGTAACTGACATCATGCAACAAGTGAGCTTAACTTATATTGAACCTGGAATGTGAAATTTTAAAGGAATGAGTGCTCTCTAAATAAATCCACTGCAGTTGGTTTTAATTAAATAAATTGAGTTGTTTTGTTCCACCACCATAATCGTAAGCCATCACAGGGACGCCATGCATCAGGCCTTTCTGCCTCTGTAGGCCATGTCTGAGCAACATTTAAGTGAAACATACCATGTGAAGCAGGTAATGATGCAGTACTGTGTGTTCCCGCTGAAAACCCTTGCAGGGTTGGTTTGACACTGCCATTGTTGTGCATTGTTTAGATAGTTGCCCATGTAAGCAGAGACTGAGTGGATGGTAAAAGCCGCAGCGAAAACCCTCTAAGACTCCCTCCGGCTGTTTACATGTTTTATTTATCTTTAGGGGCTTCAGTAGCCCAGCTCTGCCTTGTCAGAAGGTCAAGAATAAATGGAAGGGGGAGGGAATGAGAGTAGAGGGGGCAGAGATTACATAATGGGCACAAAGTGCGAGCATGGCAGCGTGGCGGCTGAATTAGATGCACTGATTGGCAAAGTCTTGGCGGGAAACAGTTGGCAAACAGGTCCCAGGGGTGAATGGGAGCTTGCTTTGACAGGACATTGTGTGCTTGCATCCATGTGTATGTATGGGAATGTTAGTTCTGCGTGAACCCATGCTTATTTAACATACAAAAATTATATAATTATAACTATTTAGTTAGTAAGTTTTGTTTTGTTTTGTTTATGTCATAATCACTAGCAGTGTTTTGGGATTTATTGTTTAAATGTATGCATTTGGCAAATGCTTTTATCCCAAAAAGAGATGTATTTAACTTATAAGGTATACCGTATACATTTCTATAAGTTTTTGCTTTCTCTGGGAGACAAATCCATGACCTTGGCTTTGCAGGCGCCATGCTCTACAGCAATAGGAATGTTCATGTTTTTAGTATGTTGGTAGGTAAATGCAAACGTACGCATGCATATGTGTTTTACATGTAGAGGGACAATGACATCTGCGATTCACACCCATCTGACCACAGCAGATGTTGGAGCAACTAATCCCCACACACAGCTTTTTTATGCAAAACATGTTCGAATGTAGGGGAAAAAACATCATGTTCATCCCTATTGAGTATGAGACAAATACATTTTGAACCCCCTCACTCTGTAAAGGGCACAAGCTTCCATCAGTGCCTTTCTGTCATCGGGACACTTTCTAAGAAAAGGTCTGAATAGTCCCAGTAGACGGCCGTCCCACTGGAGGGCAGATTGCTCTGAGAATAACAGAGTTTAATGGCGTTGACACTCGTGTACTCAAATGTGCCTGCACGCGAGAATTTCGCTTTGCACAAATTTCATGCGCTCCCTGCAGTCCCTGCTTTCTCTTTTTTTACCTTCTTATATAATGTGAACTTACAGAGGCTTCATCAGATGTAGCAATCTGATTTAAGGTGATATTTCTGCACTATTTCTAGATTATTATGATTTTCTCACCTGTCTTTCCGAATGCATATGACTTTCTTTCTTCTGTAGACACACTAAAGGTAAAGTTTTGGATATAATATCCTGACTGCTCTTTCCTGTATAGTGCAGTGGTTCTCAACCATTTCGACTCCAGGCCCCTGTTGTCCACAACAATAATCAAAGCCCCAATGACTTTTACTTTTTTTTTTTAATTTTGTACTCAAAATTTTGACCCCTTAAAATATTTTACATTTTAGCATAACTAGAAACATTTATATTCATTTAAAAAATGGCCCTGCTTTTATTCAATTACATGATTTTCCCAGGTCTAATCAGAACAATGCTTGTTTTGCCTTATCGTGAGCAATCTTGAGGCCCCCTTGGAAGTTTTCTGAGTGGGCCCCAGAACCCTGGTTGAGAGCCAATGGTGTAATGAAAGTGAATGAACAAGGTCTGTCAAGCTTCAAAATCACAAAAAGCTCCATAATATAATCATAAAAGTGGTAGCTGCAATAGCTGATTTTGGAACAGACCATAATTTAGGTTCTGGACTTTCAAAAGAAAGGTTTGAGCTTGAAGTGGAAACTCACTTTGTGAGTTGTTTTGTGTGAGTTCACTTTGTCATTATGTGTTCTCTCTCTAAAGGCCATGTATATGTTTTACGCACTGGCACTGGTGTGTGATGACTACTTTGTGCCCTCTCTGGAGAAGATCTGTGAGGTACGACATTCATTCATGTCTTAGCTAGTGTTCTACAACTGGTAAATCTTTTAAAGCATTTTTAAAGGTGAGATGTGTAATTTTTATTTAAAATATTTTCTCTTGTCCCGGTTTAAGTTTCTTTAAAAAAAATTATTTAAAAAAAAATAAGTTTTTAATATTTTTAAAATAATTTTTTTAAATATATGATTTACATATTTCTATATTCTGAACAATGGCAGATGGGAGGAGTGTTCCGGAAAATTTGGTTCAATTGACTCTTTTCATCTTTTGTGCCTCTCTTTCTGTCTGCGTGTGAACGTGTTGTAGCGCTTCCAACTCAGTGAGGATGTAGCAGGAGCCACATTCATGGCTGCAGGAAGTTCAGCCCCTGAACTCTTCACCTCAGTCATAGGTAAACATCTGGCTTATCCGAACACCGCCTGCCTTTGAAAAACAGTACCTCTCACATTTGAAAATAGACCTTTACATGCCCTCTGTAAGCCACCCTGTCTTCTCTGTGCAGGTGTATTTATCACCAAAGGAGATGTGGGAGTGGGCACAATCGTGGGCTCTGCTGTCTTCAATATCCTCTGCATCATCGGAGTGTGTGGGATCTTTACTGCACAGGTGCTCATTTCTTTGCACATAACCCAAAAGCTGTTTTACTAAATGAAATGAAAAATGAACAAGAGTGTTATTTTGTGTATGTAGCTTTGGGAAATCCAAGTCATATTAGTGAGTTGTTCCAGGCGGTTTGTGTAGAAGAACTAGTTCTAACAGTTCACTGATTCACTTTGGTTTTAGCACAAATGTCCCTGCGCCTTCTTGCATGTAGCAAAATATTTTGTTAAATGCTAGCGTTCATCACTATGTTTTTTAATTAATTATATAAATTAGGTTTCTATACATTTATCTTTTGAACCCAAATTGGAAAACTGTATTATATAACGTTATAGTTATATTCAAGGTACTGTATATAACAGTACCTTAACAGCATGCTTCCCCAAACCTGTTTACATTTTTAATGCAGTGTCTACACATTGCCAGTAAGACATTATTTTCCTTTAGACAGTCGACACAAATGTACTGAGCAAGCATTATGAATTCTCAGCATCTGTGAGAGGTCAACTTAGAGATGAATGAGGTGGCCTGTGCATCTCCCCTCTAAACCTCTGCCCTAAAAAAAAGCCATTGCTTAGTGCAGACTGACAGTGAGAAGTGAGCAGACTATTCTCAGGGGTCACTGAGAGTAGCTGATGAGGTCAGTCATGTTAGCTGTGGAGTTGCTTCTTTTTTTTCCATCCTGTCCGCTGCTTTCCACTTCATTCAGTCATTCACACTGCTTCGGTTTAACCTCCTGAGACCCTTACTATGTTAAAGAAAAGAGGATATGAAGTTATATCTATCTTTGCATTAGCATGGGAAACGGCTTAATCGTTTTTTCCTCTCCCAGTCTTTCTTCAGTCACCATCCGGCAGTGGAATAGTGGCATTCTGGGTAGTCTGATAGACCTCAGAATAGTGTCCTCACGCATATGCATACAAACAGGGTTTGAAATTAACGCTGTCACTTGCCAATTTGTCGTGTTACTTATTATGTTTGGTCACTTTGCTGGGGAAATTTGCGTATATTTAGCGCAAATACTTGTGAGTCATCATGATATACTAAATCATACTAGATATACTAGAGCAACAAATAATGGCACGCTTGTTAATTTGCATTGAAGCAATAGCGAAGATTAAAAAGTAGGGAGGAGATGATGACAGGATTTTGTTTGAATAAGAAATTAATGTAGGCTATGAAATCCAAATCCAAATATATATAAGAAAATGGGGATTTATCTATAGATAGATAGATAGATAGATAGATCTTTTTTTGGCTTGTAGAAATTCTGAATGGCTGGTAACTTAAATTTTTTAAATTCAAACCCTGCATACAAACAATTATATTTCTTTTTACCCTCTTTTCCAATATTTAACAAACATTAATACTAATTTATTTTATAAACAACTATTGATTTTAAACATTTAATTTGAACATATATACATAACTAATTAGTTTCATGTCCAATTCACACTATTAACTAGTTGCTTATTAGCATGTATATTATTAGGATATTGGCTGTTTATCAGTACTTATAAAGCACATATTAATGGTTTTTCTGCATGACCATATTCTATATCCTTACCCAATACCTAAACTTAACAACTACCTTACTAACTATTAATTAGCAGTAATTATGAGTTTGAGGCAAAAGTAGTTAATAGTTAGTTAATAGTGAGAATTGGACCCTAAACTAAAGTGTGACCATATATATGTATATATTTGCACAGACATACATGAAATACTGTAGCTTTGTATTTGTGCTCTTGATTTTCTAACAAAATTAGCATCCTATATTAGTGATGTCAGTAAATCACAAAATGACACTTACACTTACACATGGAGTCCATCAAAGTCAAGCAGGGGAAAAAGCACATCTGCAACAATGGAGCTTCTGGTTACCATGGAAACACAAAGCAAAGAGTGTCACCTGTGGTGTAAATTAAGCTGTGCTGGCGTGAGTGATGGCGCATTACTTTCGGTGCTCTGACGTAGATCAATGCTTTTTATGGAAGGATCGCCCTTCAAAACATGGCCCATTCAATATGGATTACTTCACATGGTTCAATCAGCTGGATTTCGGTACAGGATGTCATGTCCATATATGGTTCCTACTTCGTTCATTTCCTTCACTTCCGATTCACGCACTTAAATCATTTTCTTCACTTCCGATTCACGTACATTCAAATTCAGTATTCTAAATTTTATAAGCCAAGACCAACCATCCAACTTTTCCAAAAAATCTGGAAATAGTCACAGATTACACGTTATGTAAGATGTAAAGGCATGACAAGCACATTTTAAAATCCTTTAATACCAGGGTTTGCATGAGTCCATGAATGACAAAAAAAGCATGCAATTTTATTGTGTGGAATAGACTTTTCCAACTAAACTCTTTAATATTCTGTACAATTATCATGCAATATCATTATCAAAGATACAAAGAATTATTTTTGAAAGTTAATTTCAAAATCATCATATATACTTCTGTGTGTGTCCCATGTTTAATCAGTGTCCTGTAATATGCACATCCTTAATAAGTTATTATAACTTACTCTAGGTTTTTATGACTTCTGTCACCACAAATAAAGCACTTGTTCAAGATGGATGTTGGAAGTAAATCATTAAAATATTTACTTGTCATTGTAATGTAATAGAAGAGTTGTACTGCTTTGACACTTGCTCCACTCCATTGAACTCTTGCCCTAAAGGGTGTGTGTGTGTGTGTGTGTTAACTGTCTCTCATCCATCCTCTCTCTCATCGATGCAGGCAGTACGGCTCTCGTGTTGGACGTTAATGAGAGACTCTGTGTACTACACCATCTCAGTGACCGCTCTGATCGTGGTGAGTAGATCTCTAAGTGGCTTTTCATGCTCCCATAAAGCCTATGGGCCTCCTCACGCAGCAGGAGAGTAGAAGCAAGTGGCTCTCCCGTGGGGCCCATGGCCGGCAGCACAGGACTCTTATTTGCCCACACTCTCTGCATGTGTTCCCAGCACAGAGGAACAACAAACACCGATTAATAGTACACAGGACACAGAGTAACAGAGATGCTACACTGAACACCTTAATAAAAATTGGATTCACTGAAAGAACAAACTGTTTTGCAACAGTTTATACTGTTATTGTTGAAACATGGACTTTTTGGGGGGAAGTGGTGATATGTCTCTTAATTACTTACAGTAAATGGTTGTATATCTGTATATATATGTTTTTTTTCTGATTAGTTTGTATTTATGTATATTTATAACATATACAGTGGGGTCCAAATGTCTGAAAATATAGAATTCAAAAAATAAACCTGAAAATAAACAGTTCTTGTTCAGTGTTCACTATAATGATGCTGATAATGCAATTTATAACACATTAAATTAAATAATTAGACAAATGCATACCAGAATACTTGAAATTTTATATATAAAATAAACCTGTATATTAATGAAATGTTATCATTTTGAAAATGTTTACTTATCATGCTAATATAATTTTTTATATATTGTATTATATTATTATAATGTTTTTTATTCAAAGATTCAGCAAAAATTGCTATTTTATGCATTAGATCCTCAGGACCCATATTACAGTTAGATAATCCTGCCCTCTAGTGGTAATATGCAACATTTCTGAAATGTTTGAAGGAATTTGGCATTGCCATATTTGTCTATTTAATTTAACTTTTGCTCTCTTTTTTTTTTTTTCAAGTTCATCTATGATGAGAAGGTGACATGGTAAGATAAACGCTGCTGTTACTCCAGAACACCCTCTTCATTTGTCATATTACATTTGTTTCACATTCTCTTATGTATTCAGTCATTTATGCTACTTTATTTCTTCTCAGGTATGAATCGCTCATCCTAATAGTGCTGTACCTATTTTACATTATATTAATGAAGTAAGTTCTCCTTTATTCTGTTGCCATGGAAATGTTTCATTATTACATGGATTCATTGCTATTCATATCTACTTTGCATCAGTAAATCACATCACTGCTGATTTTATTAACTCTCCTTCCTTCGTGTTAATCAGATTTAACTCGCGGGTGGTTCATTACATCGAACGGCGGAAAAAGAACTCCGCAAATCTGGGTAACGGCACAGCCAGTAACACTGACATCGACGATGGGTGTGACGCCACTGTCGTGCTGCTTAAGAAAGGTAATGCAGTCCTGTTTTAAATGAATCACGTGTATAACTGCTTGGTGTGCCATCTAAATTTCTGCATTGTTGTTCTGTCACTCTTAGCAAATTTCCACAGGAAGCCATCAGTGCTAATGGTGGACGAACTCTTGTCTGCATACCCTCATCAACTGTCCTTCTCTGAGGCTGGAATGAGAATCATGATAACCAGCCACTTCTCCCCTCGCACACGCCTCACGATGGCCTCCAGAATGCTCATTACAGAGGTCAGTCACACACATCTGCATTCTTTCACATATATAGTTGTGTCAAACACAGAACTAGTTACATGCTTAGATTGTGCCTAGTTTTTTACAGGCGGTTAAACTGAGTTTGATCTCAAA
This sequence comes from Rutilus rutilus, assembly GCF_951802725.1. Classification (NCBI taxonomy): domain Eukaryota; kingdom Metazoa; phylum Chordata; class Actinopteri; order Cypriniformes; family Leuciscidae; genus Rutilus; species Rutilus rutilus. The sequence continues at coordinate 15,051,992 of NC_140225.1, forward strand.
TAATTTTTTTGTGAACAGCTAAATGTCTGTAAGTGAACATTGTCCCTCTCACATTGAAGTGTATTACGTAGAATTGATACACTTCCATTCAAAGTTTTGGGTCAGTAAGACTTTTAATGTTTTTGAAAGAAGTCTCTCACCAAGGACCATTTATTGTATCGGAAATACAGTAAAAACAGAAATATTTGATAACATTATTACAATTTAAAATAACTTTTTCTACTTTAATATATTTTAAAATGTATTTTATTCCTGTGATGGCAAAGCTGAATTTTCAGCATCATTACTTCAGTCTTCAGTGTCACATGATCTTCAGAATCCACTGATTTGATGCTCAAGAAACATTTCTTATTTTTATCAATGTTGAAAACAGTTGTGCTTCTTAAAGTTTTTGTGGTAACCGTGATACATTTATTCATTATATTTGATGAATAGAAAGTTCAAAGTGTTTATTTGAAGTAGAAATCTTTTGTAAAATTATAAATGTTTGTACTTGTGATCACTTTAATGCATCCTTGCTGAATAAAAGTATTAATAAAAAATAAAAAAACTTAATTTCATACAATATCCATACAATGCATCTCACTCTGAATAAAACTGAAATGGTAATTGTGAGATAAGGTTAAAATAAGAAATAGTCACATTGTGAGATATAATTAAATCTCGCAAAGTGGTGAAAAAAGAAAGTTGCAATGACCTTAAGTGGATATTCATTGTAGATGTTCTATTTATTTACTCAAGACTACTATGTGTGTGTGTGTGTGTGTGTTTGCAGAGGCAGCGTCTGATAAACAGTCGTTTCAGTAACGGCGACTCAGAGGTGACCGTAAAAATCCCTGGAAAGCGCGGGGTGGAGAATGGGCTGGCAGGACCGGACCGAGGCCTGAACGGGCGTAAGGGAGGTCACCATGATGACGACAGGGGAGGAGCTGAAGCTGGCACTGACACCGAAAACGAGAACGAGGACAATGAAAACAATGAAAACGATGAGGAGGAAGAGGAAGAAGATGACAAAGAAGGACCCTTTGTACCATACCGCTGCCCCGGTACATTTATTATTGTTGACTGACGAAAATACTAATTAAGAATATTTTTTTGCAAAGTTCTAGGTTTTAGGTTCAACCCCTAGAAATGGCCGTCTATAAACTGCAGCGGAGGAACCTTTTCATAGTTCCTAGAACTATTGGCGAAAGTACCCGGATTTTTAGTTGCATGCAAAACACCAGCACTGACCATTTTCAAAAAAGCTATGTAAACACACAGATTATAGCCTATATATTTACTCCAGAAACTAACTCTACGAACATGGAAATCAGTTATAGATGGGCCTCTTAACCTTTACGCTGAGGAGAAAATCAAACGCAACTTCGAGGGGACCAAGCGAAACATGATTATGTATTTCTGCTCAGCAAGCAACACTGGACATCAACCACACGGCATACGCTAATTCCTTTTCATATACTGTCTTTCTACGTATACCAGTTCTATCTAATGACGTATTAGACAGGACTTAGACAGATCGTAAACTAATGAACACGGAGAATGCGAGCACTGCATGCTCGGGCTCTGCCGTTCTCAGCGCTGTCAAAATAAAAGACGCAACAACAAGTGCAGCTTACGTCACTTCAGAGTTCCTCCTGGCGGTGCGAAGGCAACCAGGAAAATGTTCCTAAGGGATCCATTAGTTCTCAGAGAACCACCCTGGTGGCTAGTTCCTAGAACTAACCGGTGCGAAAGCCCCTCATGGCAGGAAGTGTTCTGTAAGCTGCTTTGAATGAGAGTGTTTGATAAAAGACTAATGACTCAAATGATGTCCTGATCTTGTGCAGGTGGGGGCTTTAATAAGCTAAAGTGGCTGCTGGCCTGGCCACTGAGTCTGCTGCTGTTCTTGACCGTGCCCAACTGCGCCTCGTCTCGTTGGGAGCGCTGGTATATGGTCTCGTTCATCAACTCCACCCTCTGGATCGCTTTTTTCTCTTACATCATGGTGTGGATGGTAAGGCTTGCTGCAGAAATATTGATTTTATAAATTCTTAAACTTCTTTTTTAGAATCGTTCAGTGACCTGTTGACACTTTCGTGGCAGGTCACAGTGATCGGTTACACTATGGGCATCCCCGATGTCATTATGGGCATCACTTTCTTGGCTGCTGGCACCAGCGTTCCTGACTGTTTGGCCAGTTTAATTGTGGCACGGCAAGGTAGGAACGAATGATTATTTCTTCACACTTTAGCATTATTATTTACACTCATTCCCTGAATAAAATAATCAGTTTGCTTTTGTGGCAGTTTGCCAGGAAGAGATTGAATAAATAATAGAATATATATTTAAAAAAAAAGAATAATTGTAATTAAAGCAGCACTAGGTAACTTTTCAACCTTCATAATATATTTCCAAGACTCTTGTGATGGTACATCGACTTACAATAGGTTGAATGACATGTCTGCCATAGCCTGACGGGGTCTGTATCGTTTTTAATCGTACTTTTAAACTTCGGGGTTCGGGTAGTAACCCCCGCGCACAAAAAGAACTACAAAATTCGACTGCTTTACGGCATAGGCTACCTCACTTCCCCCAACACGTCCTCACATGCTGTTGGACTTGTAAGTATATTGCTTATATTGTATATCACTCGGACAAGCTTTCACTCGTTGGTGTGAGCTAAAAAGCACCTGGCGTTCTTGTTGATGGATTAGTAACTTAGACATCTTCGGAGGCTAGCTGTGCTTGTTCGATGTCCGACGATTTGTAACGCGTTGTGTTTATTCCCCAATCGAACTCGTGTAACTGTCTGTCACACGTTCTACCGTCCACAGCATTACTTGATAGACAAAAATAGGACAAGAATGAGCATCAAATAGAAACAACCAGCTTACGGGGTGTTCGAGGCACAATACAGACTGCCGACAGTTAAACAGGGCGCGCGCAGCTCTTAAAGGGGCCACACCTTATTTCCACTCGTTACAGCTTCCTCCATCCGACTGAACAGGGACCGGTAATCCGGTATACAGGGGGGAGGGGATCAGGCCGTGAGTCACGCACTGCTCTGCGTGAGTGGTATTTACGACAGTAACGTTAAATACAAGTAGTCCAAAGCGACTCTAGGGGTCGTTGTTTGACCAAAACTGAAATCTTACCTAGTGGGGCTTTAACACATTGTTAATTTACATATACTACTGACATTGTAACAATACAAAGATGGCAGAATTTTGACAGACATTTGTTAAAACTACTGATCAAACTTCAGAATTTTTGTATTCCTGCCCCTGGACAGTCGGATCGATAAAGATGCGGAGTCAGAATCAAAAGTGCATTATGGGTGTTGAAGTTTTAATAGCAGATATTAAATTGTTTGTAGATTATGATGTTCAGCCTTTAAACTGTCTATAAATCTTTTTCAGGAATGGGTGACATGGCTGTGTCCAACTCCATTGGTAGTAATGTGTTTGATATCCTGATAGGGCTTGGTCTGCCCTGGACCCTCCAGACTTTGGCCATCGACTATGGTTCCACAGTAAGTGCAAAATGTCATAATCTTGATTATTGTTTAATGATTAATTTGTCAAATGCTTAACTCTTTTCCTGCCAGCGTTTTTTTTAAGTTGCCATCCACCGCCAGTGTTTTTGGTCATTTTCACAAAAATGTCATGGCCTCCAGAATATGTTGTTGTATGAATATCTGAACATGCAATATATCAAAAGAAAGAACAGAGAACCCTCTGCTTTTAAACAAACAAAAAAAAAACTGGAAAACAATTGCAAGTTTAAAGTAGAAATTTAGACAAAAAGAAAATAGCCAATTTTGGGTCTGTGTACATGTTTGTCTACATCTGGTCTAAATTGAAAACACATTTCGAGTCACAGTAGAATAAACATAGGGCTTTGTTTGAAACCATTTGCCAACATTTTATAAGTGCAAGTTCTAACATTTCTGCATCTCTTCTCAGATTCACCTGAACAGTAAAGGCCTGATCTTCTCGGTCGGGCTGCTGCTGGCATCTGTGTTCCTCACGGTATGTGAGAGCAATTAAAAACACTTATTCAAACAAATGTCCTTTGAATCCATCTCTCACAATCCACCCTTTCTTTCCCTCTCAGGTTCTCGGTGTACATTTGAACAACTGGAAACTGGACAGGCGTTTGGGTTTCGTGTGTTTGCTGATGTACGCCGTCTTTCTGTGTTTCTCCATCCTCATCGAGTTCAACGTATTCACCTTCGTCAATCTGCCAACCTGCCGCGAAGAATGAGAAACGTTCCTTTTCCCGGCACTCCCTCCTTGACCTTGCGAGGATAATGGCACAAGTCCTTGATCAGAGGCAGACCGGCTGTTCTGAAGGAATATTTATTTATTGAGCTAGCAGATCCTCTATCGATCCTCTCTTTTTCTTTTCAATGGGTGCAATATTGATAGAGTCTCTGGGTCTGTGGTGTTACAAGAGGAGAGAGGATTGTGCGTGAGGAATGGTCCTGTTGACTGATAATGTATAAAGACTGTTCTGACGGGACAGGAATGTAGTAAAAGATGACTACTGCCTGGTTTGATGTGAATACTTTTTGTTTTTGTTTTTCAAAATATTTTGCATATTACATATTTAAAGAATATGATCTAAATGTATTTTATGATGGCATTTATTTTGTTAGCTGCTAATTGACGGAAGAAGAGACTGGATTTAAATGATAGATTAATGAGAGTTCTCTTTTTTTGCTGAAAGGTACTGGTGACCTCTAGTAAATACTTGTGAATACTTGGCTCTTTTTAATTTGGGCATTACCAAGTCACTTTCAACCTTCATGTGACAGATTGATCCAGATGCCAGGGTCATCAATGAGAATATGTTCACCGTGCAGAGAAGGTAATAAAAGCGAAAGGTTTGAGATCGCTTTTAGAGCATTTGTTTGCACCTGTGTGGAGACACATGTTGGAACGCTACAACCAACATATTTATGTTTAGTGAGACGATATGTGGGATTTCTATAGATGTGTTTATGAACATTCTTTCGTCTCTAACACTCTGTATATACTGAAAACAGAGAAAAGTTTATTTATTAATTTATTGAAAACTATTTATGCACATTGCTTTCCTATGACGTACTGAAACGAAACCAACCCACAGCTGTCCCAAAGAAGAGACCGTTCTGGAGTGTCAGCCAGGCTACGCCGTTTTGTCCTTCAGAGCTTGTGTGTCAGCCTTTTCTACTGGATTCCTTCTTCTCTGAATAGTATGCACCCTTTTAGATGCACCTTTGACTTGATGCGTAAAACAGTTTCTACTATTTGATATCGGTGTGACGTGACATCCGAGGTAATTGTAGAGATTTTTTGAACACTCAAAACTTCGGCAGGCAAGGGGAAAACATATAAATATATATATATATATACACACACATATATTTTATACTTAACTGTTTTGACATTTAAGATCGGCCCATTCCCTGTTAAGAGCGAATGGAGCGAGTGAGCCACAAACCTGAGAAGCTGATTAACAGGAACTTGTCCTGGTAAAATGAAGCTAACATCTAACGTTGATAAGACTGTTTCAAAGTCAAACCATAGATGTAAAACAATCAAATTTGCTTTAGAAGAGGTCAAGTCATTTTTTCTCTTAGCATGCCGCTCTAATCTTAGAGTTTATCAAGGAATTTTTCAAGAAATCCTCTAGAACAAGGATCAGAATTCATTTCCAAGGATGCCGTTAATAAGTTGGATTTTTCAGACGTTATTTATGCTGATGTGACCAGGACTCCATTTCTTGGCCTTCTTTTAGAAGGACGATTTAAATACTTTGTTTTGTATGCCTCTGTTTCTGGGGGTTGTAAAAAGACACCGCCACAATGTATCACAGCTGTAAACTTTTAACTGTGGCACAATGTGTGGATGCGTGGACTATTTCTCCTTACAGAGGTTTTTAGTGAGCTGACAAAGTAGCGATTCTATGGACTCTTTTAGTCTAGTTAGAAACTTCATGCAGGTTTTCTAGTCCGAAGGCACATTGCAGGGAAATTTTGTGTTTTATGCACTGGTTGATACTGGGTGTGTAATTGTTTGTCATATTTTAAGGATAGAATTTAGATGACATATCTGGAAGAGTATTGCGGCAAAGTATTTTTATCAAAAACGCAACTTTGTATTTTGTAACGCAAAATGTTTAGAAATGTTTTCTGCTGTTAAAAGTCTGTAGGATGTGCTTCAAGTGAATTCTTTAGCAAAAAAAAAATAACTAATTTGTCAGCTTACTGTCAAAGTACTTTTAGCATGTTTAAAATCAAAGGTCACACTTTGTAGGTCATTCTTTTATCAATGATGTAAAAAAGAGGATAATTTTTCCCTAGGTTGGCAGATTATATGAGCAAATATGAACATTTTGTTTTCTATATTACTCATAATAGACATTGAGGCCTAGTTTACTTCCCAAAAATGCAACAGGAGGCCTAGGGTTTAAGCAATGTGATATTCCTGGTAAATATAAGCTAGGTGTAATCCAAGTAGAGTGTATGAGCTGTGTTTGGATGCTGAGGATTGTTACAGTAGTTCATTATTTTCTTCTTCGTAAAGCAGGGTATTATAAGGAAGATTTCGGGAAGGCAGGGTTTAATGAAAAGTTTTGTTCATCAAATGCAATAATGTGTAGATTAATTACTGTGTTTGTGTTTTTTCTTGTAAATCCTAAACAGGACACATCACATTCTTAGAGTCATATATATGCTACTTACTTTCAGTAAGGTTTGACAGAGTTTGTGCACTCTATATGCTCGATATCAAGGATAGTAAAAAGAGGCTTTGAGATGCAACTAAATTAACTATCACTGCAACTATTAATGCCTATGTTTATGGTTGCAATATACCAGCCATAGCTATAGTTATTATGTACTGATCGATGCTATTTGGTCATCATCACTTCTGAAAATCAAAGTGCTGCTGTTCGTTTGTACGCACAAATATAATGATAATAATAATGGGGGCATGCACAACCAATTAGCCCACAATTAGACAATTTACACTCATATTTCCTTTTCTTGTCTGCTGATATTTCTTCATGGATTCAGGCATATATTAATAAAAAGTGACTTTTACAGGGTGATGCATTGCTGATGTACATAATTATACATACAAGAAAATGTCTTCATATTTTTTGTCTTTGCCTGTATATCTGTTGACAATATTTTCATAGATACTGTACAATGTTTGGGTCCTTTATTTGTTTATTTTATTTTTGTTGTTGTTGTGTTGAGGGTTTGATTAAACACCCTTGGTTTGCTAAGTCGCATGGGATATTTTAATATAAGGAATTATTTATGTTCATTACTATTACACATTGTTGAGCACTGGACGGACAGCAGTGGAATTAGACCTCTTAGATGATTGCATGTTTTCATATTTCTTTTTCTTTTTTCCAATGGAAAACTCTCCAATGAAAGCATAGATATTTCATTCAGATTAATTGATGTCTTCTGCATTTCAGAAATCATAAAAAGAATGGTGGTTGGCTTTATGTATACTAAACCATTTTGTTCAGGTGTTTTCAGTTGTATATCAGAGGAGTCTTTTTTTTTTTTTTTGCTACTTGAACATAATTAAAATGATCTTTGCTGAGGTAAACACTATTGTTCGCTAATGGTCATTTCAGCCATAAAAGCAGGCATGTTGCTTTCACTGTATAAGGGCATCTAATAAATGGATTGGTTCTACAGAGACAAAGATATTTCCAAAATATCAAACCTACCCCTAGCCCTCACACAAAACTGTTGTTATTAGTTGATTTAGAGCAAAGTAGTCTGTAATTGCATGTTTTATGCTACTATATTTGTCTATGACATTTTCAAACATTTAGCCCTCATAAGCACAGATGCATCTCAAACAACATAGCCCATTACACTTCCTTGATTTGTACATGAATATACTGTATATTGGCATGAAAACATGGATTAGTGAGTGTGTAAGAGAAAGAAGTACAACATATAAAATAATAATACAAGGGAAAAAAGAAGAAAAAAAGAAATGTAAACAGTAAAAGGAACAGGTATGAGAAAATCATATAAATAGCATAAAAGGTTTGCATAGAGACCTAGTGCGTTTTGCTTTACTATCAACCCAAGTAGTAACTCTATATAATTTTTCATATCTATCTGAAATAACAAAAAGTTGGATTTTTCTTTAACACATTTTTATTTATGAATATGGCATTTCCCCGTAATCAAACAAAGATTAACAATAAAGACCAGATTTGATGGTAATCTTTGTCTATTAAAATAAACAAACAAAAAAAATCTTTTCAGAAAAGTAAACTTTCATGCCTAAGCATTTACAAAGGATACATTCCAAATCTATCCAAAACATTTAGCTATAAATGCATAAAAAAAAAATAAGTGGACAACATTTTGATTTAGTTAAATTTAACTGCGCGCCTGTAAGCGACGGGTGACGTCACGATATGCTTGTGGGAATTGTAGTTCTTTCAAAATTCCCAACGTTCTGCCAACGTTGCTGTGACGTTTGCGTAACGTGATACGTGCGCTGGCTGGGGACAGTTTGATAACCATTTCCGCCTATTTCTCGCATATATCGCAGTGTTTAACAAGAGTAGCAATTTTTGCATAAAGTGCTATTTGTAAATTAATGAATACACCCATATAAATGGACCCAAACAGTGTCGGTCGTTCGAGCTGGGCCATAAACCGCCGGGCGGAGGGTTTAGTGAGTAAACACATGGCAGAAATGGCACAGAGACGCTTAGCGGTGCCTGAGGAGGATATGAACCCTCTGCCCGGAGACTTGAGAAGGAGCGCAGAAGACATCCCGGGGCGGGCGGAGGTGAATTTCAGCGCGGATTCACAGTCCTACAATCCGGCAGGAGTGGCAGAAAAGTTAATGCTAGAGAACGCATCTTCATCTTCAGGTACTGTAGGCAGTGAAAATGACCACTTTACATCGCTTTTCTTAAATCGTTATGGAACTTTGTTGTGTTAAAATGTCTTGACTTTAAGTTTTTTAAATGGAAGTTATACATTATCTTTTTAGATCTATAAAACAACCCTCAACTCTACTCCAACCTCCATAGAACCTCCTTTAAAAAATAAAAATAAAATAAAAACTCAGTCACCATGAAATCAAAACTGACTTTTTTTATTTATTTATTTTTTATGTATTGCAGTATTTGTTATAAATTATTTATCCATGCACCATTTTTTTTATTATTTTTTATTATTATTTGTTTATTCATGTACCCTGCTAAACTTTAATGAAAGTAACTTTACTTCTCTCTTGCAATGACATCTCTTCTCTGATGACGCGTTTACTGGCGCGAAGGCGGGACAACCTGTCAATCACATGAGATCGAAGCAATAGACCTTATTCACAACAGCGCCATCTTTGATTTTTAACGGAAATGAAAGCGAGGCTGTCTTCGCTGAGCTGTATGGATTGTTCTGCTGACGAAACACTGCAGATCTCTCTCTCTCTATATATATATGTATGTGTATATATATATATATATATATATATATAGTGGAGCTAACAAGATATTTTGTCGCATTTTACTTGTAGTTTTTCACCACAAAATCTGTTAAACATGATTATTTTAAAACTAAGTTGAAATAATGCGGGCTAATGGCTTCATACATGAGCAAATACTATCGATTAACAACCTCATAGCTTACAGTAAGGCTGTCTTTAATGGTTTACAAGTTATCGTTAAAATTGAGTTTTTACATTCAGAACCTGACTTTTGCACTCTATAGCAAATGACAGTGAACCTACGATTCAATCAATTGCCGATGGACAAAATTAAGTCCATATGTAGAGTACCGTCAGATGTACAACATCAAATTCCTGTTAATAGAATAAAATATTTAAATCAGACTGTACTGTCTGTATATAAACAGCCTACAGAAACAACCCAGAACACCATGGCAGCACTTAACAGCAAGTAGACACATGGATGTCACATGGAACTCCACTGACGCAGCTTGACACAGTTGATATCAATGCTGAATTTGAACCTTTTGTAAGTCTTCACTTAATCTACCTTTTTACAACTACAGAGACAGCGGCTCACAGGAAAATCATATCCCTACTTATTGAGATCAAGGAGGAGCAACAGAGGCAGTGGGAAGTTCTGAAAGACCTGCAGGCCAGGATTCATGGACAAGTGTGTGAAGAGGAGGACGAACCACTTGACATAGATCTGCCACTGAGAACTATGGAACAGCTTGATGAAACGGAGCAGCATTTAGAAGATACTGAATCTCAGAGGAGAATGGTAAATAATAAATAGGCTACTGTAAATGTACTCTTCAATTTACAGTTTCTACAGCACATGTAATAATGGGTTATGTGGTTTTTGTAAACCTCAATCAAACATTTTCTAGTAGCACTCTTCCCTTCTTCACCTATACTGAGTATTGCTTCATATTTTGATTTTTTCATAGGTGTCACATCTCTCAAGGATGGGCGGAGCCACAGTGGATGATGCGGTCCGGCGTCTTATGCACGCTGTTCTCTCTTTCAGTGTGGGCTCGGAGCTCAACTGGGTTGGCAGAGGACAGAAACGGAGCTTCAGAAACACCAGACTGCAGGGAGTTTTATTTCGTAAGCAACCTTTAAAATTATGTTTCAGTACAACAGTTTTAGATCTTCATGTGAAGTAATGTTTCAACTCTTTTCTCTGCAGGTGCCTTGAAGAGGACACCCGTAGGAAAGGAGGCCACACACCACCAGTTTGCTGATGTAGTGAAGAAATGGTTGCGGTTTGCCCCTTTCCGACAAAGAGGAAGTGGACGAAGACCACACTGGAAACCTGTTGAGTTCATCTGTCCCAAATTTGACAGTACTGTGGAGGATCATAACCAGCTTAATCTGGAATCTGATGAGATTCAGGTCACAATATAATTACATTCAGTGCTCGAAGTGGTGGTGGGGGGGGGAAGTGCCGGTACTCCTGAGGGTTGAAACCGCGGTCCCTAACACTTTCAGCACTGATTACACTAAATATTGTATCACTAAATGTAAAAAACAGGTAAAGTGAACTCCGTGAATGAAGAAATGTGACCCATGCTGGCAAAATGTGTCGAAATGCTTCCCCTCAGCACAATATTCATAGCAAATTCTCGATGGCATGAGTCTGAACCAATGCCATGTGATTTCAAACTCATGCTGATGTAAACAAAATGATCTCGCACTGACTAACACAAAGCGTGCGCACGAAGACGCCTCAGTTCCCGATATACACAGAATTACTGTATTTCATAATATCTCTCTTGGCGTGTATTCACACAAACAATATCTGTTATGTCTTAAGTGAATGTTTGGTTAACTGTAGGGGGGAGAAAACATCTGATGTGTACCAAATTATTAGATCCATGCAGTACAGTAGGTTTTAATATATCGGCTGTCTGTTGCTAGGTGATTTTCTTGTGGAACCTTCAGAAAGTTTTACCTCGATTTTTCTCAAAATTGACTTTGCTGCAACAAATCATACATCATTTTGAAGGTTTCTTTAATAAAGATTGTGAAAATAATAACTAATTTTTGAAAATTTTCTCATGGCGACTCATTTTGTCAGGACGGGTCACAAACCAAATGACAAGACTTTCAAAGGATGAATGTTACTTTTTTTGTCATATTACATTCTTCTTAATATAATATTTTCTTTCCTATCTTAAAGTTATATACTGTAATTGCAGCATAGAGCTTTAAAACATAATGGGCAGACGTAAAACAATCTGTGTATAATGTTTGCTTTGTGCCTGCAAATATATTTTAAGTATATTGTAATATGTTTCAATTTAAACACTGATGGCAATTTATTTCAGTTTTCAAAGTTTTGAATTAAAATAGTTTTGCAATCCATTTTTCATGTTGGAAGTTGTTAAGAATGTTATTGGTTTTTGCATGGTTTGGTGCCATAATGTTTAACAATAAATGGACATCAGATTTAATTTAGTTTAAACATGAAAAAGTTAATAAGTGCTACAACACAAAATATAGCTGTACACAACAAAAAAAAAAAAAAAAAAATTAAATTTCTCAAATGTAATTTAATGACTTTGCTTAATAAAATGGATTATTTTAGAATTGTCTAGTGATAAATGTGAAAATCTGAATAGTTTTCTAAGAACTTTTGCTTCCTGACATCCATAAAAACAGGTTTAAAAAATATCTCTGACTTTTTTTGTGTTCATAATGCCACTCTTTTCTATTTAAGTGATAGAGTAATATAACTTGTTTTACTCTATGAGAGTAAAGTGCAAGATTATTTGACTAAATCTTCAGCTTTGGAACCCATGCCCATATTTAGCATGGAAATAAATAAATGCAGAGTTCTGACCAATGGTTACATCTGGCTCTGTGGACTTAAAAAAAAAAAAATCTCTACAAAAACACTTTAAACTGTCACTATGGTATTTTATTTGTTTACTAGTACACACAGTGGATATAAAAGTCTACACACCCCTGTTAAAACAGCTTATTTTTTTAGGACTGAAACAAGATAAATTTGCACCTTTAATGATGAAATTACAACCTATGCAATGCCACTGAAAACCAAAGTGACACATTTCAGAGAAAAAAAAGATACAAAATAAAAACATAATTTAACCTAACTGCATAGTGTGCATAACAATTGGGTAGCCTATGTAGCTGTGTTCAGAATTAACCAATCATCAAGCTCATGTGAAACAGTACACACCTGCCTTCACCTGAAGTGACTCTGATTAACTCCAAATAAATAGCAGCTGTTCTTGTAAGATTTTTCTGTCATCTTCTTGGTTGGATGCTATTACAAGAACCATTGGCCCAAAAGAGTTTATAAATCACTGACCAGGGTCTTATTGCTGAAAAGTTTCACTCAGGTGAGGGCTACAAGTAACTTTTTCTAAGGCATTAGATATGCCATGGAACACAGTGAAGACAATCATCAACAAGTGGTGAAAGTAGGCTACAGTGACATCAAGAACAGGATGTTCCTCCAAATTGATGAGAAGACAAAGAAGGGAGGATAGGCTGTCAAGAGGCCTACAGCAACATTAAAAAAGAGTTGCAGCTCTTTCTTTCAAATAGGTTCCTCCCAACATGTGACAACTAGGCCTATCTCCTCTTTTGTTCATCTGTCTGGGTTATAGGGCAGACCTCGATTTAAATACCAAAGTGAACTCATTCCTAAATGATAACAATTTGCCTGTGTGTTGTGTATTAAACCTTTTTTTCACAAATCACACCGGAACATTAAAATCTGCGTTTACGATGCTTGCTGACCCAGAGAGAGCAGTTGTCAAAGGTATTGAAACCGCTTCACAAACAGTCTTTTCAAACTTCACATAGTATCGTTATCTCTTTGTTACACGTATTCATATTATCACAGAAGTGGGATAAGTTTATAATTCGGATATAAAAAATGATGTCTACAGAAGCGATCAAAATAAAACACCTTTTGAAAGCAATATGCTTAAAATTTCGATTGTATCAATTACATAGTTACGCCACCAGGTGGCGACAAGTGACTTAACGTATTTGTCATTGAATCATTCAAGAGATTGTTTAAAAAAAATAATAATAAAAAAACTCTGATTAATCCAGTAATAAAACAAGTGAAGTCTTTATGAGTGACACATTGAATCATTTATTCAAACCGATTAAATGATTAATTCATATTTATTAAACATTTTAAATGCATAAATTGACTGCAGCAACATTTGTCAGAACGTCTTGTACACTTTTAGTTGTCTATTCAGAGTTTGGGGGAAATTCTCTATTTGTCATTTTGGTGTTCACTAGCATTCCATAGGTTATTTTTGTATTGTGATATTTGTATTAAACCTATTGTTTAATTGCCTTCTATTATGGAAATTACATTATAACCTAGATGTAAAAAAAAAATTATATTCATAAGGCCAATTTTATACTTGGTAAATTACAATTAACGCAGTATATTTGTAATATCGTATAATAAAACATAAGTGATATTTTAGTAGATTTTGCTCTGTTTTCTTTGCTTTAATAAAGCAACTGAGGTTTAAAGTGAAAATTGTCATTTAAATTGTTTATTTTAGATTTGTCCTCCATAGTTTTCCACTGTCTTTCCGGTTCTTTCATGTTCTTCTCTGAGTAACATGGTTGCTGGGTCTAACAAAAGCTTTTCCCTTCCAGAGACATTCCCAGCTGGGACACGTGACGTGAAACTCAATGCACATCAACTTTTGTTCTCCTCCTGGAGTTTGTTTTTGCCGGGAGAGGTCGCATGCTTTAACACAGCTAGTATGAGTAAAGCCTGTTTTATACTTCTGCGTCGAACTGCCGCCGTAGCTACGTCGTAGGCTGTATGTAGCGCGCGTACCCTTCGGCGTACCCTGACGTGCACCTCTCCAAAAATGTAACAACGCGTCAATTCTACGCGGACACAAGCGCTGTGATTGGTCTGCCAGAACCCCTCCCTCGGGGTTTCATGCTCCCCAGGTGCGCGTCAACGCGGACAACGACACAGAAGTATAAATTAAAACCAACACGTTGCCTACGGCGTATAGGCTCCGGCGTATGTCCGACGCAGAAGTATAATGAGGCCTTTAGAAGAGTCATTCTTGCGAAGTACAAGGACACAACCTTGCATCGGTCATGTAGGAACATCTAAAACTGTTAACAGCAACTGAGCTTTTGGAGAAACATCATCCAGCTCTTATAAATGCGTAAATGTGCTTTTGTTAGCGGGTGTTTTGGTTTCGAGCCGTCGAGGTGAGTCTCACACTTTATTACCGCAAGTCTATGGCGAGTGTTTAAGTTTATTTTTATTTATTTATTAACACCTACGTGTCAGATGTAGCCTAGCCTATGTAAGTCTCAGATGTTAAAGCGTAAATAATATTTATATATTTTCGCCTATTTTATGCATACGTTTCATTACCACGTAATTAACCGTGATTGTAATGTTTTAAGTAGGCCCATGTTGGGTTAACACTGTTAAGGATAGTTTGGTGAATTCTGTTTAGTAGGCTACCATAGATATATACACCACCTGCTTTGTAGTCATGAATCAAAATATTGTTGTTGCCAGCCGGTATTAGGCTTGTAGTAGCCTACAGTGTTGCCTACAGTGACACAAAATGGTCTATTTGGAACATAATGTGATGTTGTGTTTTTGAATGTCGTCATAATGTTTTGAAAGTCTTAAGGATGGTCTCAAGGAAAGTCCAAAATTGACAAGACCTGTAAAAACTGTAAAATCACTGTAGGCTACTATATGACTAGCTTATCGATACTCAAAATGCGGTCATCAGTATGAGTCAGCTTAGGTTTTGACACATTCATAGGTTAGCCTACTTATCATGAAAGATATATAATCAGTGATTATGTGGATTTCTCAAGCTCCGCTTTAGTAGAGCACTGAACACTGTATTTTTGTATGATTCGAATATGCACTTTAAAAGTTTTCATGCTAAAATGTTTATTTTTTTATTTTTTTATCATATCATATAATATTCGCATTGGAAAACTGCATGCACTTCCTCATGCTCCATTGTGAACTTTTGTGTGAGGGAAGTAAATTTAGTTTAGGGGTCAAGTTAGTAGCAGTGTACTGTCCTCATTTGTACACAATTATGTAAGGCAGCTGTAAAATATATTTGGCATCCCTTAAAACTAGCATTTGGAAGTGTGTGTCCCAGTTTTGCTTGTATTGCGTGGAGTATGTGGACCAAATGTCCCCTGATCATAAAACTTGAAATCAACAAAAAAAGCCAACAACGCCTATGAGGAAAATAACTTATTAAACATACTAAATAATGTCTCAAAGTTTAAAAGTGCAAAAAGGAGAGTGTTAAAGGATAGAAAAGTAATAAGCCTGTATAATAGAAAACAATGGAAAGTTCCTATGATATTGTGTGTGATTACTTATCCACCATTTGTACTTTACAGAATGCATTAATTATCTCTTATTGCTGTCAGAAAAATTGATGGCAATCATTACTAACTGGATTTTTCCCACCAGACTTTTCGTTTCTTCCCCACCAATATTTCAGCAGTGGCTCTGAGGCCTGTTAAGAGGATTAGTCTCAGGGAAAGGGAAGTAACTTAACTGATTTTGAGCAGAACATGCGTCACTTGAAAAAAATTTCAGAGTTGTGCAGTGACTGCCATTGGATTAGTTTGGCAAGAGAACGTTTTGATCCGTTTATTTTTTATTTTTTTTACATGACACCAAGCAGTCGTGTTTACTTTAAGCTGCGGTTTGCCGGAATTGCTTATGCGACCACTGAGCTTTACTCAAATGCTGAGGTGTCAGCCGTGACTGCGGTGTCTTCATTATGGTAATTCTGTGTACTATGATTTGTCTGCATAATTTTTGTGCCTGCTGACAGTATTGAGAGTTGTTATACTGATTTCATTGAATGTGGTGGGTATGTGATTAAATAGCTTGACAGCTTTGAAATAAATGCAATGTTCTCCCGTGGTCAGCCGATCAGAGCAATGAATGTTAAGTTGGAGAGATAATGAGGTAATGAAATATCAGATTTAGTTTAACCACAGAATGTTGAAAACAAGCCAAAAACTCACACAGTGTGATATTGTAGTGTTTTTTTTTTTTTTTTTTTTTTGCTGTCAAAGTACATAATTTTTTTTAACTTAAATTTCCTTGCTTGTTGCTTCCTTTACTTTTCAACTTGTTTATATTAATTTATTATACACTATTGTTCAAAAGTTTGGGGTCAGTAATTATTATTTTTTTAATAGTCATTTATAAGACATTTATAATGCTTCAAAAGATTTCTATTTCAAATAAACCCTGCTCGTTTTTTTTTTTGGAAAACAAAATAGATCTATTTCAGTTTCCACAAAAATATGAAGCAGCACAATGTTTTCAACATTGATAATAAGAAAAGTTTCTAAAGCACCAAATCAGTATACTTGAATGATTTCTGAAGGATCATGTCACGTGACACTGCAGACTCGAGTAATGGCTGCTGAAAAATGTTATTTTTAGTTATATATTTTTTTACAATATTACTATTTTACTGTATTTTGATCAAATATATGCAGCCTTTGTGAGGATAAGAGACTTCTTTCCTACTGACCCCAAACTTTTGTATGCACACTGAATATTTTTTGCCTAGTTTACATTTTTTGGGCCAATTGGAGGTTCAAACACAGAGCAAACCTCAGATATTTGAAACACTGAGACCCATTGGGACTAGTGCTGTTTTGAAGCAGATAATGCTGACAAGAAAATCTTCCCATCACGAAAACAACCAAAAAAAAAAAGAACTCACTCACATTCCAGTCTTGCCCAATTTTGCCTGGCTGTGCAACTGAAAATGTGGTGAAAAAAAAAATCACAAATCACAGTTTTTGTGTTTTCTCTTTATGTTCTGTAGGAATAGGGAAATAATGGAAGAATACATGATGAAAGAGATCCTGGAAGCGATACATTAGAGTAAGCCACACAGGTTAGGTAAGGGGAGCTGGCTTCACATGTCTGCTGCTTAAGTGTGATTTATTTGAACAAGATCTAATGGTTTATCTGTCTTTTCCACTGAAGCGAGACTGTAGTCAGCACATGCAGACCTCATTTTCTCTTAAAGGAATGTTTCAGCTTCAATACAGATAAGCTCAACCAGCAGATTTTGTGGCATAATGTCAATTACCACAGAAAATGATTTGGACTTGCCACTTAAAGCATACTTGCACCAGCCAGAAGCAATCTAAACACCCGGTGGCAGGTGAAGCTGATGAACTAGCAACAACACCTACAGATGTTACAACTGTACAGCTCAGATAACACTTTTTATGAGAGAATTTAGTTCTTTAACAAACATTTTAGGTTCACAATCTGTTAAATTCTATTGTAAGTGCCTTACTATAAGTTATTTACTTACTTTTTTTATAGTTATGGATATTATTCATCAAATGATGTATTGAACTTGTATTGAAACTTTAAACAAATTTGCATAGAGGAACACTAAGCTTTTTTTCAGTGACAAGCACAATATATTTATAGAAATGTTTACGTATATCTTCATTTTAACTGGCATACATCCTCATACCTCATAGTTTGGATGATGTTATGTGGCTGGAATCCAGCTTTAGCAATGAAACTTGTTTGGTTTCTTCAGTGTTGCTATTTTGGTATTTAAAAAACTTTCAAACAGGTGTTTGTTGTCTTGGATGGGAGGGGTTATGTTTTACAGAAATCAAAGTGATAAATGTAAACCTATATGGGCTGAATAAAAGATTGTATTTGCACTCAAAACCCCTCCTTATCATGATAACCTGTTCTAGACCTTTTCTAAAGACATGAGAAAAGGATAATAATAGCTTGATGGGCAAGTTGCGGCAATTGTGTTTCTCTGTGGATGATCGTTCGGTATCCAGTCCAAGACTCCAGAAATGATATCAGTCAGGAAGCTACCAGTCTGCCAAGAGCCTTTCCCACGGAATCACCTCACGCTTTACACTGCACTGTCTGAATGAGAGGCCTCTTTGTGTCTGACACAGAAACCTAGAAATGGAGATACTGAGTAAAAGCGAGAGAAAGGTTAAGTTCTGAGGAGTTGGAAACTTTTATAGTAGATCAAAAGCTGCATTCAGATTCAGGGCACCAGAGGAAAGGAAACTTGATGAAACCGAATGGAAGATGTGCACTAAGCGCTTAAATGCAAGAACAGCCCAATATATACGAGTCTGGAATTTGTCAGCACATGTATAAATCGTTGTTTGATCCTCATTTTGTCTGGTTATTGCTCTGGGACATGCTTTGTGGGGTGGAGTTGGCCACATCCTGTAGAGCACTGGCCTCTGCCTGCTCCCTTCGAGTGAGTGTTTATGTGGTTCTCCTGTCTGTGTGCCTGGGGATCTGGGAAAGGTATCACGCCCATCCCATGTTATGAGCAGGCCTAGATATGGTTAAGATAAAACTTTCAGGAAGGAATCAGATCTAAATGGTCATCTTTTAGCCTTCTCTTATGCAGTCTGACCAGTAGCATTCAGATGGATTGGGTTTGTTGGTCTGTGCTGCAGACTGCGGTAACGAGAGGCTATTTTGAGTGTGTTTTCTCACTGTTTTCCCTGCTTTTGCAGCTGTTCCTGTTAATGTCATTTTTCTGAGTCACTCCTCAATCCTTTCAGACAGCAGCAGGAGACTAAGCTACAAAAGCACTTTAACTTGAATTTAACTGTCAATCAGATTTAGGGTCTTCAGGTTTTTTTGTTATTTTTAAGTTTGTGCATTCTGAAACTGCATCAACGCTTGCAAAAAAAGTGTAATTTACTTGTGTGACAGTCACTGTACTATGGAGATTAGACTCAAACACACAGGTGTTCCTGAGTGAATCAGTTTGTTTGAACGAATCGGTTGAATGAATCCACAGTCACTTGTTTCAATTGATTAGATGATTCAATGACTCGTCACTTGTTTAGGGTGCGTCTCAATCAAATCCCTAGTTTCCTAGGTCGTGAACCAGTATATAGTGTACAATAATTTAGGCACTGGTAAGGACCCTGGCTTTGGCTCACTACACATTGGACACTGATGACTCTATTTCCGGCGACATGACAATGTCCTCATTATACAACAGCGGAACTGAAATCTTTATTATATTGTTTTAATGTTATTTAAAGAAGCATTTCAAAAGCAGCATTTCAGCCGTAAATAATGAATAAATATGAACTAGATTATGTTCATTAACTGCCTAGCAATGTATGTTTATGCTGACATATAATTAAGTAATGGTTTGTATTTTAAAAACATCTATCACGTGTATGTCTCATGTGATTTATGTTTCGAACTTTGGAAGTGACCATGCTCACTGGTTTTCATGGCACATTGTGGGACTTTTTAGGGAGCGAACGTTTCAGTGCACTGGAAGGATTTTGCGAATTAGACACCCCTTAAAATGACAGACTCCCTGATCAGTGCCCTGACTACTGAACTAGGGAGCTGATTGAGATGCACCATTACTGAATGATTCAGTGTATTTAAATGAATCAGTTGAGAAAATGATTCAATGACTCATCACTTGTTTCGTTTCTGAATGAATCCGTATCTTTGAACAAATCAATTGAGTAAATTGTATGCCTTGTCCAAATACCCACACTTGCGGTCTTGGCCACTTCAGAGCTCATGCACGTGACAGGAAGTAAGTGCGCAAGACTGTCCAATGGCCCTGTCCCAAATGGCGCACTTCATGAGGACTTTCGGTCTCGTGGACTTAAATTGCGCGTGCTCACTGAGTCTACGAGTCCGTAGGCCGTCCCATTCAGCATTTTAACTAGTTCAAATGGAACATTATGTATTATTATGTACAACTGTATACATAATTTAAATAAGCATGATGTAGGCTATCTATTGTCTAATGCCCAGGTGGCATGCATAATATCAAAATATAGAACTGTAAAATTAGGCTGTGTAGTTGACATGGAGATAAGACGTCGGAGCGCAAAAATGTGATTTCTCTTGTCCAACAACAACCAGACCGTTATTTCCGGTATGACGATCGAGTCTGTCCCAAAATACCTCTAAATGCACCCTCGTGGACTCGCGCCAAGGGCCCTATAGAGGTCTGCACTGCATGACGTCACCAAAGTGTGGACTCTGAGGAAGTCCACAAGTCCGGAGTGTGCCATTTGGGACAGGGCCATTGTCCAATGTCCAATGTCCAAAGTGCAGTGACCTTAATGCACACTAAACCCACACTATCAAGGCTAAGCGTATCCCATCATGCATTATGGTCGGGAACTCATGTGCCCCAAAATCGCAAGATGTCGAGGAAAACGTTCCACTGTAATTTAACCCTCTGGGCTTCTTCGGTCAAAAATGACCGAAAACTTGTACGTTTTTAATAAAAAAAATTTTTTGCTTAATCGGAATGGGATGACACTTGGTAAATTTCGTTGTATTAGCTATGTGAACACACCAAAAAATCATGGACATGATTCGGATATGTTAAAGGGTCGTAAAAAAAATAGTCACACTTGGCTTCCTCGCGGTCAAAATGACCGCCATAGGAAATGAATGGGAAATACGAAAAAATACGAAAACTCAGAGAAACTTTTGGTGGTACAAACTACAAATCAGCCACTGTGCAGAAAAAAAGTGCACAGCAATGAAGGGGTGACACTCTAAAACATCAAGAGACTAAATATATATATAATTTTGATTATGATTTTGCATATCTTTCTTATTTGTCATGGAATAACTCAGGAAGGAAATAAGGTAGGAGGAAAATTCTTTTTTAGTGAAGTCCCCCTACATGTTAGCTGCATCTGGATAAAAAAAAAAAAAATGTGGATAAAGGAATCAAAAGTTACAGCATTTGGAACAGAGATAGCCTTTTTGTACAGTCTTTGACGCCCCCTAACATGGGCAATTTTTTCTCCATGAAGAATATCTTGTCATAAAAGCAATAGATTATGTTAATTTTGGGCTCATTTTAATTGTAATAATATGCTGTAAAAAATGAAGTGCCATTTTCAATGATCTGTGAATGTTTCATGAGCTGTATGATGTTTTTGACACATTGCAGTACATTATTTTATAGATTATGAAAAAAAGAAATTCTATTTATCAGCAAATAACTCAGCAATACTTAAGATTTTTTCAAAGTGGATACATTCACTGTAAAGTTCAGACTCTAAGCTTTCAAATGACATCAACTTTGTGTTAATCAAGTCAACATTTTTGAAAAATATGGTAATTAATATTTTCGCAGCTAGATGGCGCCTGCTGGCGGTACACTCGGTTTTAGAGGGATTACTCAGCACTCGTTAGGAGTTAATAAATGTGATTAGATGCATTAAAAAGCTGAGATCCTAAGCTTTAAAATGATATATATTTTGTGTTGTTCCATTCAGTGGTTGCTTAGTAATTAGATTTTTTTCTTTCCGAATGGGAATAAAAAAAATAAATAAAAAAAAAGCTATAGGCAGCCTATAGGCGGTTACAGGACATTACACACATTTATATATTTTTAAAGCCACTAGATGGCGCTCTTCTCACTTGAATTTTTTTTTGTTTTTTTGCCTGCACTCTATTTTGATGTGAAATGTTCCATTTATTAAAAAATATATATATATATATTTTAATTCTAATGGAAAAAATAGCTCATAAAAATTATATAATTAATGCAAAGTATCATAAAAATCTAAAAAAATTCTAAATAATAATAAAAAAATATTATTAAACAAAAATATATTTCATTGGTTTTCCTGGGGAAAAAAAAAGTTAAATTTTAAGGCTTCCGTCTTTTTTGACCCATTTACGAAGAAGCCCAGAGGGTTAAATTAATTATATGCATCTAATTAATTTAACCCTCTGGGCTTCTTCGTAAATGGGTTACACTTAGCTTCCTTCCGGTCAAAAATGACTAGATTTGGTAGTAAAAATATAAAGTGTTGCACATTTTATTGGTGCAAAGATGAGTATGGTATGTTTAGGCCTATTTTTTACAACATTTGCAACTGTTTTTATCACTTAATTAGAAGCACCACAATTTTAAATTTGTTTCTTTTGTTAGCTACATAGCGACTACTGAACAAACATGTAGAAGTTTATTTTAAAATGCAGAGTATTGAAAATATAATAAATATATGCTCTGTAAACCCTTGCATTTTTTGCAAGACTATAAGTGTGTCCCATTGAGTAATCAAAAGTTCTACACACACTTGCAGTCTTCACGCCTGCTTGAACACTTGGGCCAAATAGAGGAAATATGTCATGCAAGTAGACAAGTGGTCAAGTGCAAAGACCGCAAGTGTGGGTATTTGGACAAGGCAATTCAATCAATCGGAATGAATCAGTGCGTTTGAACTAATCAGTTGTGTAAATGATTCAATGACGCCATCGACTGACGTATTAATGTAACTTGCAGAATGTGTCACTAAAAATCCCCATCACTAATGCACACACTAACAGTCTGTCTGGGACACGCAACACAGACAAGTGGAATGATACAGATATAGTGTTTGGCAGTTTAAATTGGCTATTCTGTTTTCACAATTGCCATGTAACTACTAAATAACTAACCATAGTGACAGCAAATAAAGTAAATATCAAAGATGGTGTCGGCATAACAACAGAAAAGTCTTATCACAACAAGCGAATCTAATCGGGGCGCGAGTTTATCCCTCATATGTTATTAAAAGTGGCTTTACATGAGTGTACAGCACAACATTGGGCATTTGGGTTGTAAACAGACCACAAAACCGATTAGAGATGCCCTGATGGAGGAAAGACTGGATCTAAATCTTCGGATCACAGCTTGTATCTCCGTCTCTGTAAGTTATGTAAGCACCACTTGAAAAGACGAGTGGGTTGCGTTGCATGTATAATATGTTGTTGTTTCTAAAGCAGGGATGTCTGTAGTGTGCTGTGTTTTTAACTGTTGTAGTCTCAAGGCTGCTGTCCCCCTACCTCGGCCGGGGAGAGCTCTCTACAGGCTCTGAGCCAAGCTGGATTTACTCCAGCTGGGTTTTTGTGAGGTGGAGGGCCATGTAGCAGCAGGGTCCTAACACAGTGCCAGATGACTTTATTATCCAATAGAAACAGTCTCTATTCCCTCTCCCTTCCCCTTCTCACACACTGTCTAACCACTGCATCAGACTTGACGGTGATTTATTAGTATAATGCTTTGAATGTGTGTGTGTGAGTTGTGGTGTAATTTATCCTAGTTACGGTCTCTCTACCATAAGTTGTAAATGTTCAATATGCCAACAATTAAGTTGGTTCTAAAATTCACTCCCAAGAATATGGGGACTTCAGGGAAATTAAATAATTTAGAGTAATGATTATTTAAATAATTTTAGGGTGATTTATAGACTCTCAGCACTCTGTACTGCATGGGTACATTTTATAGTTGACTTTTGTTTAGACTTTCATTTGTTTGCTGTTAAATATTACTCACAAGATCACTTCAATACAGACATGAACTATACAAACTGCACGTCTGATGTCATTAGTTGTGAATCACACTTTGAGTCTAAACCAACACATTTCCAGTTCAACAGGACTGGAAAGACTGCATCTTTCAGCAACACGCTGTGACTTCCTCTGTCAGTTACATTAACAGGAATGGGTTGCTCAATTGCTTAATGATTATATAGATGCACTTTGATTGCAAAGCAACACCGTATTTTATTCTTGACACCAATTGCTAAAATGTGGAGAAATAATGTGGAAGTAGGATAGCCTATTAATCATCAATAGAAGATCCAGCTGATATTTTACAAATGATGAGAGTAAGATAAGTTGGTGAATATTGTACTTTTTCTGGATCCCTAACAAGAAAGCAATGCTTTTGTGCAACTTGCATGCAAAGTTAGCCAATCAGAGAGCGTTTACATCAGTGTTAAAGGAACAGTAGACCAGAGAGAGAGAGAGAGAGAGAAATTTACATCTGTTTTTTTGGTGCACAAAACTTTGACTAACATTATACCTTAAGGTATAACATGTATCGTGTCCCTTTTATGTTTTTTTTTTTTTTTTAAAGACATTACTAATTCAGCAAGACTGCATTAAATACTGTATATCATAAAGTGACAGTAAAGACATTTTTAATTACAGAAGATTTCTAATGTTTCATGATGTTGTTTTGGCCTAAAAACTGTTCACTGTCAAGCTTACTCTAAAATATTAAGTTCCTGTTTACATCAGCCCAGATAAGAATACCAGAAATACCATACCAGAGAATAACAGAGTTTTCTTGCTCAAAATTTTTGTTCTATTTGTTCTCTTTGTTTATATCTCAGCCCCCTTAATTGCTTGCAAGCTCCATTTCCTGTCAGGCCCTGCCCGGTCTCGCCAGACTACAGAAAATCCTCTCTGCTTCCACGCACCTGTTAAATGTGCAGGACACAGAGACGCTCTGTGCCCCGTAGTTCAGATGTGCCTTTGTGTGGGTCCGAACAGCCCAGCTGAGCAGACTCCTACATCAACACACACATTAAGGAATTAAACAAAATAAGGATTAAAAGTAATTTAAGCTAATAAAGAAAAACAAATACACAGTTTGTGCATTTATATATATATACACACACACTATCTCACAAAAGTGAGTACACCCCTCACATTTCAGCAAACATTTTAATATATCTTCTCAAGGGACAATACTATAGAAATGAAACTTGCATATATTTTAGAGTAGTGAATGTGCTGCGTGTATAGCAGTATATATTTACTGTCCTCTGAAAAAAACTCAACATACAGCCATTATTGTCAAAATAGCTGGCAACAAGTGAGTACACCCTAAAGTGATAATAGCTGTATGTCATTTAACCATGCAAAGCCACATGTCCTATTCATTTTCATTTTTTTGTCTGCTTGACAGGACCATACAAATTTGTGTATCTTGTATTAGAGCAGTTCAAATTTGTGCTTTGAGTACAATTCTCTCATACTGACCACTGGATGTTCAACATGGCAGCTCATGGCAAAGAACTCTCTAAGGATTTAAGAATTAGAATTGTTGCTCTCCACAAAGATGGCCAAGGTTAAAAGAAGATTGGTAACACCCTGAAACTGAGTTACAATACAGGCCAGGATTAGGGCTGGGCGTTTAATCGAAAAGTAATCGAAATCGACATTCAGAACCTATAATCGATCAATTTTTCCCAGGTCGATTATTTCGATTACTTTCCCTTTAAAACACTACCGCATGTGGAGTCACGTGACCCCGCTCCCTTACAGTACGTTATTCCGCCGACATGTCGAGCATGGAGAGCTTAATCACTGAGACAACTGAGCAACAACAAAAAAAACGCAGTCTCTGTCATTTGGAGACATTTTGGCTTCAGTAAGGATGACATCGAACAAAATGAAGTCAGATGTAGACACTGTAGAAAAACAGTTTCGACGTCCAAAGGTAACACCACCAATTTGTTCCAGCACTTGGAGCACAATCACGTTACTGATTATGAACAGTGAGTGCATGGCTCAAAAAAATCAAAAAGAGACTGACAAGCGCCCAGCAACAAGTGCCTCCGCAAAGCAGATGTCTTTAACACAAGCGTTCACAAATGCCACACAGTATGAGAAGAGTTCAAGAAGATGGAAAGAAATAACTGACAATGTGTGCTTTAATTTAAGTTGTTTAACATTGATGTTCAATAAATAATCATAGTAGATAGTGTGTGTTTCCTTCAATTATTTTAAAATCAAGTAATGCACCCTTCATTCAAAAATCTC
This sequence comes from Rutilus rutilus, assembly GCF_951802725.1. Lineage (NCBI taxonomy): Eukaryota > Metazoa > Chordata > Actinopteri > Cypriniformes > Leuciscidae > Rutilus > Rutilus rutilus. The sequence continues at coordinate 15,078,149 of NC_140225.1, forward strand.
TCACTTGTAATATGTGAGCATATTTACTGTAAAAAACTTGTCAGTGAACCATGAGGGCAAAAAAATAAAAAATAAATAAAATAATCACTCATTAATCGTAATCGAGTTAAAATGTTCAATTAATCGAGATTTTGATTTTAGGCCAAATCGCCCAGCCCTAGCCAGGATCATACAGAGGTTTTCCAAGACGGGTTCCAATTGGAACAGACCTCGCAAGGGTCAATCAAAGAAGTCGAGTCCTCATGCTGTGCGTCAGGTGCAGAAGCTGGCTTCAAAAAACAGACGCATGAGTGCTGCCAGCATTGCTTTAGACTAGAGGTTGCAGAAGCGGAAGGTCAGCTTGTCAGTGCTCAGACAATACACAGTCGGTTTGCATGGCCGTCGTCCCAGAAGGAAGCCTCTTCTGAAGCTGGCTCACAAGAAAGCCCGCAAACAGTTTGCTGAAAGCAACCTGTCCAAGAGCATGACTTACTGGAACCATGTCCTGTGGTCTGATGAGACTAAGATAAACTTGTTTGGCTCAGATGGTGTCCAGAATGTGTGGTGACACCCTGGTAAGGGGTACCAAGAAAATTGTGTCTTGCCTACAGTCAAGCATCATGGTCTGGTACTTGGGAGCTGCGCTTCATTGAGGGAAACATGGATTCCAGCATGTACTGTGACATTCTGAAGCAGACCATGATACCCTCCCTTCAGAAACTGTGTCGAAACGGCATGGTAACGACCCCAAACACACCGCCAAGATGACAACTGCCTTGCTGAGGAAGCTGAAGGTGAAGGTGATGGAGTGGCCAAGTACGTCTCCAAACCTGAACCCTATTGAGCACCACTGGGGCGTCCTCAAGTGGAAGGTGGAGAAGCGCCATGTGTCTAACAGCTAGCAGCTCCGTGATGTCATTATGTCATTACTGTGCAGCTCTGGTGAACTCCATGCCTAGGAAGATTAAGGCAGTGCTAGGTTAATGGTGCTCACACAAAATATTGACACTTAGGGTGTACTCACTTTTGTTGCCAGCTATTTTGACAATAATGGCTGTATGAGTTATTTTCAGAGGACAGTAAATATATGCTGCTATACAAGCAGCACATTCACTACTCTATATCCAAGTTTAATTTCTGTAGTATTGTCTCTTGAGAAGATATATTAAAATGTTTTCTGAAATGTGAGGGGTACTCACTTTACTGTATATGTACAGTGCTGGGTAGTAGTTTTTTTTTTATCAACCCTGCAGTTCCTGATATAATGTAATGTTTAGTGCACTTCATGTTGTTGATAACAATTTTTTCATATATATATTTTTCTTTCTCTTTGCATTTTTTTTTTTATCAAAATGGGACAAAATCAAAACTATTTAAATCAATGTTATAAACAAGTTAGGTCAAAAGTAACTAACAACAAATTTGTATCATGTAATTTGTATTCAGTGATGGACTACAATTTCTAATTAATCTACCCAGCACTACACACACACACACACACAAAACTGGAGTGTTGAACCTTTTGTACAATTGTATAGGCCGCCCAGCACACTATAGCAAATGACCCTGTTTGGTTGGAAACAGGATAAGAGTTAGCCTTTAGTCTAGTGTTGTTTGCAGATGTTGACATTTTAGATGCACTAACAAAGGCTGTTCCTTTCAACTGTAATTTTCTGTGTATCCCAGTGCCGTGACATCTCTATTGAGATGACAGTGGGTGAGGGAGATAAATGACCAATTGAACTCTCTCTCTCTCTCTCTCTCTCTCTCTCTCTCTCTCTCTGCGTGTCTGTGCTCCACAGTGGCCAGTTAATAACTTTGCCTGTGTTTATTCTGCCCGTGCTGGCAGTCCGAGGGGTTTCCTGTTTACTCACCGAGTCGTATGTGAGTGCGTCTTGTTGAGTCTTTCAAAAACAGATACAGGCACAAAAACGGGATAATGCAAGGTAAATAACAGCTTGCTTTCTCTGGTTGACATACTGAGCAGGGGTCAAAAAGGGCTTGCTTGAATTCATAGGGCAATTGAGAGAGAGTTTCGATCCAGATGATGGAACTGTCACTTTTGTGGTTTCATAAAATATGACAATGTTTTCCAGCAAATGTGCATATGTTTATTGATATATCTGTGGACAGTGACTATATAATGTTGGCAGCGCAAGCAGAATTTTTTTTTTTTATTGTTGAGCCCTGCTGAGGAAAGATGAATGTGTGTTGTGATGGCTCATTACAGCAACAACATGAGGTGAAGCCTCTTCACAGAGAGGAGTAGATTAACATGACAAACTCAATCCATATCTGTCAACACGGGAACAACACTTCACAGCAAATACCTGGAACTGACTCAGACTTCTCTTCCAGTATTTAGGGGTAGGGTTGCAAAATTATGGGAATTTTCAAAGATGGAAACTTTCCATGGGAATTAATGGGAATTTAAGGGAATTAACAGGAATTTATGGGAATAAACGGGAATAAACTGGGAATTTTCAAATTTGAAGGTTGGCTCTTCATAGGGAACTTAAATATAGTTGAGGAAAGTATATTTTAGCATAATCTTGACTAAAACAAACAGATGCCATTCAAATACACTTGAATATCCATGCCATTCCTCAATCACATGCACATAGCACACTGCTTACTGCATGGCTATTGAGACCACACCCCCTACTGGCACTGTGCATGCCTCCATCACATGTACAGAAGCCCAAAGCACAAGACTATTGAAGGCACACATTTTAGCCTGTGGACTAAACAAAGTGAAGTAAGTTTTGATGATATTATGGGGAAATATATTTATTAAATGTTTAAATTGCAAATATCACATACAAATGTATTAATTTAGTAGATAGCAAGCTGATAAGTTAGATGCTAAATAAGCTAGCATAACTTTATTTACCACATAAGTAGGGCTGGGCGGTATGGCGGTATATATCGTTACCGCGAAAGAAAATGTCAACCGTAACAGATTTTTTTATTCCGTGTTTACCGCAACATGTAAATAAGTAGGCGTGGTTAACTCGCGTGCAGCGTGCGTGAGACTGAGACACTGATATTTGTCAAAGAAACATGAAGAAAGACCAAAAGGATCCACAAAAGGAATTACGTTTAGAGCAGTGCAGCACACTGAAAGTTTAGAGAGACGCACATGCTCGCAACGGGGCTTACTTGACAACAAGTTCATATATCAATATTCTAACGAATAGAAATAACCTTAAATAATGTATCTATCTGTCTCTTATGTGTACAGTTACTTTCAGAGTGGACGCGCAAGCGGTTGCCGTGGTAATGAATATTTCCAAAATTCCCCAGCTTAACTTCCCATGGAAATTTACCGGAAACTTTCCGGAAATTTACCGGAAATTTTCCGCCCCTTTGCAACCCTATTTAGGGGTTGTAGTACTGAATTGTGCTACAGTCTGAACTTATAAGCACTGCTGATAATTGGCTCTGGAGGACACAAGAGTCCATAGCAATATGTGTAGAAGAAAGCAAAGGTTTGGGAGGAGATGCTGCTTCTTTTCAAATCTTCTTGATGGTCACATCAAAGGCTTTGTGAGCTGAGCTCCAAATGTTTGCCACAGTTTCAGTGTCAGCACCCAGAAAGCAGCTTTGTGTTAGCTCAATACATAAATTCATCCAGCGAGAAAAGGCTTTGTGTTTTCTTTGTCGACAGTAAGAGTGGAGTCAGGTTGACACTGTGCAAGCAAGACTGTGCTGTCTGTGATGGAAAAGCTGTTGTACATAACTCAGACAGCTGTGCTGGATCAAAGCATTTCTGGGTGTTGGGTATCTGCAGCATCTGGAAGTGGGTCAGCGCTGGCTCTTGCTATAGCTCAATGACAATCTTATGCAGCAGTAGAGAGACGCTCACTCCTCGGGAACAAAGAGACCTGCAGAGGCAGTGTGGCTGTTTTTAATGGCTGTATTGTTTACGCTTTCTCTGGGAGGGTGCATTTATGTAGCTTACTTTTGAATTAAATTGAATGTTAAAGACGTTTCATAAATGTTTTGAAGTCAAAGAATTGTATGTTCTATGCAGTACAATACAAAAAGCTTCCTCTATAGTCACTCCAGCAAATTCATAGAAATTAAATTGTAAAATGGCTTGTTAATGTATGACCATTCATGTTCCATAATAATGGTTAAGTATTCAGGAACTTTCCAATCTGATTGAATGAGTTTTGTCAATTACAGGTGAGACTGTTTACATGTTGAAGTCTGAAAGGTACAGTTACAAAAAGCTTGCTTTAATTTTAACACTGACTGTAACAACCAGGGGGAAACAGGATTTTCTACCAGTGATATGTCTCTCCACTTTATGAATACATTTTTTCCAAAGTTTTTACCCTGGCTGACTGTATACAATACCACTCAAAAAACTGGGTTCTGTAAGATAGCCTATTCTTTTAATGTTTTTGAAAGAAGTCTTTTATGCTTACCAAGGCTGCATTTATTATAAAAAATAAATAAAATAAAACACTGTAAAACTGTGATATTATAACATTTTCTGTAATTAGTACTTTAATTAAAAATTAAGTTATTACTACACATTAAGTACTTTAAACCAGCCTTTATTAATTATTATTGCAGAGATGGGGTTTAGGGCTGGGTCTGTGGGACTGTTTCTGGGGATTCACTTTTTATTTTACTTACTTTTTGTCTTCTGCATTCTCCTTACCATTGTCTCCTGTTCTTCCCTCAGACTCGTCCCCCAGAAACAGTCCCACGGACCCAGCCCCAAACCCAATCTCTTAAAAATGAATAAAGGCTGGTTTCTAAAGTACATCTTCCTGCCTCTATGTATTAATGCTCATGGGTAGCCTAAATGGGTTCCATTCAGACCTTAACATCAATTATTTTACTGTTATATGTCAACAAGATTCAACAAGACATTTTCACTTGGCTATACCCAATATTTAGATCTGTTGTGGTATTTATGCAAATTAGCACATATGTATTAGATTATGCACCGTTTGTCCATGTTAACAAACAATTTCAAAAAACTTGTAATACATTTTTTGTTTGTCTTGATGTAAGTAATCAACTCAGTCATTTTCGTGGTGATATCTAAAGGTTAAAATGTTGACCCTATTCACGTAAGAAAAATAATGAATAGGCGTATGAATAGGCTATATTTGGGTCTTTTTCGAAACTTTCCCCTAATGGGATTCTTCGGGACTTTTTTTTTCCTTACTCAGGACATATTGAGGAAACAAAATCAGTTGAGTTTGCTTCTGTTGCAGTTTGTTCAAGGTTGACCCCCATTTTGGCTTAAAATGACTGGACTATTAAGGAGGAGGATGAAAAAAACAGTTTTCATATTGCACTGCATTCTACAGTATGACTAAATTGTTTCCAAACTTTTGACCCTGACTGTACAGTATGTTGGCCTTGTGAAGAGTAATTTTCAGTGAGTAATTTACATTTACAGCTGTGATAAAGTGCATAAGAAAGCTTTATGTTCCTCCTCCTGCTCTCTTCCACCACCACCCTTTCTCATGGCTTGACCTTTGCCCTGGTTTTGTCTCCACCAGTCTCCCAGCTGATCCCTCTCCCTGTATTATGCCTGAAGCTGTTTTGAAATTTCTTTAGAAAAGTGGGTGAACAAAAGATTTAAACTCAGACTGTCATCTCTGTTTTCACTAATGCTGCATTCACACTTCCAACGACTTTGTCAGCAGTGGCTGGCGGTGAGGTCGCTAGTGGGCGTTCCCACTACAGGTTGCCTAGTAACGTTCGAATGACATTCACAGATGTTACTCCATGTTGTAGACAGTTTTCTTGCTGCTACAAACATTTTGGAAGGAAAAGTCTAAATTTAAATGGAATCAGTACATTAAATGCCTAATAATAAAGATGAATGAGAAACAGGAAGTGCTCTTTGCCATCAAGGCTATTTATCTGCAGCAAAAGGGCAAATTCCGGTCTATCTGGCATCACAAAACCATTCGGCTCGGAGTCAGCACATGTGAGTACCGCCGTATGTACAAGGAGACATATCATAAATTATAGGATAGTTGCTGACTGCTAAAATGAGCTTCTCCTTCATCTTGCCTCTGCACTGAAGAGTGACGGATCACGTGCGCTCCACTTATACCTCCTATTGGTTGTCGCTCTCGAAAGTCGCTCTTCATTTGCATTAGGTTGAACTGATCTCAACTTTGTCGCGTCGCCGGACACGCCCCATCCAGTCGCCAACGGTCGCTGTCGCTCGTGTCGCCGGAAATCATCCACTCTTCATTGAAATGAATGGGATCATGTCGCTTTGTTGCTTGTAGTGTGAATGCAGCTTAACAGTAATTCCATGATCTCTATGCAAATGTATAGTGCAATTTGTTATAGCTAAGGCTATTATTTGATACATTTATTACTTAAAAATATATACTTCAGAATCATAGAATTTAATTTATATTTATTTATCTGATTATTTATTTTATCTTATTATTAATAGTACTAAAATAATGTGTTGAATTGACAGCCCTAGCTGTAACATAGATATTATTGGCACATCCTTCTTATTATAGGAAACCTAGGACAAGATGTGTTTGAGGTTGTGACTGTGTGAATGTATAAAATAGTGTTGTGAAGGGTGTAGTTTTGGTTATTCCACAAGGCAGGAAATGAGGTGTAAGGGAAGAAGGCTTTTGATGAACTTTAGAGTGTGCATGAGGTGAATGTATGCCAGTCTCCTGCTCTACAAGTCTTGCATGCTCGTTTCTCTGGCCTATCCATGTGGAATGGGTTGAGATTTCCTCTTTCTGGGCTTCAAAATAAAGCATGTGTGTCTGTGATCCACAGAAACCCAGCCCGACACAGAAGAGCTGCTTACACCAAATCATGTCTGCAGAGATGATGATGCAGTCCTGCCTCATGGACCGGAGCAGCAGCTTTTTTAAGGTGAGGGGAGAGAGACATCCCCACTGTCCTCTGAGCTTCGCCTTGTTTGTCTGTGTGTGCCTGCCTGCATGCTCTTGATATGAATTTGCATGTACTGTATTTTATCATTACATGAGTTTCTCTAATTGAGCCTCCCTATATTAAAAAACTGGTTTTGCTTTATTTTGTCATTTAGACCCAGTTTACAACCGTGGTCTGTTGCATAAACTGCTTACTGGTCTTACAAGTTTTTTCTTAAAGACTAGTCATAACTATTTAAGTATGTTACATCGAATTTAGATCGGCCTAATACGATTGTGTAATTATTATTTTTAACCAACTGGTAGTTGGTAAGCCTAGTTCTTAAGAAACAGTCTTAACATAGTGGTTGTGTTTATGCAACTGGCCCCTGGTATTAAAGCTATAGTCACCAAAAAAAAAAAAAAAATTCCAAACCTGAATGACTTTTTGGTACAAAAAGCTTTTTGTCTGCACCATCAAAATGAATGGGGTCTGAAATAATGTTGTTTTGGACCCCATTGACTTTCATTGTATGGACAAAAAATATAGATTTTTCAAATATGTTTTTATGTTCCACGGACGATGGAATACAGGTCTGGGATGACGAGTGAATGATGAGAAAATTAAAATTTTTGGATACATTTTTCCTTTTTAAGTTCCATCTCAGGTGATCCCAATTAGTCAACACTAAATACAGTTATGGCGCTTTTCCACTGCGTGATACATCTCGGCTCGCTTTGCTTTGCCTCGGTTTGCTTTTCCACTGCAGTTAAGTACCGCTTCAAAGTGGGTGGGATTACAGACTGATTGTTATAGTTGCACCGCCACCTTGTCTACTGAACACGATACAGCCATTTCTTGTTTCAAGTTGCGTGCTGTGACGGTTAAAGCAAGTCGTTTAAAAAAGTTGTGTGAACAAATGATACTGCATTGGCTGTTGCTGACTATTTAAATCTAGTGGGTTTGGTGTCTCGTGTCACAACTCCAATGACGCTGGTAAGTGACGATTCTCTCTGAGTCTCTGACCAATCAGTGATCTGCAGTGTTTACACGTCACATTTTAGTGTCGGTACAGCTCGCTTGCAACCTCAACCGAGGTGGTACAAAATTTTTTACTAGGTAGGCTACTGTACACACAACAATGAACGTCATGACTGAACAGCACTATTGTTTACATCTTCCACAGTAATGTGTCAACCAGCAATAAATGACACACTGAAAACCACCATCACTGGATAAGTTTGCTTTCTGTAAGTGTCCTACTTTAGAGCCAGACAGAGCGCAGGTTAGTCAGGGCCTCTGGAGACCACGTGGAATGCTGTCCGTTCTCTGCCAGCACTAAAGCTGCCGAGCTTAAGAGGTTCTCAGAGGATGATAGATCCAGCTGTTATCTCTGCAAGCTATTCTTCCAACAAACGTAAAGCCTTTTTGTGTAAATGTTTATGTAATTGTTTCAGGGTGACCTTACTTCTCTTCCAGCATGTGTTGTGATCATTTCATGCAGGAGGAAGTTGTAGTTGCAGTTGCAAGCTTTGTTTCATGTAAACAATTAAATGCAGCCAAAGGCAAATAAATCAGGCTTTCGCTCTGACACTAATTGGCCTTGACGAATGCATGATAAGATTATGAACGTCAGTGAACACAAATTTATATTCCTCCTTGTTTCCTTAACAGAAAACTCTCCTGTAACATCTCTTCCCTGTCATCAATTTAGATGATACTTCAGTGGAATGTGGTGAGCGGATTGAATTTTACCTTCGTCATCTATTAAAGGAATACTTCAACGACAACAACAAAAAGACAATTCTGTCATTATTTACTCACCCTTATGTCGTTCCAAATGTGTACGACTTTCTTGGAGCACAGGTGAATTATTTTTTTTTTTTTCAGAATATAGAATATATGCCTGCCCTTTTTTTTAAATGAAATATGGCATTGAATACTGTCATATGGCAAAAGACTTGAAATACAAGCTATATTGAGTACTTTTATGATGTTAGAGATGCACAATATAAAAATTCTGGTAGATACTGATAAGTCAACAATTACCTTTATGCTATGGCCAATATCCAATACTTCAAATCATTAAAATGTTGTTATATTAACATAACCACTGCTAGGCTATATGATATAATTTACTTTAGTTTTTCATGGAAAAAATTATCCAAGATGTTCCTCAAAATTTTACGTTTTGTGTTTCATGGAATAAACATGTTGGAATGACGTGAGGGTGAGTAAAGGATCACTAAATGTTCATTTTTGAGCGAACAGTCCCTTTAATTGAATAACTCTGCTGCTGTCACTGAGTGTTTATATTTCGAACACTCCTTTCAGTGTTAGGATTGTGTTTGGCTGAAACAAGCGTGCTAGTAAAATGTCAGCACATAGTTTCCTAGAGACTTTCTTGGCTGCTTTGTATGCTATGAATGACTTTACCTCACGGCTGATTAAATAGAGGCACAGATGACTGCAGAATTTGGAAGAGCTCTTGATCTCACCAGTCTCCAGAACACCAGCCAGCACCTCACAGGCATCAGAGTTTCCTAACAAATGTCCAGCGGGTGAAATTGCACCTTTTTTTTCTGCTTCATCACCTCTTTTAATGGCTCATCACTAAAGCTAAAGTCATTCTCTGCCTCTGGATGAATTTATCAACACAAGCTGAATGATTTTTACATCAGATCTCTCTCTCTCTCTCTCTCTCTCTCTCTCTCTCTCTCTCTCTCTCTCTCTCTCTCTCTCTCTCTCTCTCTCTCCATCTCAGCAGGATTGTGTCTGTTTTCTCTATTAAGTGTAAATGATAGGTGGTCCTATTGTCTTCCTTCTGGCTGACATTAGCTTAGAGGAATTTTCTGTGTTCTTGTAAATCTTTTAAAAACGTATCTTCCGGTTTCCTCCATTGCTGCTCATTAGTATTGCACAATCTCATTGATATATGACTGGGGAAATTCCTTAGCAGGAAACCACTCTTTTTAGCTCTCTTTTATCAAATAAGTGCAAATTATATATATATTATACATATAAAAAAGTCAAATTAGTAATATTCGAAAATATTTTACAATTAAAATAAGTTTTCAACGCTGAATTTTCAGCAGCCATTTCTCCAGTCTTTAGTGTCTTCAGTACATTTTTTTTCTTGATAAATGTATTTTCTTTGATTCATTTTCATAATTTTGTCTTCGATAAATAGAAAGAACAGCATGTATTTGAAATAACAATGTAAAAGTTTTTACTGTTGCTTTTTATCAACTTATTTCACCCTCGCTAAATATATATTTCTTAAAAAAAAAAACTCTTACTAAACCCAAACATTTGAACAGTAGTGAATACTCTGCTATTTATGCCATGATGACAAGTGTGCTTAAACTCATGCATGCCTGTTCCTGAGTGTTTTTAAGATGATAAGCTTTGTTTTCGACTTTATTTCTTGTCTGACTCAGATAATGAGCCGTATCAAGCCATTGCAGTGAGCCCGTTTATTTTATGTTGGTTTGATAATTCTCGACCTTTCAAGTGTGTAGCCCATTCAGCAATAATCTACAGCAAGTAAGCGCTTTGGTATCACTGAAGTATATTTTACGTCTTTACGGAGTGCTTTTCTTGGCGGTGAGCTGGTTGGTGTGTAATTGTGGTTTGCTGACTAAGTCTGAGATGAAGTTAGAGAAATACCTCATGACTATAAGCGGAAAATGCTGGCTCAGATAAAAAAAAAGAAAAGAAACACAACCGAAAGTGTGGATGGGTCTTTACTTGTCTGGTTCATGGCCGATGGTTTACTGAAATCTTGACTGTCTCCTCACACGTATGAGTGTTAGTGTTAATGGGAATTTGTGCAGGCTAAAAAAAGTTCAAGAAATTAAAACAAAAAATTTATTAATTAAAAAAGGGAGAGAGAAAAAAATAACTGCCTGCCCCCTGCTGGCCATCAAGAGTAACTCAGATCTATGAAAAAATACAATGACAAAATAGCTTTTCCAAGTGCACTTACCCTTACTGACCTAAAATCACTGTGCTTCATGTCTGATCTAAGCAGGTAGAAATCAACTTGCCTTATACCACACAGAATACATTTTTCTTTCAATATTGTTTATTTTATTTGTGACTGATTATTCCTTTCATTATTCTAAAATGAAGCACTGAGCAGCAAAGGAAACTGCTGACTGCTGTTCAGTGCTTCATTTTAGAATAATGAAAGGAAAATTAACTGCACAGTTCTTTGATGTCTCTGTTTCTGAATTGTTCTCACTGTTAGTTGTTGAAAGGAATCAGACGCAGTTGCTGGTTTACTGGGAATCATTTCATGATGACTAATTCCAGAGACAGCCACTTCCCATTCATACAAAACATGCATGACACATGAGCACATATTCAGAATGTCTTCAGATTTTCTTGTCTTCGTGCTCATATGGTGTACGTGTGTGTGACTACAGCTGATTGACACATTCTCCTCGGAGATCTCAGAGCTAAAGCAGGAGATGGTTCAGCCAGCCAGAGAACCGGAAACAGAGATCTTACAGGGGTGAGTCCATCATTCATTACTGTCATCCTCCTCACTGGCATTAATGGGAGTTTTAGGTTACATTATATGCTGTTTTCTTTTGTATTTGTGCTCAATTGTACAGTGGGATCCAAAGGTCTGAGACCACATTGAAAAACTTGGAAATTTAAAACAGTTGCAAATAAACAGGTTTAATAAAACAAATGTTTAAATAAAACAAATATTTTAGGATTTTGAAAACTTAACAAACTCATGCCACTGGATATATAATAAACTCATGCAACTGGCTATTTTGAATAACAGACATCAGCTTTAAAATGTCTTGTGTCTTGCTGAGTCTTTTTGGACTGTGTAGGTTCATTGTGTTTGTTTTTGTACTTCCTATGTTCTCCACCAGGTGGAGCATGTCTTATTTTTACACTGTAGGACATGGTTTCGCAATACCACATTTCCATGAAATTAAAAGGAAGTGCATGAAACTAGTAGGAAAACAACTGAAGTGACAACTAAAACAAGCTTCTAATCTTTTTTTTTTTTTTTTTGGTATTGCTACTTATTGGTATTGCTATTTTATAATATATATATATATATATATATATATATATATATATATATATATATATATATATATATATATATATGCATTATTTTTACTTACTGTAGTCAGCTAAGTCACAGACCACTTGAAACACTTTACAGCTTGAGAGACAATGTCAGTAAGACTTTTCCAAACCCAGACTGACCTATCATACTGTTAAAAACAAAACTCAGATCTGCCACATGAAAACATTTGACAACCACTGCTTCAATGCAAGACCAAGTGTTGTTTTTATCTTGTGATGTTGTGAAATAAAGGTTTCTCTCTATTTATAATTAAAGGGTTAGTTCACCCAAAAATGAAAATTCTGTCAGTAATTACTCACCCTCATGTTGTTCCAACCCCGTAAGACCTTCGTTCATCTTCGGAACACAAATTAAGATATTTTTGATTAAATCTGAGAGCTGGATCACTCCTCCATAGGCTTCTAAGGCATTATAACTTGCTGGCCCAGAAAATGTATTAAAGACATCATTAATATAGTCCAAGTGACTCCAGTGGCTCAATCTTAAGTTTATAAAGCGACGAGAATACTTTTTGTGCGCAAAAAAAACGACTTTATTCCACTATTCATTTCCTTCTCTCTGGGCCTCGAGTCTTTTCACGTAGTATAACTGCGCAGCGCATCTGTGTTGTACGTCACACGTAGGCTCACTATTGGCCGACGCTGGTCATGTGTGTGATGCGTGTGAAAAAAAAAAAGTTGTATGGAATTGAAATGAAAGTTGTATACAACTTTTGGAAACCAAAGTTGTATGTTATTGTATGCATATCTTTTAGTCAACATTTAGTCTCATTAGCTTAGACTCACAGTCAGGCAGTTCTAAGATATAGGTTATAAACAACCGTTCAGAAGTTTGTTGGTTAGTAAGGTTTTTTTTATTTTTTATAAATAAAATAAAATGTTATTGTTGAAGGGATCTGCCACCTGAAAACATTTGACAACCACTGCTTCAATCAAGTGTTGTTTTTATCTTATGTTGTTGTGGAATATAAGTTTCTCTCTCTCTCTCATATCTGTAGTCTGGAAGGAGAGGTGAGTGGTCTGTTCCTGCAGTCTTCTGCCTGCGCTGGTACGCCTGGAGTGAGGGATTCTGGGTATGACTCTCTACGCAGACGCATGAGCATCCTAGACAGATTGATGCAGACACACTCTGTATGGTTGCTGCTGTCACTCAGCGATGAGGAAGCCAGACGCATTCTGCAGCCGCAGCCGGCAGGGGTAAAGACACTGTCTGCGCAGATGCGGCAGCCAACTTGCTCAACAACAATAGGATATTTAGCAATTAATTTTTTATTCACGTTCTTGTTCTTTCCTTTAATTTGTGTGTCTGTTTTTTACCTAGAGTTTTGTGGTGAGGAAGTGTTATAAATTGCAGAAAAAGGTGATTTCCTTGCGGATGGACAGTGACGCGCAGATTGTTCGGGACTTCCCTGTTAAAGAGAGCCAATATAGTAAGTACTATACCAAATTTATTTCCATTTGCTGACCACTAATAGTGTGTGTGTGTATGTCACCTTTTTCAGTTCCTCCTGCCTGAAGGTTTTGGTGTTTTTTTTTGTTTTGTTTTTACCTTTCCACGTCCTGTCTGATTGTTCTCTCGTCGAAACGAAATGTCCATTATCATATCTGAATTTCAGCTTTGGAGGCTTCCTCAGCACGATGACGATTTTTTCTGTATCAATTCCAGTGTGAGTGCACATCCTTTTGAAGTGCATGCAAAGTGGATTCGCAGTGCTGAAAACCGCGTCTTTCTTGACATGTTGACAACACAAACCAAATTACACGAACCAGCAACAGTTAAAGTGTTTGAGGGCGGGTCAAAGTAGAACTTGTTTGCGGGCAGCCAATGAAAACCATAGGCTGGTGTTATGCAAATTTATTACGTAGGTATGTAACAGGAAGTGAGAATGGAATTGCTGATGACTCGTTTCAGCAGTTCAGGATCGGTTATTTCTTTTAAGAGACAATTACTTTATTTGTCATGCACTTTGATCGTTAAACTTTGTAGACCTTACGTTCACAAACAGCTATATTCATACACACTGCATGAAAGGCAATATTTGAAAAGCATAATAGGGCATTTTAACTTCATTTATAAATCGTGTTATTCTGCCAAGCGAGTGCTGTGGTACTGAATGTCAGTACAATATATGTGTATTGTGATCTGAACAGCATTCACTATCTTTCAAAAATGTTGGGTCAGTATGATTTTTTATATATATATATATATATAGTCATATATGCATTATATATATGCATTAAATTGATCAAAAGTGACAGAAAAGACTTTTACCTAATTTCAAAAGATTTCTGTTTCCAGGATTTTTCAGTTAAAAAAATTATCACGGTTTTCACAAAAATATGAAGTGTATAATCAGCATATTAGAATGGTTTCATCTCTCTGTTTTCTCTCTCTGCCTTTGTCTGTCACTCTCTGCAATTACAGTAAGTGGGTCAGATCCTGTGCGGCTTGTGTGAAGGAAGTTTAAATGTACGAATTTGGCTCTGTTTACTTTTCCCTTTGAGAGTGGCTTTTAGGTCATTCCACTTTTTCCAATAGCAAGTCCAGTGTAACCTTCTGTGCTGTGTCTTTATTACAGCTTTTTCCCTGGAGGGCTCAGGGATCAGCTTTGCAGACCTCTTTCGACTGGTGGCGTTCTGCTGTATCAGCAGGTAAGATGATCCCATTCTGAAAACAACTGAAACTGCTACAAAAACTGCTTTTGTTTCCAAGATAATTTACTGGTCTGTTTTATATTTAAAAGATGGAGGACCGCAACCTTTATGTTTTGTTGGTGTATATACAGTATTATTCATTTATAAGAATTCTTGCTTCTTCCATAAGAAAGTCTAAAGAGGTTTACACTAAAACTACATGTAGTAATGATTACCCAAGCATACAGACTCAGCCTAACACAGCAATATTAGCTCAACCGATGGCATGAGTTTAGGGTGGGACTATCTGTTGGACTGGGCCAATGGAAAGGAAAGGTGTTGTTATTTTTGTAATGCATGGAAATTATACCCTGCGCCTTTAAGAAAATCTCCTGAAGTTCTGAGAATAAATTAAAAAGTTTGTGGTAAAGTAAAGCCAGATGATGCTGATTCAATCGCATTCCAGTGCAACACAGATAATAACAGGAAGGAAGAGTCTAACTGGAAAAATGGCCTCTTTTTGATTGAAAGAACAGATCGTAACAGTTTGTTTTAACCTGTTTACATACCAGCCATATGAGCTCTGTAATGAAGAGGCTTGCTAGACTTAACAAATCCAAGCTAGGTCTGTGCCAATGCCACGCAGAAAAGTCAGTGGATAAACACAGACCTCTTTCTCCCTCACCTACTCATTCTTTCTTTCACTCTCTCCACGAGTGCAGACAACAAACTCTCAGCACGTTTAGTTTTTAGTATTTCAATTCAATTCAAATTTATTTGTATAGCGCTTTTCACAATACATATTGTTTCAAAGCAGCTTTACAGAAAGTGCATTTCAGAAATGTACATAGAAAAATACAGTTAGTTAATCATGTATTAATTTAGGGCATAAACATATCGCCAGCGTCGAGTCGTCTCTTCACAGGCGTCGAGTCGTCTCTGCACGGGTGTTGGGGCATGTGTAGTTTCCATGGGAGGCTGGATACAAACTAGAGCTGACAATCTGTATTTACCTCGGGACTAGCGTCCCGAGATAACAACAGAAAAGCAGATGGGAAATAATTAGCGTAGCTGCTGTTCATAATATTAATGCATTCAATCTGATTCAACTGTAGTATAAAAGGGAAGTATTATGTGAATGCTTGGCTAAAGAAATGCGTCTTTGCGTCTTAATCTAGTTTTAAACTGAGACAGCGAGTCTGAGCCTCGAACAATATAAGGAAGGCCATTCCAGAGTTTAGGAGCTAAATGTGAAAACGCCCTCCCTCCTTTAGTGGACTTAGATATCCTAGGAATGACTAGAAGCCTCGAATTTAGTGATCTTAAAGAGCGCGATGGATTGTAGGGCGATAGAAGATCCGTTAAATACCCAGGAGCTAAACCATTTAGGGCTTTATAGGTCATTAGTAATACTTTGTAATTGATACGGAACTTTATAGGTAACCAATGTAAAGATGATAGAATTGGTGTTATATGATCATATTTTCTTGACCTAGTAAGAACTCTAGCAGCTGCATTTTTCGACTATCTGTAGCTTGTTTATTGAGGATGCAGGACAACCAGCTAATAAAGCATTACAGTAATCTAGTCTCGAGGTCATGAATGCATGAACTAACTTTTCTGCATCAGAAACAGATAGCATGTTACGTAGCTTAGCAATGTTTCTAAGGTGGAAAAAGGCTGTTCTTGTAACAAATGAAATATGATTTTCGAAAGACAAGTTGCGATCTAGTATAACACCCAGGTCTTTTACTGTAGTGGATAAAGTAACAGGACATCTTTCTAAATTAAAGTTGTATTGTAAGAGGTTTTGTGGGCAGTTTTTTTGACCAATAAGTAATACCTCCGTTTTATCTGAATTTAATAGCAGAGAATTACACGTCATCCAGTATTTTATATCTTTAACACACTCTGTCAATTTAGATAATTTATTGTTTTCATCTGGTCGTGATGAAATATATAATTGAGTGTCATCAGCATAACAGTGGAAATTAATTCCATGTTTTCTTATAATATTACCAAGTGGCAGCATATATATTGAGAATAGCAGAGGGCCTAACACAGATCCTTGTGGCACTCCATAGTTTACTGACGTTATCTTCGATTTTTCCCCATTTAAACAGACAAAATGGTAGCGGTCTGATAAGTACGATCTAAACCAGTTTAATGCCTGTCCCTGAACACCAGTGTAATTTTGTTGTCTAGCTAAGAGTATTTTGTGATCTATAGTGTCGAACGCAGCACTAAGATCAAGTAAAACTAGTATTGAGATACAGCCTTGGTCAGAAGCTAGAAGTAAATCATTTGTAATTTTAACGAGCACAGTTTCTGTGCTATGATGCGGTCTGAATCCTGACTGAAAATTTTATTTGTCATCAGTCTTTTGAAGAATGTTTGTAATGATTCTCAACATTCATTTGTGCTCTTTAGGGACGTCCTGCCCTTCACCCTGAAGCTCCCTGAGGCCATCGCAGCTGCAAAGACCCTCACAGATCTGGAGGAAGTGGCTCAGTTCGGAAGAGGTGAATTTTCTTCTCTGTGCATGAGTGTTTTACTGAGCCTAACTGCTGACTGTTGGGTTTCAGCGTTACTCAGACAGCATAACTGCTCCTCTAATGACCCTCAGCTTTTTTTGTGTTTATTATATGTCTGTGTGTTTGGGTGTAATGCTGTGTGTACTTTAAACCTAATGCAGATGTTTGCATTCCATCTTCAATTCAGGTCAAAGTTTTAATACTGTACTCAGTGTAGCAAAGTTTAATCGTTGATGAGCACTCAGCAGTTTTACATGGTTAAAATAAAGCATTTAGCTAAGCATTTCATTTACAAGTAGCCACCAACTCTACATAAAGACAAAATATACAGCATAGAGAAGGGGTGCACATATTAAAATATGATAAACTGATACTTATTTTTATGTTATAGCCAATAACCAATTGATACCCATTATTAAAACTCTTTACTGTTATACTGTCTAAATAAATAAACATTAGAATCAGTCATTTTAAATTCCTTAAGTGAGTTTATGCATGAAAAATGCATATTAGTTTTGACATTTGTTAAAGATTAAGTTTATCAGTGTTATTAAATTATTAGTGTTTTTAAAGATTAACTTTAAGTGAGCGTTTAGGAAATTCACAATTAAAGATCCAATATACGCTAATAACCATGGCAGCACCAACCATATGGTATATTGTGCATCCCTAATATACAGTATTGGAGTGACCAACTATGGAAAAATAAAAAGGCAGCCAATTCAACATAATGTTGTATGATCTTTCCATCTACTTTTTAAGTCTTAAAGCCCTAAACCCGCAGGCTGTATGAACATGCTAGATTCTATAGTACAACAACATCTAGCATAGTGAAGAACAGAACGTCAGTCGGATACATCCTGGAGTATTGACAATACAGGTGTTACTGTGCCAGCAAACATACGGCAACATTCGACACGTGGCATTTTACAAACAGCTCATGCGGACAACATATGCGGATGATAAGACTTTGGCTTGGTGAAATTGACCACAGATGTGTTTGACGCTAGTAAATGTCTCTGTCAAACAGAGATCTGCCTGTTTGCTTTGTTTCTGATTCATGTTGTAACTTTGTACTTTAATTGACGTATGTACGACATTCCTCTAGTAAGACATATAAAAAGTAAATTGTTGTGGTTTTGTTTGATTAGCAGAAATTATGAGGTCCAAATAATCATTATATGATTAAATTGTTTGATTTGGGTCAAAAGCATTTTTTTTTTTTTTTATAATCTGAATATGAAATCAGTAAATGACTTGTTTAGGGTCATATTTTCATCTAAGAGTTAGTTTTAGTTTTGTGAAATGGCATACTTGAAATCGCAGAGGGGATCATATTTTCGTCTGGAAGACCAGGCAGTCTGAATGGGATAGGTGAGACAGCGAGTCTTGGTTATGCCACCTGTAATAATACGGTTAGGCAGTAATGAATGCTAAAATGGCCATGCAGAGTTAAGCTGAGAGCAGTGATGGGTGTGGTACCTCAAACTAAAATCATTTCCAAGAGGAACTCCACCAAGACAAAATTCCAGCGGCTCATTGACTGCCGATTATGATCAGGGAACTGTGAGGTTGAGCTGAGGATAACAAGAGAAGCGTTAAGAATGAGAGCAGTCAGAGCAAGAGACAAAGGCAGCACAACGTAATGGTAGCATTTTAAGTTCGTTTACAGAGAGTGAGGCAAAGAAGAGACAGAAAAGATCAAATAAAAGAACAATTGTATACACAGGTGCAGGTTTCTAGACATTCCACGCCTTTATAGGTGCCACTTCGGCAGAACTGATCTGAGTGACGCAAACACTTCCCGCTCTTGTCTCAGATGACATCAGTTAGGAGATGATTATTACTGATAGTCGAAGAAAAGAAATCTGATTTCCTGTCAATCCTATATTTCTGTTCTAGCTTTCGGGCAATTTACTATTATTGTAAGTATTGCTATTATTATTTAATAAAAATCATTTTAAATATCTGGCCATACAACACCAATTTTGTTCTAAACTAAATTGGCAAGGGTTTCAATTTATTTACTTTAAAAATATATTAAACGATGCAGCACCCAGTACATGCAAAACTTATCTCTAATATGTTAATTTACCTCACTTTATTGGTAAATTAATCAGCACATTATTCTTAAGTACAACATTTTTATTTTTATATCTTATATTGTATAGTTATAGTCGATACTTACAGTGTTGATTACCTAATACTGAAACTTGATCAAAGTACAAAGTGTCTGTTTACTGAATAACGAAACAAAAATAAAGAAAAGTCATTCTTGTACTGCATCAAATCCCATCAAAGGAAAACGTTTGAAGGGGAGGCATTTAGTATGAACAAGTGAGTAATATGAGAGGAGGAACTGAGAGCTGGAGCGTCTGTGCTCCTCCCACCTTCTCATCAGCATGCATGATCTCACCATTCACTGCGTGTGTATCAGCACTACTCTACCACTCACAACTCAGACAGCAGAGTCACTGCAGGAACTGTAGACGTGTAAACTTTTTTGCTCACACTATTTACATACAGACTGAAGAGAAGACTTAATTATTAGATGTAGCGTAAGTTTAATTCTCCTTTTGTTGTCTCATTGTTTTAAGATTTTGTTGATTGTTCACTTCAATGTTTTTTTCATTAGTTTCTGTCATGGAATTTTGTGGTTTTGTGTTTGCGCCCACTCGATTGTGTCATTGTGCTCTGAATGCCAGTGCTTGGATTTGTAGGATAACCCTTTCAGAAGCATTATCTGAAGTGTCTGTTAATGTTCTTGAGCATTTTTGTTAATCATTTCTGAAATTTCTCTTTTATTTGTTTTTTTCTAATATTCTTCTGTAATTACGTAAAAAAAAAAAAAAAAAAATGATTCAGCTGTCAAATTGATAAATGCCTCTTAGTTCATCTAATTCAGAGAATGAGCTTTTCTTGAGAATTTCTTGTTTTTTCTTTTTCTTCTCTTTATCCAAATTGATTGCATTTTTTGTGTTCTCTTTCTGCAGGTTTCTGGGACTCTGAACTGTGCAATAAGAAGAAGTCTGAGGAGACTGTTTGTGACAGTCGAAATCTAAAACAGTTGGGCATTAATTTCTCCCCAAGAGTGCCGGGCATCCCATTCACTCGGACCCCTTCTGAACTTGAATACAGTCAATCCAACGGAGCGCTGTGCTTCATCAATCCCCTCTTCCTGCAGACACACCAACCTAACCCTTCACCCAAAAAGCAAGAAACATCCCCGGGTAACGCAAGTGGCTCTCAGCACCACCACAGTGCTCTGCATAGAATAGATCGCAGCATCTTCTGCCACACAAGCAGCACACAAAACAAACCACACGCAAGTGTGACTAGATCCAAGAGTGAGAGATCCCCACCACCTCGACCCCCACCTCCCTGCTTTGCCTCTGGCAAATCAGCAGTTCTCCGTAAACAGAAGACCATGCCTGAGACGGCCTGTTGGATCAAAACGCCTCAGGAAAAGAGCAGCCTGCTGGGGAGGTTGGGATCATCCTTTAGTTCCTTATCTCCCTCATCCTCCCCACCCAAAAAGTTCAGTAAGCCCATCCTGGTGCCCTCATCTCGCAGTAAGAATTCCTCCGGTCTGCTTGACGCAGATGGCCTCCGCTGCCACATGGCCCTGGATGACCAGACCATTGAGGAAGCCGTGTCTTGGAGCCTGGCCAAGCTTTCTTCATGCAACTCCACCACCCTGGAGAACTGCAGCCCCGCAGATGAGCGCTGCTCCACAGGACGAGAGCGTCTGAGCGACCTCAGCATCTCCACCTCGTCCTCAGATTCTCTCGACTTCACCCACAGCTTCTCGCTGCCTATGGAGGCCAGTCCCTCCAGAACTGAACGTCCCACTGGCGACAGCAGCCTGGAGGAGGAGGAAGAGGAAGAAGACGACGGCATCAACTTGGAGAGCGACCAGGAGGCGCCACCACCCTTCAAGTCAAAAAGTCGGAACGGTGCTGGTACGTTCGTGCTGCCGCGTGCACTGAGAGGACATTTGCGCAAAATGAGCGGCGTTCTCAATTCTCTGATGACGCCTGAGAGGAGAGCCATTCGGAAGATCGTTGAGCAGTCCAGGGATAAAGGGACCTACTTTGGCTGCCTGGTGCAGGACTATGTGAGCTTTTTGCAGGAGAATGGCGGCAGCCACACGTCGGGCTTGGACCTGCTGCAGACTCTCAGGCAGTTCATGACTCAGATGAAGTCCTACCTGCTGCAGAGCTCGGAGCTTGACCCACCTATTGAGTCCCTTATCCCCGAGGATCAAATTGGTAAGGCTTCCTTCCTTCAATACAAAAGAGAAGATTTTGCAAAAGTGTGCATTGACTCCACAAAGTGGGGTGCTATGTGGTCTCGAATTGACACTCTGCAGTCTCTTAGAAATTCACAAGCATGCAGCGGTCATCGCAAGACCACAAATACACATCAGATGTGCCATTTGGGGCTGGGCCATTGAGCACTAAACACACTAAATTGGCACTCCTCTGCAGTATTAAGGCACTTAATGATCTTGTCAATGTTAATTAACTTACTCTCAATGCAGAGGATTAGAGGAAATAATATTTGCTCTGACATCTGGTAAATTGTCTTTGTAGTAGAGGTTAATATACACTGATAATACAATTACTAAAGACAGATCTCATCTTGCAAGAGCTGTGTACCATAGGCTTACCAACATATTCATGAATTGATATTCATATAGATTCCTTAGTGAACTATTAGGAATAATCAGCTGTGCATCAGAATGTTGCTTGTTTTTAAGGGTCTATAGGATCGAAAAGTGACATTGAGAATGAGCCAAGGCTATTTTGTGGTTAACACACATTGGATGAGAGTCTCACAGGCTGAGACTGTCTTGGCGGACTGTTTATGATCTGAATCTTCTTGTAAAATGAGGCACCAGTCTGTCTCAATTGCCACTGATTTATAAGGAACCTGTGGTCCACCGCTCACAGCACAACAAATAGGACCTTTTAGCTAGAATTTTAAGTGTACAAATAAAATACTATATTTAAAATTCCAGAGCAGCAGGTCATAATATTAAACCCGTAATAATTTCACTTTGCTGTGTGTGTGGAGAATTCTGTAGCTGGGAAGTGCTTAGAATGTTTCTCATTATGTCCTGTGGTATGTTGAATACTGTCAGGTTACAGTTCTTTTACCCTCAAAGACCCATTGTAGCAAAATTACTCACAAATCTTTCATAACAAGAAATTTGGCAGCGAAATATTTACTGTTTGAATGTCATAATATGCACAGTATGTAATATTACACAACACGATTACTGCTTATTGACATCATTGCACCATTGCCAACTGTTTTGGATAATATATATCTGCAACATTTAGAAGAAATGGAAAGTGTGATATATACAGTACGCAATAATTTCTTTAAATATTTAAAAAACCTGTTTAAACATGAGACATTGTTTTCAGATAAATATCATGATTTTTATAACCAGTGCCTTCTTAAACATGTTTTTGGGTGTAAACAAAAAGTACACCAATGCTTGGGTCTAAACCTGTGAGCGTGTGTGCATGAGGCAAAGCTCTCATGTCTATTCATCTTGGCCTGGAGGCGTTTTACTCCACGTGAGCGGCACACACAAGGGACATTGAGCTGAGATATACTCAAACTCTTGTGTGGGTAGAGAACCATTAGTATGGCTTTTGTATAACTGGCCACACGCCTTTCACTGTCTGCGACAGGCAATAATATACTTTATTACAATGACACACTAGCTGTAAAAGCCTAACTGATCTACATGCTGAAGTAGTTTAGTTATCACAAATTTGGTTGAGGGTTAATTTTGATAAATTCTAAAGTATTAATGATGATTTTCAGCTCAGCCGGGTTTTGTTTTGGTTCTTCAGGAAATTTGCATCATCCATCGCCCTGAGCGTCCTCCTCCTCGTCTCTCTCTTATGGGTTGTAAACAAATTTTTGAGGAATAAATCACTTTCCAGATGTTCCCAGAATGGACCTCAGCCAAACATGCCAGTGTCTCCGATATAGCTCTCCTATAATCCGGCGTAACCCCTCCTGCTTGTTGATTCAGGCATCAAGTATGTGGGTGTTAGGCAAGAATGTAGAGAAAAGGGCTCTTGTTCAGAGCTCCTAACCTGATGCTGCTGCCTTTGTGAACTGGCAGATTTTGTTGTATTCGTGTTTAAACAAGCACAATAAGGGCCATAGCTATGAGATCATGCTGCCATGGACAGCAATCCTTTTCTGTGACTTAACAAAGCAATTAGAACAAGCTTGAATGCACAGTTAATGACCTTTGACAGAGAATGTCACCCTTTTTTCCCCCAAAGTCTGTTTTTGAGTCCGTGTTCCAGCTCAGCTCTCATAACTCACTTTTGAGTCATAACAGGGTTAAGACACTGTTTTATCGAGATGTGTCTGGAAAGACTTATTGTTTCTACTTCAGGCCCAAGGATTTTTTGTTGTTGTTGTGCCTTTTCTCTATTCTGAGTACTTCCTTAAAAACACGTCTGAGACTAGAGATTCAGTTTGGAGTTATCATTCACTCTCCTGAAAGACTTCGTTTATTTGGAGGGGTCAATAGACTATGAAGGGAAATTTTATTTGGTGCGTTGGTCTGGTATACCGGTAATTTGTGTGTGCCTTTTGTTCTGTGCTGTGACGTACTTTGCGGCCTTGTCTCCTTACTTTAGCGCTAGCCTGTGCTTGTTGTGTGGGAAGCATCAGTGGATTCACTTCTCCTGTCACTGCGGCTTAATTTTCCAGACTGCAGTGCAGACATGGAGTGAGAGAGAGACAGAGAGAGCGCTATGAATGACAGACACTGAGGAGAATAGGAGTTTGTTTGAGGGGATGTTTATAAGCCTTGGAAGATAGCCTTTCAAGTTGAGGTGGCCTTGACGAATGAGTGTTTCTTATCTGAGCCCCATTCCTGTAAACATTCCTGTTTCCATCACTGCTGTGGTTTCCTGTTGACCTGATGTGCAGTGACATCCTAACCAAATATTAAGGGCCCAAATCACAAGAATTAGCAAAATAATGAAGGCAGTATACATAACATTATATAGTATTTAATATATACCCCTCCCAGTCCCGTCGCTTTCACTGTGTCTGCGGTTGTTCCACAGAATTAAACTCTTAAGTGGAACTACAAACCAGTTCAGTTCCTCTAAATCTGTGGCTCTGTGCCGCCCTCACGCCTTCATTAGCAGAGCTCTTTGCTTTTCTCACAAAAGTGACAGGAGCGGGGCTTGTTTACTGAGCTGTCTGCTCTCTCCTGGGACAGATGACCATGTAAACACATTTGCAACAGCTGATTCTGTTTAAGCATTCAGCTGTGTCAGAGTTTAAGTCAGACCTCTAACACAGCCTCATGTAAGGCACAAAAATCTGTCTATTTATTAGTTGTGCTTCTGATACATCATTTCTTGTGAATGGAGTGACTGAGTGGGAGTATAGGTAGTGAAAAAAAGGAAGCTGGTATTTCCGCTTGGCGATTGTTGTGGACGTAGATAGCAGTTGACCCCATTGTGTCCACTGACTACAAACAGCTTTGTTTTTACATTTTGCATTGATGCCATATGGAATACATCTGGGGAAAAAAAGGTTTAGTTTACTTTATTTCCAAAAACAGGTTTGACAAGTTGTTTTACGGTCACTAGCAGTTGAGTCACGCTGCTACACGTTGAAGACGTTTACTGACAAGTCATGTTACAAGTTGTGATGTGAAATCATCCAACCTTTCCTAGAAAACAGTCTGCCTAGAAAACATTATGCTATTTACAGTATATTAACTTAAAAACTTATTCATAGAGAATTAAATTATTTGCTTTACACATACACTTACAATTTACATTTGTAATAGACCCAAAAAATGAAAAGGAAGCACACAAATGTCTTTCCTTAGTGGTCTAGTGTGCTGACAGAAGCAGCGCTGTCAGCATTTTCCAAAGCCTGATTAAACATTACATTCTGTTCTTTAGATCAGATGATTTTAGTTACGCATACACTCCCCTACAGTTTTAGATGATTTTACAATTTAGGTAGGCTATGGTCTTCAAGCCCTGCTTGCACAATCAAAGTTACAAGACAAAACTTGTTGTCATATGGGAGTAATACCGGAGACTGTTGAGCTGTCAGGAGACATTTTGTTCTTGTTTTGGAACAAGAGTTTTGGAAAAGTAGGTGTAAAAATACTGCGTGCAGGTATTCCCCTATAAAGGAGGAAATGGAACGATGAGCCACGTTGGATATCCCTGTCAATATACTCATGGTCACAGTCATTTCAGCCACAAATAGGCTCGTCCACAAATAGATTTGTCAAAAAAAATAAAAAAATTTGTTGAGATTTTTGATGTTTTTGATGTTCCTTTTCCTTCTATATGAAGGAGTGCACCAAAACAAATTCCAAAACATAAGAGATATATGAAAGACAAAACGAGAGACAAAACATATGAGGTTATGGCCATATACTCTCTCTCTCTCTCTCTCTCTCTCTCTCTCTCTCTCTATATATATATATATATATATATATAAGTAATTCGAATAAGAATTAGTGCTTTTATTCAGCAAGGATGCATTGATCAAATGTTACAGTGTAGTAACTTTTACTTAGTTACAAAACCATTCTATTTTAAATAAATGCTTTTCTTTTAATCTTTCTATTCATTAATGAATCCTGAAAAAGATATTAAGCAGCACAACTGTTTTTAACATTGATATCAATAAGAAATGTTTTTTGAGCACCAAATCAGCATATTATTAGACACTGATTTGGTCACATTATAGACACTGAAGACTGGAGTAATGGCTGCTGAAAATTCAGGTTTGCCATCACAGGAATAAATAGAATTTTAAAATATAATCAAATTGAAAGCAGTCATTTTAAATTGTAATATTATTTCACAATATTACTGTTTTTACTGTAGTTTTGATCAAATAAATGCATCCTTGGTGAGTATAAGAGACTCAATCATCAACAAACTTGAACAGAATTTCTGAGATTAAATTAACAGGTTTTCTTCTTTTTTTTACAAAATGTTTTTTTTATGTTGCATTAACTGCATCTAGCTTAGTCATATTACCCATTGTTATACAACTGTTTTATGTAACTATTTCAATATAATTATCATATATCTACTTCTTCCTCCATAGATCAGGTGATGGAGAAAGCCATGCACAAGTGTGTGCTGAAGCCACTGAAGCCTGTGATAGAGGCGGCTCTGCGGGACTTCCAGGTGAGCAGCGGGACTTGGCAGCAGCTGAAGGAGAATCTGGTTTCGGCCAAAGCCAAGCAGCCCCAGGAGATGGGCGTGGATGGTGCTCTTCCCCCTGACCATGTGGCCATAGAGAAGATTCGCCACAAGTTCCACAACATGTGCAAGATGTACTCGCCAGAGAAAAAAGTGTCTCTGCTTCTCAGTGTGTGCAAGCTTATCTACACCATAATGGAGAGCAACTCAGGTACATTAGTGTGATGTAGTTGTGTGAATCCATTAATGTGGTTGTGCACAGAATGCTTATAATACTTCTGCATAGACTCATGATTTCAATCTTTGTTGTAATAATGGCAGGGAGGATGTATGGGGCAGATGACTTCCTGCCCATGCTGACATATGTGATGGCCCAGTGTGACATGCCACAGCTGGATGCTGAAATACAGTACATGATGGAGTTACTGGACCCATCACTCCTTCATGGAGAAGGTACATTAGACCCCACTGTGTGTGTGGGCTACAGCAGTAACTACTCAAGTTATTGCATAATTTTGTCGGGCATCAAACTTTTTTAATGTTCCAATATTTCTTATCTGATTTTAGGAGGCTATTACCTGACCAGCGCATATGGGGCAATGTCTCTCATCAAGAACTTCCAGGAGGACCAGGCAGCTCGTGTGCTGAGCTCTGAGACCCGGAACACACTGCACCAGTGGCACCGCAGACGCACAACCCAGCGTTCCACGCCATCTGTGGATGATTTCCAGGTAAATCCCTGGTAAAGTTCTAATCTATTCTTCCTTAAAACAATATACATTTAAGAACATAAGTATATTATTTGCAATGCCAATAAATTAATATTATTAATATAATTATTGCTGATGAATAATTATTAGCTGTAATACTAATATATATAATTATACACAGTACACACACATAAATATAAACACGACATTTTATTTTGGATACGATTAATCGTTGCACAGCCCTATGACTTTCAATAATCAAGAAATTATCATAAATTTAACTAAATTGTGTGATTTATTAAGTGCAGAAAAGGCTATTTGCAGTAATGATAATAGCAATGAACTATGTGCAGTAATGATAATATGATAACTTAATTATGGGAGTAATGTGCTTGATATATATTGGTATGTACCTCTAAATTTCTTCTTGTCTATATTCAGAACTACTTGCGGGTGGCACTGCAAGATGCAAGCAATGGCTGCACAGCCAAAACCCTTCAGGTTCATCCTTACGCCACAACGGAGGATGTGTGTCAGATATGCGCGGACAAGTTTAAAGTTTCGGACCCGGAGAACTACGCCCTTTTCCTCTTGACAGATGAAACCACACAGCAGCTGGCCCCGGACACTCATCCACAGAGGATCAAGGCCGAACTACATAGCCGCCCACAGCCACAACTGTTCTTCTTTGTGTACCGCCAGATCCAAGACCTCACTGTCCCTTCAGACCAGCTCAATGAAAACACTTTGTCCAACTGAGAGAGCAAACCTGAATTCATTCAGGTCCTCTCGAAATTCCTTCCCAGCCCCATTTATTCATCTCCTTCCTTAGGAACACTGCTAATGTCTGCACTGTTTTGAAAAAAAGCTGGAGGGAAGCGGAAAATGTGCTTAGGGGGAAATAGGGAAGGAAGGATGTGTCTGACAGATGCAGCATTTTTTATGCTCTGTCTTCACTATTTTCAAAACGTTTTAGGAAGTTGCACGCGACCATCACGAGAGAATAGCTGTATCCAAACTGCAAATGTTACACTATGCCCAAACATACACATTGTGTAAGCTTTACACATTCCACATTGACTGTGCCAGGATTGTACATACTATAGCTTTCCTGTCTCCTATTTTTCGCCATGCTGAGAGACTGTAGCATTTTTCGTGTGACTGCTCTCCCTGCAGAATGAGAGAGCTGTTCAGTGCATTGAGGTGAAGACTTTCAGGAAGTTCCTTCCTTCAGCATTTGTTCAGTAACATGGACATCTCAGTCCCTAAGGCCACTGTGGACACTTGTTTTCTAATGTAAAATTGATTCATGATATTTTTTTGCAGTTGCTGGTAAACTGCATTCTTTTTTATATATATGATTTATTGTTATAGTTTTGCATGTATCTCTGTGATAAGACCAATTAAAGAACCAGGCATTGTTGCCAGTGATGTTTTATCATATTGCTTTTGTATGAATTATGATTATGATGTTTTGTTAAAGTCTTCGGTAGTAATGGAGATGGTAGAAATGGTGAGGTTTAGTTCTAAAATACTGTACTTCTACTGACAAGCTAAACATTTAGGGCTTGTGGTAATCTGGATCTCTGTTGTACTGATGTTGGTTCTGATTTACAGGTTTTTAAGAACAGACACAAAGGGCTTTTGGCAAGTAGAACAAATGGAAAGATCTATGTAAAGTAAGAAATAATAAGGGAAAAAATGACATGGACTTTTAAAGCAGGTTAAGAGACATTGGTAGAAATGATCAGCAAAGAGAAATGATTTGTGTCACTAAAGTGTATCAGGGAATACCGGGAAGGATAGTTCTTTAACATTCATAACTATACTCATAACCTCTTAACTGCAATAACTTACCAAGTATGTTCTATTAATGTACTTTACATTTGCATGTTTTGATGTAAACTCGGGGCATTGTTTTTTTTTAAGAGACAGGGGTGCTCAAAAAGCTCTAATCCCATGTAACGATGATATAGAAACACTAGTCACATCTGAAACACGAACTACATGTTTCAAGTCTTGAAATGTATTTTAACAAGATATTTGAAGTCTGATAAGTGTATACATATTTATATGCAATCTGTGCAGGAATTTTTCACAGATTTGAAAATCAAAAATATTGTGTATTCATTTGGAGAAAAGCTCATCCTCGTTCTTTAGTCAGTTCTTCATATTTGCCTTTTTTAAATGTACTCTTTTGCACAAAATAAATTGATGTTGAACGTGTATCGTCTCTGTCATCTTTTATTACAAGCTCCCACAAGCCCTGGCTGTGTACCTTGTCTGTTCCTTTCTGGGAATAGGTAAATACTTTCCACTTCATCACCATGAGGGGTTGTAGTAACCACATTTATGATTCCAAGTCATTTGAAATCATTGCAAGGCCCATCTGATTGTTTTCTCACGAGGATCAGGATAAGGATCATGCATGTGTGTGAGAGAGAGAGAAAAAAAAAGAGACAGAATGATTATGCATATATAGTGCTTTCCATATTTCAAAGCAGCTTACAGAAAAAAAATTTGCTGAAATAACACTTTGTAATAATTTTAGACACTGCATGTATTATTGGCTGATTGACAGAAAATGTCAAATTTCACAATGAAAAAATTATTTAAAACAAGAGCAACTATCCATTTTAATACATAGTCACTGTAATTTGATGATCTTAAAAGAGAACTGAACCCTGCTGATTTAGACTAGATTTTGAATTTCCTTAAAGCGATAGTTTACCCAAAAAATAAAGGAAACTTGTACAGGTTTGGAACAACTATACATCCACACTCTCTGTCTGTCCTCCTAGACCTGAACATACCTCTGTCGGCACTATCTGTTTCTCTGGGTTAAAGCCTAACAATTATAAAATTAGATCCTTGTTTTTAAGAGAGATTATTTCTACGCCTAATGCTGTTTTCTACTAGAACTAGTTTCTTTAATAATGTAAATTGGACTCAAGTTTGGTCATTACCTCAAAAATTCCTCCTTACAAATAAGGTTAAGGAAGGAAGGTTAAGGTTGTAGAGTTTATCCTACAAAGGTATTCCTACAAAAAATTTAAATTGATATTGATTTAAAATGTTCTTTCTGTGAATGCTCCACTGAAACAATTTCTCATTTGTTTTGGTCTTGCCAATATACCCAGTATTTTTGGAATAATGTGGAGGTTTTCATTGCTGATAATATTTTAAAAACATTTTCCTTATCTTATAAACATGTGATTTTGGGTTATTATATCAAGGATCGCTCTTTAAAGCATGTTGGTTTTATTATCAATTTTATTTTATTTTTATGTAAATTTCACATTCATAAATGCAAGTTTACAAAATGCAAACCTCTTTTTATGGTGCTTGAAAAGGAGATTAAACTGTATGTAGATGCCATGTCTAAATCTAAAAATAGTAAAGCAATTAAAACGATCAATATATGCTCCTCCTTTAACATTTTCACATAATATAAAAAATAAAATATAATGAATGGTGCTGACCTGCAAAGTATATTTTCTGTATTTAAATAGCATTGTAATATCCTATGGAATTGTTATATGTATAACGTATATCTGTTTGTAAACTGATGCTTATGTACCCTCTCGTCTTTTTTTATTATTACTATTATATATATATATATATATATATATATATATATATATATATATATATATATATATATATATATATATTTTATCCCTTGTTCCTTTTTGTTGAGCCATGTGACATATTTTTGACCACGGGACTTTTATTTTGGTATGTGTTTTCGCTGACGGTGAGACACCACACACGGATGGTTCCGCAGTCGTTGTTGTGCTCCTGGTCACTCGTCATCAGGCGGACAGCAGCCGCTGAAGATGATGGAGCATTCAGCATCAGACACAGAAACTGAAGATCATGTTCAGCCTTTACTTCGCAGGAAAGACACCGGAGACATTCAGAAAGGTAGAAAGATATTAACTATGCATACCTTTTATGTACTTATTATGCAGGTTCAAAACATGTGTACCATGGTACCATACGTTCCGTAATAGGACTTTCAAACTAATATTAAATATGTAAATGAAGTTATCGTTGTGCTTAATTGACAATGGCTCATTGTTAACTTGTAATTTACTAGAACAACCCCATGTTAAGAAATTCCTTGTTTATATTTAGTATCCATAACGTCAGAATTAATTCATCCCAAAAGTGCAGACTTCATTTCTTTAGGTCAATGTGATTGTCGCAGCACTTAAGGCAGTCTTCATAAATAATATAAATAATGCAAGAGCTTATCAAATGTGCTTTCAAAACAGCCCGTCACGTGACGGAGGAAGTGTGTTAGTCATGCAGGTAACTGCCCTAAAAATGGCAAGCGGTCTTAACATTTAATCTTTAAAACGTACTAGTATCTATTTTCATGCTACTAGTACAAATTTTTTTTTAGATACTAGTATCTATTCCACTAATACTTAAAAAAAAAAATAAAAAAATTATTAGTAATTATTGTTTAGGTACTTGCACCTTTTTAAAGATACTTGTACTTATTTATTAGAAAGTAGCCTACTTATTCCAATAGTGTCTAGTATTTATACTTAACCTGTTAAGAAAAATTAGAACTAGTTCTTATTTGTTTAGTTACTAGTAGCTTTTTACTTTTAAATGTGCATTTCTACATAGTATGCTAATAATACATTGAATATTAATGAACCAACAACATATAAGAGAGAGATTAGAAATAGAGATGGCACTAGAGGTGATATAAAATGAGATGATGTATGTATGTATGTGTGTGTGTGTGTGTGTGTGTGTGTGTGCGCATGTTTTTCTATCCCGGTGGGGACTTCAACCTGAATGCACACAGATTAATGGGGACCTAAATGCAGGTCCCCATGAGGAAACAAGCTTATAAATCATACAGAATGAGTTTTTTTGAAAATGTAAAAATGCAGAAAGTTTTCTGTGATGTTAGTGTAAGGGGATAGAGTTTGTACAGTATAAAAACCATTACGTCTATGGAGAGTCCCCACAAAGATAGCAAACCAGATGAGAAATGATGTGAAAGTAAAAATGCAGAAACTGAATGTGTGTGTGAAAGGTAAAGATGAATAAAACACCAATATTTTTTTTTTTTTATTGTTTTCCCTCTTTATGCCATTATGTTTCATTGTTAGGCAGTTCTCATGTTTCTTTGATGTTATTTTTCATTTCTTCTTGTGAATGTACAAGCTAAGTAGTTTCTCCAATAATAAGACCATCTCTGGTTTTGCTTCTGTCTGATAGAAAGAACGATTAGTACATTGAAAAGACACATAATTCTTAGCGTTTTGCATTTTATTAACATCATAAGGGCAACATAAACCTTTTTTATTATCAAATGGCCATACTCATAAACAAAAATTCACAAACTGTAGCAATTTTTAGTCTTCAAATAGCTGAAAAATATTTTGAGCAGACCTATTTCACAGAGAGAATGACTCTTATTTTTGATATGCCTCACATTCTCAGATGCAGATGCTTATTTATTTTTTATTTTAAGGAATTATAAGAACTCTCCATAAAGGATCAATCTCCTGTGGTGGATGTTGTGGTTACCGATTAATTAAAAAAACTGGATCATAAAAGTATTTTGCTCGTGAATCGGAGTACACTGGTCGAGCTGTATGTTTTGGGCACTGTACATAGTGTGTTTTTTTTAGCTCACCACATTCAATTGACAGTTAACGTTCACAACTAGGGTACAAAAAGACATACAGGCTTTGGGAGAGTCTTTTAACCAATATTTGACAATGGTTTCTGTTTGTTCTTCCAGCTCCTGCTTGCTGCTCCTCGCGTTACGGGTTGGCCTTTTTGTCGTGTTATGGCTTCTTTGTGGCATATGCCCTCAGGGTGAACCTTAGTGTGGCAATGGTGGACATGCTGAAAAACCGTACCAGTGCCAACAGCAGTTCCTCAGTCTGTCCTCATCACAGCATCCCTGTTCCCAAACACAATCATACCGTAAGGCTCTCTACTTTATGGTGTCACATATTACGCAAACTGCCATTGTTTTATTAACTATACTAATTTTAAGATAATTATATTAAAAATATATATACTGTTTCATGTGTATTTCAAATAAATATTTTAAAGGAGTATACACATTTTTGTATTTCTATATTATGAACAATTACAGAAATTATTTTTAAAATATTTAAAATTTAAATAAATATGCTTTTTTTTTTTTTTTTTTTTTACAATGTCACTTATTTACCTAAAAATACTAAACTCTCATTTTAAATGGCATGAAAAGAAAGGGACATCATTTGAGTTTTCTGAGTTTTTTGCGACAATACACATTTTCAATAATTTAAGCCCATTCATGAGATTTTAGTAGCGTTTATCATATTCAGTTCGATATCTCAACAGGCCGGTGTGTATGACTGGGATTCAGAGACTCAGGGCTGGATCCTGGGCTCTTTTTTCTATGGATATATACTTACTCAGATACCAGGGGGCTACTTGGCACGCAAGTACGGTGCCAAGTGGCTCTTGGGTATTGGCATCCTTTGCACTGTGATCTTCACCCTGCTGACTCCAGTAGCTGCTGATCTAGGAGCTGGTTACCTCATCGCTGTCAGGGTGTTGGAAGGTATTGGGGAGGTAACCTCAAAACTCATTGCCTAAAATATGCTTTTTAATATGTTATATATGGTTTATAATATATATATCATAATATTATGATACATATAGGTGTTATTCATTTTGTAAAATAAAAGTTCTTCTTGGGCTTCTAGGGAGTGTCATATCCTGCTATGCATGCAATGTGGGCGTCATGGGCACCACCTCTGGAGAGAAGTCGACTGCTCACTATCTCTTACACAGGTGCCCCTAGAACGCATATGGTTTCATGTGTAACAATCTCCTTAAGATTTGTGAATTTGTACTATTCTTTCTTTCTTTCTTTCTTTCCTTTTAAAGGTGCTCAACTGGGAACTGTAGTGGCTCTTCCTCTTTCTGGTCAGATATGTTTTTATTTAGACTGGACATACGTCTTTTATATATTTGGTAAGTTTTTATTATACTACTCATTTAAAAGTGACCTGTGTGCACAAGCAGCATGAAATGTAATACTAAAGACGCAATCACAGGCTTGTCTCTGAGTATATTCTTAATTAAACTTCATCTAATTAGTATTTTTCTTTGAATCATAGGAGTTGTTGGACTTCTTTGGTTTGTCCTTTGGGCTTGTTTAGTCAGTAACACTCCCAGCTCACACAAAAGGATAACAGAGGCTGAGAAGACATACATATTGGCATCTTTAAAAAATGAGGTAGGCAGTGATATCCTACAGTGCTTTATGTTGGCATCTTTATTGTAAAACTAGTTAATGTTTGACTCATTAATTGACTGTATGCATTATAATGTGTCATTTCCTGCTGCAGCTGTCCCCAACCACAGATTACATCCCATGGACATCAATCCTCAAGTCTTTGCCATTATGGGCCATAGTTGTGGCACACTTCTCCTACAACTGGACATTTTACACTCTGCTGACTCTCTTACCCACCTACATGAATGGTATTCTTGGATTCAGCATCCAGCAGGTGAGTGCAAAGCAGGCTGATTATCAGAACAATTTGAATTTTACCAAATGTATTTTAATGTTTGAATGATTTGTATGTTGAAGATACACAAATATTTTTTACTCAAATGAAATTGAGTTTGAACTCAAATTTACCAAAATGAAAATGTTTTGTATGTTGGGGTTGGTAACTATTTGTATGTTTGGGTTGGTAACTATATATATATATATATATATATATATATATATATATATATATATATATATATATCTTATGCTCACACAGGCTGCATTTATTTGATTCAAAATACACTTAAAACTGTAATATTATGAAAATTAAAGTAACTGTTTTCTGTTTTAATGTGATACATTCAGAATTCTTGAATGAATTGAAAGTTCAAAAGAACTGCATTTATTTGAAATAGAAATATTTTGCAACATTATAAATGTCTTCACTGTAACTTTTGAGCAATTTAATGCATTTTTTGCTGAAACAGTGGGCACACTGACCCCAAACTTTTAAATGGTAGTGTATTTTATGTAAAATGTGTCATCTGAGAGTAAACGTTGACTCTTATCAAAAGGCCCATTCGCTGTGTAGTAAGTGTGAACTCATTGTGTTATTCTCAGAATGGAATGCTCTCAGCTCTGCCCTACCTTGGTTGTTGGTTGCTGGCTTTGCTAGGTGGACAGCTGGCAGACTTCTTGAGAGAGAAATGTTTTATGCGCACTGTAATTGTGCGCAAGGCTTTCACTATAGTAGGTAAGATATTCATAGACCCTTTCCACTTTTTGTTATGCTGAACTGTGCACATTTGCAGAAATGTTGATGGGATGATTGGACCGGTGCTGTGAGGTTTGTCAATGCTTTAAATAAATCAGTGTGTCTGTTTTTAATGTGTCCAGGAATGGTGGGACCAGCTGTCTTCCTGGTGGCTGCTGGCTACACTGGCTGTAACTACACCTTGGCCATTGCCTTGCTCACCATCTCTTCCGCTCTAGGGGGCATTTCAGCGTCTGGATTTAACATCAACCATTTGGATATTGCTCCCTCGTAAGACAAGGCTTTTTGTTGGCAGCTTTTTATGGTTTAGAACTGTACATGCATGAAATCCATATCGTATGTTAACTATAGTTTCAACAGTGTATAAAGTGCCCCTGCATTTTCTGATATAGTTTTATCAAAGGTTTTTTTCTTCTTCTTCACAGCTATGCTGGGATATTGCTTGGGATCACAAACACATTTGCCACTATACCTGGAATGGTGGGCCCAGTAATAGCAAGATCTCTGACCAAATCTGTAAGTTACAGTTTCTTACAAAAAAAAGTCAATGTTTTTTTTGTTTCTTAATTTTTTTATGTAAAGACTGCATTATGTTGTGAAATGTGCTGCATAAACTAGGAAAGGTGCAGTCAATTTTTAAATACTATGCGTGTTGCGGATGTAAGGGTGGTCAGAATTCTTAACATAATTCATAACATTCATAATAACATAAAATGCTTCATTTCACGAGAAATCCATTTTTCATGTACTTTACATCATTGTTCAGCTTTTATTTAACGATCATTTTGACTGTTTTTTGACAATGGAGTAACAAATGCCTAAATATTTTGTTTTAATCTAGAACACCATACCAGAGTGGCAAACTGTCTTCTACATCTCTGCAGCGATCAATATATTTGGAGCAGTTTTCTTCACAATATTTGGCAAGGGCACAGTCCAGCCTTGGGCTGTTCAGAGAATAAATATTCAATAAAGCATATCTGCCATTAGCCATTTCCAAAAGGCCATAGGGATGTACCTATTGTAAATTCCATAGAGATCCTGTAGGTAATTGCATATGGTTTGCAAACTAATGAATATTTCACAATCCAATGTTATTGTTTAAAAAAAATAATAATAATTATTGGTAATAGGCCTATCTGTATTTGTTATACACGTCAGTAGTATAACGTCAATTTATTTTCTTTTTTCTTCAAATGAAGGTGCGATAAATAAAAAAGGTGAAGGGAGGGTATGTATCTTTCACGGTACATCCAGTTATGATAAGGAGATAGTATATAAAGGTTTAATCACACTACCAGTATAGTCTGATTCCTGACAAAATCACTCATGATTTGAGTCTGTTTAGGGAATGAAACCCCTGTATGAATCAGTCAGAGACGGTAATGAAATAATCTGACTCACTGCAAGTTACTACTTTCATCATGTCCAACTCATGAATTGGTTTGAACTACTTAAGTTACTTGTTAGACCCAATGTAGTTGTTGTTACCACACTTGTGAGAACTAAATGAATCTACATCTGTTTTGTTGAAAACTGAAATAATTGTTTGGAAACAGACCACTGAATGCAGTAAATCGAATGCAATAAGAATTGCATTTTCACTCAAATACATTAAACTAATTGGGATCTCCTCAAGTTTGATAATGGGAATATTTTAAGATGATCATCCCTATGAAATATGCCATAATTTAGGCCTATGATTAGCACAACATGCCTTAACCTTGCTTAAGCAACAGGTCAACAAGGGACATTTTTGTTTAATTCATGTTTTGCCTTTTTGTACAGTATAACTAAATTATGTGTAATTTTTTTATTTCTTCTGTTTTGTGCAATCGTTAAAAAATGACGAATAAAACCCGTTGTATAATGTCAATTGTCAAGATGCAATACTTGCATCATCGCCTGTCAAATAAGTGTACATTTAATAAAATTATTGCACTCGTTTATTTTGTTGATGAACATGTATTCATTGTTAGGATTATAATAAGTTCTATTTCGCCGAATAATTAACTGCGTCGTCACCTATGTAACCATCTCCGCAGTGTAGGTGCACCTGACACCTTTAAAGCCCATGCGCCTGCAGAACAAACTCTTATTAACCTTTTTCCTTTCCCGTCCGTCAATTCTGAATGATTGTTTCTTTACAATAGCAGTCTGACCTCAAGCATCCTCTGTGACTGATGCAGACAGCAATATTGCGCTCGTCTGCGCATGCACAGTCGCTTGCGTCGGGTCTGTATAATAACAAGATCAGACGCTCAGCCTCTTCAGCACCGTTCCCGTGTCCCGAACTCACGCGCAGGTACAGTACCGCACATTCACGCGCATCTTTAACTGCGAATTTAAGAACAAACCAATCAAACGTGTCCGTAATTATATAATAATATATCGTCTTGCTATTTATGTCTTCAAGATAATTGCCTTTTGTAATAGATCTTACTGATGCTTCGACATTGCGCTAGATACAGGCTGGGAATGGGAGAACATGGCGGCAGCTGCAGAGGAAGGGATTGCACTATTAAATCCCCTAGATATCTAAATGATCTCTTCGCCTGCTGTTCGTTGACGACTACACTTGCAATGTTTCTGTGCAAATGAACACCAAAAGGAACAGCTTTCTGAAGTCATGTTGGGCTGATTCGATTGTCACGCATAACAGGAATAATTTCAAGTCCTTTTTAAAGAATGCGTCTCTGTTAGGTAACCTCAACAAGAATAGCCCTTCTGTTAACCTCTAAAGTTAAGCTGATAATTAGCTTCCTTACACTAATGGCAGTCTAGCTTTTGCCTTTAAGGAACATTTTGGAGTTTTGTCACTGACGAATTACTTAGCAGCTCATCTGAAATGATGCTGATGCAATAATCTTGCATGCTGAGTTCATGATGCAGCTTAATCTTAATGCACTATCTTAGAATTGAATATTAATTCTTGCTTAAATAACTGCTCCAATATTGTTTTATTTTTTTCTTTGAACAATATCGGCTACATGAGTGGCACACAAATGGCTGCCAGTCTTTTAAATCGGTAGGCGAATCTTTACAAAATGGAGGTCTGCAGGACAAATATGTACCAGGCATTAAGAAATGCATGCCTGGTCTTTTAATAAAGCAGTTGCTAGTTACTTGGCTGAGCTAGAAACCTAAATAGCCCGAAATGATAAACTTACTGCTGTTCTAAGGTTGAAAAAAGGAGATGTAGTGAATACCATATTTGTTAATCAAATTTCTTTCAGTGTCCATTGAGTGAAATTCAAATAAGACATTTACATTATGGTATTTGTAAAGGTAATTCTAAGATAGTTACATAGATTACCGCAGCCAAGTCTCGTGTGGTTTACTTTAGCAGAACACCAGAGGGGAATTTTTGAAGAATGTGCAGGTTTGTCATTTCCTTGAGGAATTTGCATTGAGCCTTTTCAAGGCTTTACATCTTCAGTCCCCTTTTTTTGTCATTCAGTGGAAAAGTATGACCTCGAATTCTTCAAATTTCTCCTTTTATATTCCATAGATGGAAGTCATACAAGTTTGGGACAACATTGGATGAATAATTGATATACTTTTCATTTTGGACTACACTGTATTGTCAGATGTGCTGAAGAACAGTTCTTGTATTTGAATGGGCGCTTCTTTAGTCCTTGGAATGAGTGGGTTTTAAATTGGATGAAAAGCATCCTCTAGCAAGGGATCATGCGTTTAT
The DNA here is from genome assembly GCF_951802725.1 of Rutilus rutilus. Classification (NCBI taxonomy): domain Eukaryota; kingdom Metazoa; phylum Chordata; class Actinopteri; order Cypriniformes; family Leuciscidae; genus Rutilus; species Rutilus rutilus. Next base: position 15,117,272 of record NC_140225.1, read on the forward strand.
CTTACTTTAGGTCCATTATAGAATTTGCACAATAACTGTTTCTTGGTGTATGTGTAAAGCTTTACAGATACATTGGCACTTTAAAGAAAGCAATCAGCCATGGGAAAGGAGAAGCTCCACATCAATATTGTGGTTATTGGCCATGTGGACTCTGGAAAGTCCACTACAACTGGCCACCTTATCTACAAGTGTGGTGGGATTGACAAGCGAACGATTGAGAAGTTTGAGAAAGAGGCAGCAGAGGTAAGATGGAGATATTGAGATGTTTTAACTAATATATGATTAAATCAATTTCAGCTGATATATAATGTTATGTTTTTGTCCATCACTCCTAGATGGGAAAGGGCTCTTTTAAGTATGCCTGGGTGCTGGACAAGCTTAAAGCAGAAAGAGAGAGAGGAATCACCATTGACATCTCCCTGTGGAAGTTTGAGACCAGCAAATACTACGTCACCATCATTGATGCTCCAGGACACAGGGACTTCATCAAAAACATGATCACTGGAACCTCACAGGTTTGGAGCTTAACAGGCACACAAATATATATTTAGTTGCTGCTATTTATTTATGCTTAAGAAATAATCCCCAACGTGTTTCCTGACCCTCAGGCTGACTGTGCCGTGCTGATCGTGGCGGCAGGTGTCGGGGAGTTTGAGGCTGGCATCTCGAAGAACGGTCAGACCCGAGAGCACGCTCTTCTGGCCTACACATTGGGTGTGAAGCAGCTGATTGTGGGTGTCAACAAGATGGATTCCACTGAACCCAGTTACAGCCAGAAGCGTTATGAGGAAATTGTGAAAGAAGTTAGCACCTACATCAAGAAGATTGGCTATAATCCTGACACAGTGGCATTCGTGCCCATCTCTGGCTGGAATGGAGATAACATGCTTGAGGCCAGTCCCAATGTAAGTATGACAGTGGAAATAAAGCATTGTTTCCACTAAGGTTGCATAATTAATCGGTATAAAAACAAAATTGCATTTTCCATTTCTTGGAATGGCTCGGTTTGCGGTAAATGCTGCACCACACAAATTGATCTCTGTCTCGGTTTTGATTTGGGTCGCTTATACCGGGAATTTTGGAACGCAACATATGCCAACCATCTTCCAAAACATGTAATGAGAAATGTTTATAAACCATCTGTTGCCAATAGAGACGCTTTAAGGGCTGCCTGTGGTTTTTCCACCAATATAAAGCTTGATTGGTTTAACATTTGAAAATGAAGAAATGAAGACAGCCTTAAATGAAATAAATAATTTAGATATTACAACAGTGATTCTTATTTTAATATTTTTATTTAGTAATAAATATTTATGTTTACATATAATATTATTAATACAATAATAACAATTATTACTATTATAGCCATATCAATGGCCAAATTATGCAGAATTACAAACAAGCACAGCAAACCTGGAGCTTAAAAAGAAAATCACATTTTAAAATCGTAATCACAATTTTTATCAGAAAAATCGCACTTCGTTTCCCCCCCCGCCAAAATTCCCCGAGTGTCTGTATATCAGTTTGGAGCATTAAGACTTTCTTCAGTGAATGAACATTTTATATTTGTGCAAAATGGCATCCCAACTGGTTGGTTTCCATCAGTGTCTTCATTAGGTTTCTATGACTTTGCTTTAGATGACTTGGTTCAAAGGTTGGAAAATTACCCGGAAAGAGGGAAACGCATCTGGGACCACCCTATTGGAGGCTCTGGATGCCATTCAGCCTCCATCACGTCCAACTGACAAACCCCTCCGCCTGCCTCTTCAGGACGTCTACAAGATTGGAGGTTTGCATTCCCGCAAGCTATATTGCAGATAGGCTACAAATAAAATAGATACTAGTTATCATCGTTTAACCATAAAACATAAAGGCAATAAAGCAGAGCTGAATGATAAGCAATGTTTTCAATAGGTATTGGAACCGTCCCTGTGGGCCGTGTGGAGACTGGCGTTTTGAAGCCAGGTATGGTGGTGACCTTTGCCCCTGTGAACGTGACTACTGAAGTCAAGTCTGTGGAGATGCATCACGAGGCACTTTCGGAGGCCTATCCCGGGGACAACGTTGGCTTTAACGTTAAGAACGTCTCCGTCAAGGACATCCGTCGTGGCAACGTCGCTGGAGACAGCAAAAACGACCCACCCCAGGAGGCCGCCAGCTTCACGGCTCAAGTAAGCTTGATTACCTTCTGTTTTCATTACTCACTTAAGCAAGCCTGAGTAATCATTACAAGCTTCATTGTTTCCCATCAGGTGATCATCTTGAATCATCCAGGGCAGATCAGTGCTGGCTATGCCCCTGTGCTGGATTGCCACACTGCGCACATCGCCTGCAAGTTCGCAGAGCTGAAGGAGAAAATCGATCGTCGTTCTGGGAAGAAGCTTGAGGATAACCCCAAGAGCCTCAAGTCAGGAGACGCGGCCATTGTTGACATGATCCCTGGGAAGCCCATGTGTGTGGAGAGCTTTTCAGAGTATCCTCCTCTGGGTAAGTGCTATCCCAACATTCCACTCAAAGAGCGAAATACTTCATTGCTCATTATTCATTAAATTCTTTATATTTTATTTCCTGATATTTTGTAATTCCTCTTTTATGGATATCTAAGGCTATGTTTACACGGAAACGATCTTAAGCGAAAACGCAAAAGTGGCGTTGCGTTATCACTTTTTATTCTGCGTTTAGACGAGCGTTATGGGGGGAAATCTGCGTGCATTTGGTGAAGCGTGTGAAATTCGATGTAGTATGCACTCCAGGCGGCTAGGTGGCAATGTGAAGCACTGCCACACAACAACACCAAGTCCGCGCGCCTGCGTACAGCCTTCCTTCTACTTCTCTCCCTAGTAGACTTTTGCGTTTTTACCCTTTAGACGGGAAGCGTTTTTAAGATTTCCACTCTGGAGGGTGGTTTCACTTTTTTGCGTTTTTAAGCCCCAAAAACGCCGGCGCCGTCTAAACGAAAGGCACATCTGATAAAATATTTTTACGTTTTCACTCGCGAGCGTTCTCATGTAAACAGGGCCTAAAATCTATGCCAGATGACTAAAATTAAGAAACATTTGATTGCTGATTTAATGATAATAGGTTGATGACTGATCATTGCTTGACTTTTTTTAAATGTTAAAGGCATAGGAAATGAAATATTTTCTTCTAAAATAAGATATTTTAAAACAAGGTCCCAGTGTTTTTTTGTCCATGAAGTGAATGGTGTCCATTGTCATTTTGGGCTACAATGATTTTGATTTTATTGACAAAAACAGTTAAAACATTTATCAACATATACATTTTTTTGGTGGTGAAATTGAGGTAGCGATAGGCAATTTCATCCATATTGTGACATCTAAATAACACAAATGAAAATAATAATAATAATAATGTCGGGTGGGACTATTCTATCCATTGGTTGTAGATTGGATGGAGGCCGATCTGGGGTCATATGTATAAAGCCACTCAGAGTAAAATTTTAGTCTTGTGTCAGAATTCTAAGAATGATGTCATTTTCGTCTTATTCCTAGACTTAAGAATAAGTGTGATTCAGAAAGGTTCCTATGTGTTAAGACTAGGTCTCAGCTCCTAAATTATGTAAGAGTGCTGGAGAGGTATCCTAACCTAGTCAGGAGTAACAAGATGGCAGCAGAGAAGAGGAGACTTTCTGAAAAAGATATAATATATTGGAGTCTATGATGACAAAGAGTTGATAAAACGATACAAGCTTAGTCGTCAAAGTATTCTTTTTGTAACTGACTAGTAAGAAATTTAATAGCTTCTCCCACTCTACAAATCTATGCTCTAACTGCAGAAATGACAGTAATAATTAAATATTTAGGTGACTTAAAAAAAAAACCTGCAGCACTGGTGATGACTTAAGCATGCTCTTAAAAAGCACTATTGTGGCACTGACCACACCAAACATACAGTAGTGGCCAAAAGTGATATCTGGAAGTGATATTTGTTTTTAATGACCTTATAAGTTTGATTAAACCAACAAAATATGAGGAAAATATTTTATTTTATTTTTTAAATATTAGGGAAGAAAACACTAAACTTGGTTAAAGTATTTATCAGACAAAATAATTTGGCCAAAAAGGCACTTAAAAAAAAAAAAAAAAAAAAAAGAGAATTGACATCATCAGCTATTAATAATTTGTTGGTTCTCTCTTGTTTTTGCACCATCATTTCTTTTTATGACAGCCTGACAAAATTATGTCTGCCTAATTTGCCATGTTTTACTGCGTTATCACAAATAAACTATGCAAAATGCTTTCAAAATCTTTTACACATTTTTAATATTTGGATAAAGGGTGAAGATGTCAATTTTCCTATGCTGGACATCACTTTTGGCCGCTACTGTATGGCAGTTCATCGACTTCCCAACTGATGTTCAATCCATGCGGCAAAACTAAGCCACTTTTATGAGGATTGCAAGCTTCCCTGGAGTTGTTTGGGCCATTGATGGAACTCATGTTTGCATAATTGCTCCAACTGTAAATGAGGAGACGTATATCAATAGAAAATGATTCCACATCACATCATCAATACTTATTTGTGATAATTTTGCACAATGCAAAATATGTGTGGGTATGTTTGCACAAGCTCTGCAATTCGGCACTCTAGTAAAGTCACGTCACGTCTATTTGTATATCACTTTATTCACAATAGATTGCTTAAAAGCAAGCAGCTTTACCATATTAAACATGAAAAACATTGTCAGTGTCTTGTTTCATCAGAAGAACGGCTTCATTTTCTACTAAGCAGCTCTCCAGTGTGTTCATGTTTTCACCAACCGACGTCTGACCTCGACGGACTCAACAGGAGAAATGAACTGGAAAAGATTTCAGCGTGAAAGAAAGCGGAGCCTCAGCGCACACCTACCTATTACGTAATCGCCACGGACCAATGGTAGAACAAAGGCGTTTATCAGCCGGAGCGAACTTTTCCGGAAAGTTCGCCTTGGCAAACTGTTTCTAACTCCTGAAACGAACTCCAAACGAACTTCGTTTTGGCCAGATTTTGTTCGAAATGACGTTACATCAGTTCGTTCTTGTTCTTTTTCATTCTTCGTTTAGGGGTAAAATTAAGTTCGATATACTATTAGCAAACATCTGACGCCACCCACACTGCTTAGAGCGGCGTTTATATTAACATGACTTACATCACTTTCTACTATAAAGCGAGATTCCAGTGTATTCATGTTTTCACTTGTGGACGTCTGTCCTCGACAGACTCAACAGAAATAATAAACCAGAGAAGAGTTCCATGTGAAAGAAGGCGGAGCCTCAGCGCACACCTACCTATTATGTAATCGCCACGGACCAATGGGAGTTTCAAGGTGTTTACCAGCCAGAGCAAAGTGCAATTTAGTTCACTTTGGCAAGCCGTTTCGAAGTCCTGAAACGAACTCCGTTTGGGCCGGATTTTGTTCGAAATTATGTCATGTCAGTTCGTTCTTCGATTTTGCTTGAAGTATATTGGGGCCTTAAGACATTGCTGAAAGTTGCTTTTAGCTTCTTTATTAATAGCTCCTAAACAAGTCCTACTTTTCTGACACTTAAGCCTATTCTTAAGAGCATTTTTGAGAAGTTTTATACATATGGCCTCTGAATCAGAGTTCGCAGTTGATTGTAAGAAAGGGGCGGAGTTTAAGAGTGCTAAACTAAATGATTGGAGAAATCTAGCATACATCACCAGAGCAAAGTCTGTCTTTTCACTAGAAGTTCGCGTTATGAACCCATGCATGGCTGAATCATTCACAATAACATAGGCTACCTTTAGAAAATAGATAGGATTAATTTTCTTTGCATTCAACACACCTAGACCTTTTCTCTTACTGTTAAAGTCATGGCAGTGATGGCACAACTCATCCAAAAGGCTTTTTAGGATCCATTATAGTACACAGATGACCTGCTTGGATCAAAACCATCCTTTTGGTTTGCAGGTCGTTTTGCTGTGCGCGACATGCGACAGACAGTCGCAGTGGGTGTGATTAAAGGAGTGGAGAAGAAGACCGCGACGAGCGGAAAGATCACCAAATCCGCTCAGAAAGCCCAGAAGGTCAAATGAATGTTGTGTTTGACTGCCAACTCCAGAGACACATATGGAAAAGCAGAGGTCATCCAGCTCTTCTATCCTATTGGCTGCCTAGGTTCCATAGTTAGAGACTGCTTAATAGTTCCAATGCATCGCAAAAGTATCAGAAGGAAAAAAAATATATTAACAAAAGCAGTCCTTTAGATAACTCTAGTTTGTATGTTGACTCGTAAATCTTAAATCCACACCATTGTTTGTGTTTTGATAGTTGTGCTCTTCTCTTCGATGATGGCTGTTGAAACCATATGTGATTTTTAATATCTTGAGAGGTCTGACCTCTCCTTCTCTGGAGTGCAGTTTTAGCCTGGTTCTCACAATGTTGTCTTTGCTTGTTTTAGTGCTTGTTTGCAAAATACCATGTGTTCTGTATCCACTGGTGGTGAGCTACTTAAACAACACTATTTAGTAGACTTTGAGAACCTGTATGTTTATCTCTTAATTAGCCCATGTCTGGGCTCATGCAATCTTCGGTGCACTGACAGCTTTATGTTTAGCACTTTGACTGGCGTAGGCTAACCTCCGCACAAGCACTTGTTGACTTTAATTGGCATTAGCTACTGCACCTTATCATAGAAAATAAAAGCTTTCTTGTCATATTAAAGATGTCTCAACCATGAAGATGGTGTTTGTGTTCATTTCACTCTCAACCAGGACATTACATAAAAGCGTTTGATCATTTACCTTTGTATTTAGAAATTACCAGTACCGGTGTGTAGGCGAGTTTAGACTCTAAATAAAGTTGACAAAGTCCATAAAATAAACTAAGAACAGATAAGAATAGATCATATTTTGCTTTCCCCCCCCTCTTTTCAATAACAATAAAGTATTTTAGTAAGTTTGAAGTCCTATTCTGAATGTCTTCGCCTTTGGTAGAACAAAATCTTTAAACGTTGTGTGGATAAATCGTTTCTTCTTTAACCACTAGATGTCGCAACTGATCCGTTTATAAAATGATTCATTACCAAGTCATTTAGTAAAACAGGACGGGTTTACACTACAGTCAGTAGTATTTATTTTATCAGTCTATATAGCTGGACTAATTTACAGTATAAGAAATATTATCCAAGATTTAACAATAATTTACCACGGCTGAATTACTGTGGTGCTTTAATATAGGAGTAAGATTTCAATTTTAATGCCAGTTACTGTGACCGCATAAACTGGAAATTTTGTGTGCACTTTTACGTTATTGAACAATAGCTATATCATTCTTTCTGGGCAATAATGGTGAAATGACCACCAATGCAGGGCATTGTAAATGGTAACATTTAAAAATTTCAAACCTTTTTTTGGTCAACACAGATATTGTAATAAATAAACAGTCCTTCTGACAAAGTTCTATACATTTTTGTACGGGTCTGTGGATTTTGGCTACTTAACACGAGCCACGACGGAAACCCTTATAAATAGCCTACAATATGGCCTAGATAACGTCACATAAATACGTAATAACACCGAGGAAGTGAGATTTTTTTTTTTAAACTGGCATACCATCTGCATCCTGACGTCATAGTTCTACCTTCCTTTAATGCAAAACTGCGCGCGTCGCCTTCGGTACACCTGCCATCATGAGCAGCCAGAGAGGACAACGCAGCGTCCGCACGACAAGTCCTGACCAACACAAAGCTCCAGCAAAAGCGAACAGGAAGAAGAGTAAGAGTAAAGAGCAAAGAGATCACCAAACTAGTGACATAAAGGAGAAATCTACGGAACGCGCCGAGGTCGACGGCGCACCAAAACTGGAAAGCGGAAAGCGACAGAGTAAAAAGAAGAAAGATCCTCGTGATTGTGAAAGTGAGGACAAACCTCGTGAAACCGAAGAAAACCCCAGAGCGGCATGTAGACGATCCTCTGTTCCTAATAAAGCTGGCGAGAATGACAGACAAGACAGTGCAAAAAGCAAACCTCAGCAGACTGCCAAGAGCAAGTCGGGTGAAAAAACAGCACCGACACGACAGAATAAAAAGCAGAGAGACCCTTCAAAACTTGGCAGAGAAGAATCTCTGGAGAGCTCCGAAAGCAAATCACAAGACCGTTCTGACCGCAAAAAGAAAAGCGCAGAAAAACCAATGAGAGGACTCAGCGTCGATGACACACTGGGAAAGGTTCTTAAAGCAACTATTGACAAATTAAAGATCAAGAAGTTCGAGCGGTCCAATGCATCCAGTTGTGTTAATGACATCACTGATAAAGTCATTGCACACCTTAAACAAAACACGACCTGGTGTACTGATATCGAGCGTTTACGAACGGGAAGTTATTATGAAAATGTTAAAGTAAGTGTTGCACTGTGACATATCCAACTTATGATTAGCGATCAGTTGGACTGTTGTCTTTTTTTTCGAATGAATGTGCAAGTGTGTAAAAGGCACTAACAGAGCCTGGTTCTACAAATCTGAGTAAGACAGATGGCATATGCCTGTATGTATTTAGTCTACTCTAATATGAATTACAGGACATACAAACACCTTATTCATTTACATGAGAGCATGTCCAAAAACGGTAAGCCTTTGTGATATTAGATACAGGCATTTGTGAAAGTTCTAGAGTTTTGGGCCTGTTTTTATATTGCACACCTCACCTGTGTGTTATTATCAAAGATATGATTTGGAGCTACCACGTTGATTCATTTATTGTTAAAGAATATAATAAGAAGAGAATTCCAGAAGAGAAAAATAATATGCATAGTCGAATAACACATGCAGGATGGAATATTACAATAGCATTGCAGTTGTTTTACAGGCAAGATGTAAAAATAGCCTATATTCTAGAATATGAGCATGAATGTCTCTTTAAGAATAAGTAAATGCTTTATATGCCCTCAAAGGCAACTGATTACATGGCCATGAGACTTATAATCAATGGGATCCATGGCAAACATGTTTACAGTTCAAAACAACCAACATCAGCTTTAACTTTGTTACATTTTAGATTTGTGAACCAGATGAATTTGATGTCATGCTGACTATTCCTGTGGAGAGAGTGGATTTAGAGCAGTTCGATGAGGCGGGCGCATTTTACAGTGTTGCACTGAAACGACATCCGACCACACATCCTCTGGACATATTCCTAAATGAAGACAAGACCATTCAGGCCAGCAAAATGCTAAGTGAATTCAGAGATGCCGTTAAGGAGGCTGTGGAGAAACTGCGATGTAGGTACAATCTAGATTTATTTATTACCTGTTACACACACATGGGCGCGCATTAAACGGTTTAATTACACACCTTCCAGCCAATCAGAATCAAGTATTCAGACAGATCATGGAACCCAACAAGTTAATGTTCAAAGATCAAAAGAGAGAAAATGACTCGCTGCTCTTCATTGACTAACATTTGTAGTAATTGCTATAATTAATGGCTAAAATTGAGGTGAAAAAAAAAAAAAATCCCTGTATAATCATCAGTATCCTATTGCTATCAGTAATACTGTCCCTTCATTCATAGTGCTTAGTAAAAAGAAGCCATTAAACAAATATTTTAAATATATTGTCTGTTGTTTCTACATTATTTCGGAGATTAGATGTGAAAGTATTACACCATAAAAATGTGCAAATATTTAAATGTTAGGTGCAATTAATATATAATAACACTGTAACATTCCATACTATCAAATAGTCCTTTTAAAAATACAATGAAACATTAATAAATGTAATATTTAATCTTAAGTATTGTGACGAAAGAAAACAAAAGTGGGGGAAAAAAAGTATACATTTGTGCAAAGAACATTTTAATGTTGAAATGTTGCTATTTTCAAAACTATATGGTATGTTTAAAGTGAATCAGCAAATGGTTACTTGTGATTTACATCAAACCAACTGCAGAGATCCATGCCCCTGGAAAAACATTTCGCCAACACCACCTTGCTTTAACTGAGATATCCCAGCAATCTCTCTTATCCCCTACATCCTTCCCACCAGCTCTAAACTAAAAGGCTACAACCATTGTATTGCTTTTTGGTAATCTTTGTATGTATATTTTTTTGCATTCTATAGACAAAATTGTGATACAGCGAAAGAAGGCAAGGTGCCCTGCAGTGACACTGGAAGTAACAGAAAATGGAAAGACAATTTCCATTGACTTCGTTCTTAGTCTTAAGGTTCACCGTGCAAGCTGGCCAGACTTTACAAAAGACGGCTTCAAAATAGACAACTGGCTTGGTAAAAAGGAAAAAACTGATATGAAGCGTCAACCATTCTACCTGGTGCCTAAATATGTGGGGAAAGGAGATGCAGAGCATGATGGAGTTGTTGCAAAAGGTATACTGCTTGTTGTTATCAGTTATTTACTTTGTGTTTTATAAGTATATGAGCCAAGCTACTGCAGCCAAACAAAATGTTTTCTACACAGATGCGTGGCGAATCTCTTTTTCACATGTTGAAAAAGAAATTCTGCAAAGGCACGGCCACTCCAAGACGTGCTGCGAGGCCGTTGGAGAGAAATGTTGCCGGTAACTATTCTGTGTTTCGATGCTTTGATGTATTTGAAATTGAATTGCATACAACAGACCAATTTTAGGTTTGGTGCATAAATGTTCTGTTTTGATAGTTCTTCATTGCTTGCATGAAAATACTGGTCTGTAAATCCATGATTTTTTTTTTTTTTTTTAAACAAGCTCACTTTTGTCCACTTCTACAGGAAGGAGTGTCTAAAGCTTCTGAAGTATCTTCTTCAACAGCTCAAAGAGGATGACTCCAAATCCAATAAAATGTCCAACTTCTGCTCCTATCATGCAAAGACCACCCTGCTCCACGCTTGCGCTAAAAGGGGAAATGACAGCGAGTGGGCATACAGTCAGCTGGCCGACTGCTTCCAGCAGCTTTTGGAAGACTTTGTCAAACACCTAAGAGATCGTCATCTCCCTAACTTTTTCATTCCATCCCATAACCTCCTACATCAAGCCACTCCGAGTAATTGTGATTTCCTGGCCAAAGCAATTGAAAGTCAACGCAATAATAACTTTCCTATATTCAGTTAATTCTGATTTTCTTTTAGTTGCATTTATGTATGATTTGTTTTTTTCCTCTTGATAGTCATCTGTAGTTTAATTCAATAAACATCTTCCAAATAGTTTTACAGGCTTTTATTTGATACACATTCAACTGAACAAGAAGTTTACGTCATCTAAAGTTAGGGGCATTTTACCTCACATCAACGTAGATAACAATAATAAATGTTACTGAACTGAAGGAAAAAAAAATAATCCCATTAAAGAAATACATCATCCATATAAAATGAATCAGTGTTTCTTAAACATAACAAAACTTCAATGGTCAATTACAAGTACTTCACAAGCCTCTCTACAAATGAGAGGATTAACACTTTAAAAGTATATGAATTAACTCAAGTGAGTACAGTCATCAACCTGAAAGACAGAATTAATGATCAATATTACTACTGGCACAAGATACAAATGCTTAAAAAGTACACATTTGGTTAGGAAACATCTGGTGAATGCTGAACAAATTTTGTTAAATTGTGGTTGATTTAATGTATTCTTAAAAATCTGTTGTCATTTAAAACTTTTCATTTATGTTGATGTGATTAAGAAAGCAAGATAAAAATATTAGCCAACCTTTCAAGAGATCAGAACCTCCGGTCTGAGCCTCCTCTGAAACGACCTCTCTGACCTCCTCCTCCTCCACCTCCTCCTCCTCCTCTGCTTCTGGGCCCAAACATTTCTTTCTCCTTCTGGTGTTTTTCATAACGTTCAGCCATCAGTACCAGTTCTTCTGGTATATCCTAAAGAAAGGAACAATACTCTCCTTTATCCAGACTCTCCATTAGGATGTTGTGTACATATACAGTATAAAACACACACTAAAGTATCTCTTTCTTTCTTTACACATACATGGCTTTTACTGAAAGTCAATTTGGTTCAAGTACCTTTCCTAGCAGAAGGTTGCGGTGAGGCTTTGGAAAGGTTGTTTGGCTAGATGATGAAAATTGTTTAACCGATAAGAGATCAACGCCTGATCAGGCGGTCTTCAAAAACAAAAAACCTTTAGCTAATGCAGGGAGCATTTTAGTAACATCCCAACTGAGCATTTGAGTAACAAATCTTCAAATTTAAACCTTGCAATGAAGGCAGATTTTAGTCTAACAGATGTTTTGCCATATTAGTGATGGACTGAAAAATTACTGAGAGAAAACCAAAACATCTGGACACACTGAGCCAATGTTCCCTCAAGTTTCTCTTCTTACGGAGCAAAATGTCTCTATTGGGCGGAAATATTTCGCCACCTGAGCAAAACATTCTTTATACCAGATAAACGGTAGGTAAACGCACAAAAAAAAAAAATCATGCAGTAACTTTTAACTTTAACTTTCTATTTTATTTGACCCTTGATGTAATTTAGTGGAATTAAATCATATTTTTGAAAACAAGCAAAAATTAAGTCTTTACCAATAAATTCTAAATATGTACAGTGAAAAATATGTATTTTTTCAAACGGCAGAAAATGTGAATAATGTGCCCATGATAAGTTTAACTATAATTTATTGTCTTAAATATACTGGACTATTTCACTTATTGGGCAGATTCTGAAGTCCCTTTTATAGTGATATGATCATAATATATTATGCATTCCTAGTACAATTTTTTTAATATATTTTGTCTACATACAGAGAGGAATGTGTTCCAATGACTATAACAGGTGAACTAAAAAGGTCTCAGACATTTCGGCACATCCCCATTTCATATCACATACGTGTAACTTACATTCTTACAAACACAGTCTTCTGTGAGAACTGAAGCTTCTGATTGATTTGCGTTCTTCACATAGCAGAGTGTCACAAACATAATGAAAGGAGAGGATGCCTGCAGGTGTGTTTACCTGACCAGATCTCTCCAGGATGGTGATCAACTCGGAAGCTACTCTCCAGTCATCTCTTGTTACCAGGGTTACAGAGGCACCGGACCTCCTGAGTAAAGACATGGACTCATTTACATAAAGAGCCTGAATGGTTGTCATTCTTATTACAATTCTCACTGTTTCTATAATTTCAGTCACACCCACCCCTGTTTGACTCACCCTGCACGACCTGTTCTCCCAATGCGGTGCACATACTCCTCCACATTCCGAGGGAAGTCATAGTTGAAAACATGTGTGATGTCATGAACGTCTAGCCCCCGGGAGGCCAGGTCAGTCGCCACCAGAATCCGCACACGACCTTTTACATCGCCCACGGACAGGTAGAGAGCAATCTCAGAGATCAATTTTGGTTAAATCTTTAAGGTCCAGGTACAATTCTGGTGCTATTACAGAAATTACACACTTCACTTTTCTATTTACTGCTTATCAACATACATACCATCTCTAAAGTCCTGCAGTGCCTCTTCTCTGTCACATTGCTCTCGGTCTCCATGCAGAGACTGAACCGTTAAACCCTGCAGACACATGTCACTGGAGAGGTCATCGGCTCTACACAGCAGCAGGAAAGAGAAATCACAGTGAGAACCGGATTTCTTAGATGGTTTTGCTTCAGGATTTTACTTCGGAATCAACAGTTTGGCCTACAATTTTGATCATACTCTCGCAGGCCATTAATTCTCCATACAAAACAAATTGTGGGCATTGTTTCTCCTTGTTGCAAGTAAAGTCTTAATGTGGTCAGGCTTGTACTTTTACCTGGCAGAGTTTTTTTTATGGTTTGAGGATAAACGATCCCATAAACAGCAACTCTAGAATAAAAACAACCTTTGCTGCTATAAAAACAATAAACCATCTACAACGCAAGCAGGCATGGGGCTCTTGCAGCACTGGATCCAATAGCAGATCTGTTCTGGGTGAGATTAAGCAAGCACTTAATCATACTGTCAGGCTAAAAGTGTTATAAGGAATCCGTTTCAAACTGAGTATTTGGTTCTAATATTAGCACAACTTTTGAAACCTATGGCTATTAAAGCAAGCGACAGGAAGAATTTAATAACCACATACTAAACGGCCGCTCCCTCTGACAATGGAGAAATGCCAAGTTTCATTTTAAGAAAAGAGAAGCATTTCCCCACAATCACACATTTCTAGAGCACACATGAGCTGATGGGCACTGCCTGATGGTCACGTCAAGTGTTCAACACAAATTATATTATGCAATACCATTTCAGCAGAACTGTGTGTGAACAGTGTGCTTGCAGAAACTCCTCCCATTTCCTGTTTCTTGGAATCGAATCAGGGTTTAAGTTTCGTTCTGAGGAACTCACTTTATTTTTTTCCCAACAAATATTAGGACTTTGTCTTGAGGCTCCATTCGGTGGATGAAATCAAAAACATAGTCTTTTTTTTCTTCCTCCTGCACGAACAGCACTGTCTGCTGAACAGTGTTCACCGCCTGAGGGAGACAGATGCAGAAGGGGAATTAACTGGGGACTTTTAATAAGGAGGCCAAACAGAAAAGATATATTTGACCTGGTATATGGGCATTACCCATTATCACGGTAACTGTTCACTCACTGCTAGATCTAAGGTGCCCACATAAACCATCATGGGGTCTTTCAGGTAGGATTTGGCCAGCCGCCTGACACCTGTTGGCCAGGTGGCACTGCAGTAGAAATAGAGAAAAGTACATTCAATTAATGCAGCAAAAGAGTAATCATCCAAATGTCCAAACTTCATGATAATAAAGCATTCAAACTCTTTTGAAAATTAGCCCCAATTCTGCATTTAAAGTAGGGATGTTGTTAAATTTTCCCACCGGGTAATCGACACCAGACATTGGAGTTTTTCCCTCTTTTGCACCTCGCTAATTGCTAATTCGCATGGCCGCACGGACATTCATAAGGGTGCGAAGCAGATTGAGCATTTTCAAATAATTCCTATGGAGTGCGAACGTGAAGCTCAACTTCCATAGCAATGAACTAAAAACGCTCGCTCTGCTCCGTGCCAGCAAATTAGCACCAATTCAGGGGGGGCAATTACTTGAATGGTGGGTTCATTATTATTCTTAATGAAAAACACAACAAGAAAAATGTGTGTGTGGCTGAACACTGGGTAACACCAACTATCACAGCAAGCCTAATTTAAAGGCTAATTTACACTGCAACGTCATCAATTACCATTTGTAGGGTCGTGAAATATCTGGGAAGTGATGTACTTTAATCTGGTGAATGTCGCTGTTGAAAATAATGTTTTCAGAAAAAAATAAAAATAAAATAATATTCACCTAGTCATTAAAGTTTGTCTGTCAGGTCGAATATCCAGAATGATTTTCATGATTTGAGGTTCAAAGCCCATATCCAACATTCTGTCAGCCTCGTCCAGTACCTGAAACAAGAGGAGAAACAAAAGACATCAATGTATCCAAAATTAATTCAAACCTATTTTTTTTTCTTGCTTTTTAAATGCTCACAAAAATATTAAATTCATTTTTGCCATTTACTTACCAGATAGGTGATGGAGCGCAAGTTGATGAGCTCGTTCATCTGCAGATCGTGTAATCGTCCTGGTGTGGCAATGACTATGTCCACACCACTGGTCACTATTTTAATCTGGGCCTTTCGGTCACCTCCTCCATAGATACAGATGCTACCGTAAAGAAAGGGATTTTGATCAAACAGACAAAGCAGGACACTGGAGGAATTCGTAAATGGTATGTTTTGCATAACATTTTGAGAACTTATGGTTTCAGCACCTTTTAAACCCTTTGTAGCTGTATTTGTTGCACTCGGCTTCAATCTGGAGGGCCAGCTCACGGGTGGGAGTCAAAACCAACATGCCGGGGCCATCTCTTCTGTCCCTGCGCCTACAATAAATATGTACAGTTGGTACTCAACCAGAATAATACTTTTACCGCCACGGGAACGGTAAAAATTGCTGCCTTTTACCACTAAGTAAAAGCCACTACAATCACAGACTTTGAAAAGTGTCAGTTTATTCTCTCTATTGCTAATCTGCTGCGGCTCCTTGAAAACTGGCCAGCAGATAAATTCAAGTGAAACAGTTAAACAAATTCATAATCCCAATACTGAAATTACAGTACAAATTTAAACAAATGTAGGCTTCTATTATTGCATCAAATTTAAGCAAAGTAGGCTAACGTTAACATTGCCTTTCTAGCTATAGAAAAACTGGGCACACAATGCATGTAAAGGTTATGGGTCTTATACTTTGTGTTATTTTAATTTGTTAGTAGGCCTAGATTTATGAACTGAAACATAACAGTGAAATAAAATCAACTAAATGATCGTAAAATTAAAACATTGTCAGGACTTGCTAACTAATGTTAGTCGGCAGCATTTGTGTTTTAGGATTAATTAAGAATTAAATAGGCTTACAATAGGTTGTTATGATTAGCATAATTTTCTTTAATAAATGATGAAAACATTTCAACAAACATTGCAATAGAAAAATGTCACATCAATGAGGCTTGAATTGCATAAGCATAAGAGGTTAAGCTCATGCTCATAAGACAGCGTTCAGACGATAGCTGTGTGGTCAACGCTAAAACATGAGCCTCGTGGGGCTTCAAACGATCTTAGTTCGAATCTCAGCTCTAGCTACCATCTTCATAATTTTGTTTCTAGTTTAATATGCTATTTGTCAAAAATAAAAACTTCTGAAATGTTCATTTATTGATTCAAAACACTTTTCAGAGCTTTGTCTGTCATTTTTATTAATAGGCATTTAGATGATAACATTGTAGTCTACATGCTGTTAACCGATGTTGGCCGGCAGCGTTTATGTTTTACTGTTCTTGATGCTTAAATAGGTAACAGATTATTAAAGTCAAGCGTTTTGTTTAATTAATAATGGCGCATTACAACATAAATTTGCTACATTCCAGAAGAGCCTCTGTTGCGCTGCAGACGACAAAACCCGAAGGTGCTGTTGAAGGCAGATTTTCGATTATCAGCCGATCGCACCAGAAAATGAAGATGATGAAGCTTGTCTTTAATCTGCTAAATTATTGTTTTGTGAATCATTCACGAAATTGATACGATTGATAGTGATACCCGGCCATAGCAACGAAATACATTTTTCCAAACAGATTTTTCCATACATTAAACAAATCAGAAAAAATACTGATTTTGTTGACTTGGCTACAAAAAAATAACCGACTAACTAAATAGTCAATAATAAAAAATAATTCAGCAAAAGCAGGGATATTTAGACCAAATGGAAAACCCCGTCCCCCCTGACAAATTGCACCTGGCTTACAACCATATTTTTCAAAAACTCTTTCTGTACAGGGAACCACATAAAAGTTTTTTTTCTGTTTTTAACAAAACTGCTTTTGAAATTACGATTGGAATTATTATACAAATGTAATTATTATACAAATGTAAAATCAGTCATTCTGTTGGATAATATTTGTTCCTTAGTGTAAAATGGAAATGCATGGTCATTTTATTTTCTAAGTATTAAGCAAATATAACTATATGGTGTAACAGAGTTTTAGAACTAGACAAATCTCTCTCCATTAATAATAGCCTATGTTTGTTCAGGATTTGAACCCGTGTCATCTAAATTATTGAAACCTAAGTTATACCACTCGACCACGAATTTACTAGAATTCACACGAGAGAGAAGCGCTCTTCATTCGTCTCATTCCTCAATAGAATAGTATAATAATCAGCGTCATTGCACCCAATTTACTTTCACTGACTGCGAGATATGCCTATAATGGTCTTTTGGTGTATTTTTTGTTTGTTTATTTTTGCGCTGCTCCCCCGAAGAATAGGCTTCTGTTGCCCACCGACGTCTACAATATGAAAAGTAGGCTATATTGTCGTCTCTATTTTTAACTTTTGATTCTACTTTTCTGTTCTAAAAGTTTGTTCTATTCTGTTTAAAATGTACTTTTACATATTTAATTTTTGCTTTGGTTAAATTTAACCAATTCTGTTGTAGCCTAATAGGCATATCAAATAAAAACTTGTGTTTTTACAATTTACAATTTTTTTTGTAATCAGTCTCATTCTAGTTGAAATAATGAAAAAAGTTTTTTTACAAGACCTTGTGCTGTGTTCTTTTTTAAAATAAAGATAGCCTACAAACAGAGATACATTATAGTTCACTGTTCGTTCAAATAAGTCTATATTTATGTATCGTTTGTTTAAACAACATTAACCAATTTTTTTTATTTATTTAATAAAATTATTACTTAATAACATGCAGTTTCAACTCCACAGCAAATGTCAATAGCTCTTTTTATTTATTTTTTCATGTTTGTTGTAAGCTTATTTGGAAATTACCATAGTTGTAGTATTTCATCCTTACTGTTAATTGACATTTTGTTTTTTAAAATGTCCCTTTGCGCCACCTGGCGGTCATTTCGCGAACAACTTTGAAATGCGACTGGTGACTTTGCCGCAGCAGCTAGCGCGGCGGTAATAGAAATTCTGGTTGACTACCAACTGTATACCAATCAGATAGAGTGAGGTTAAGGAATGTACACGAGTATAAACAAATAAATAATATTTGTTAACAAAAAGGTGAAAAGTGGAAGACTGATACTCTTGAACAGACTTACACAGGTTGCTCATCCATATGAATAAAGCCAGGAAGCAGGTAGGCCAAAGTTTTGCCTGTTCCTGTCTGGGCTATTCCAATCAGATCAATTCCTTTCAGGACGACTGGCCAGGCTTGTGACTGAACCACGAGACAAAATAACCAGGATTACATTCATCCCAACATGTCAAGCTTTACATCCAGTGAAAAAAACAGTATGTTATAAACAAACAAATGAGATAGATGTTTCTTCACCTGAATGGGAGTTGGCTTTTGAAATCCCACTCGGACAATGTTTTCCATTATTCCAGGATAGTGAGCAAAAGCCTCCTCAAATGTGCACACTGGATTGGGAATGGTTCTTTTCTCCTCGTCTTTCAAATCATCCACAAAGATGTTGTTGTTCTCTTTTCTTTTAGAGTAAAGAAAAGTAGAAGTACAAAAACAATACAAACATGCAGAGTGTTGCAATAATGCCATCTCAATAGTTTTGGTTGTTTCTGATTTGTGTCAAAGAAATGAAATTGAATTCATTATCTTTTTGCAAAAAGTGATTTCTAACTTATGCTATAATGCAGCCTTTCAAGGGGGTCTCAATCACAAAATAAGCTAAAACAACTAAAAACAAGATATTTCATATTTTAATTCACCCCCTTAACAACTGTTTGATTCCTTTTAAGAACCAGGAAAACCTGGATATATTGTTAGCCTAATTTTAAAAAGTACAATTTCTAGAACTGGAAACTATGTAAAATAATAAAAACCTTATAAAGAATATTTTACTAGTAATGCCACATATTCAAATATTTTACCAAATAGAATTACAAGCAAAACCTATATTTTTTAATCCTTGTCCTTAAAGAGTCATGTAAATTAATCTAAATTCAAAAGAAGAAAGAGTAGGAACACTGGAAACTTCTGGAATTCAACTGTTTTAATTTGAATTATTTCTATTTATTTTTTTCAGAAACTAAGAGTGCAAAACTATAGCTAGAGGGCCTTTGAATATTTTTTTTGGACAATGTAGGGTCTTGGAGTGAAAGGTTGAGAACCACAGGTACATGTATCATTGTGGAATGATACATTGTTTTTCTCACCTAAAACATTAAAATAATAAAACATCATAATTAGGATAATATCCAGGCATGCCACAATATATTTATCTCAGATCCTTCGGAAGGTTTATCATCAACAGATAAATGCCGCCATCTGTGGGCTAATGTGAAGAAAGCAAGTTCAGACAACACTTACCTCCAGATTTGGACTTCTTCTGCACTACGAGCAGCCACTGATTTTGCTTCAATATAGAAATCCTTCTTTAGAGTGGGAAGATCTGCAGAAAGCAAAATGATTGTTGAATCAGTTATAGTACTTACTACTTATAGGCCTTTTGGGACAACACGAGGGAGAGTAAATGATGAAAGAACTAATCTGAAGAAATGATCACATTATCTAGACTAGAGCTTCTAGAGACTCACCTTGCCATTTAATAGCTTCATATTTGTCACGGTTTTCTCTAAGCGCAGTCCAGTCAATAGGTGCAGGAGTTGAGGCAGATGCAGACACTGCTCGTACAGCAGAAGTTGGCCAGCATGAGTCATTCTGATGTCCTGCATTGCTATTTCCTGGAGATTCAAATGTAAATGTTACCTAAAATATCAGTAATTAACACAGTAATAATATATATTTTTTTAAAGCACAGATTCTTGTAGCTTAGGGAATTCCATGCTCTCCAACCATTGCGGCAGCCAGGACCTCTGACAGAGTTTCCATGAACCAGATCTTCAATCATGTCTTTGGCTTTGAGCTGAGCATCACCGCTTCCAAATACAAGCACCTCAGCTTCATAGTCACCACGGTTTATCTGCCAATCATACATAATTCAGTGCCATGTGTTAAACTAAATTTGAAAGGATTGGAATAGTTTACTTGCATATGAAAACAGTCATGATTGTCATTGCATGTTGTTATAAACCCATATATAACCCAAACATAAATCAAGCAAGCTAGTATGCATAGGCCACGAAGTGTTGGTAAAATAACACATTACCGGACCAGAGGGAATAAAATAAAAAAAATTCCAGAAAACTTCTTGCACAAAATAAATTCAGGCACTTTCAAGGACTATGTATGTTTATTTTCAAAAACTTTCAAGGATTTCAAGGACCCGTGGGAACCCTGCCCATATATGACAACAGATTCATTTGAAATTAATCGAATCAACATTGAGCTGAATTGGACTGAATAATGACACTATAGTCTTCTGTAGAGCTTCTTAACAGCTGATATTGAAGTCGTTTTGTAACTGATGAATTTGGCTAAATTAACTATGTTAATTTTTGGATGAATTATCCCTTGCACTTAATTTGCGAGTCCAAAGTATTTTTAGCTGCTTTATCTGTGACGGGCTAAAAGGATCTAACTTAAAGGAACACTGTGACTTTTTGGGACTTTAGCTTATTCACCGTATCCCCCAGAGTTAGATAGGTCCATACATACCTTTTTCATCTCCGTACGCGCCGTAACTCTGTCTGACGCACTCACCGCAAGCCTAGCTTAGCACAAAGACTGGAGGTAAACGGCTCCAGCTAGCATACTGCTCTAAATAAGTGACAAAATAATGCCAACATTTTCCTATTTACATGTTTAGTTGTGATTTATATAGTCACAGAATGTATAAATAACAAGGTCACATGAGACACAGCCATCTTCTAACCGTATACATACTGGGAACTATATTCTCAGAAGGCGAAGCACTGCTACTTCTGCGGAGTGATTTGCTTGCAGCACCTGAGAAGCCCCGTGGTAAGGAGCAGAGAGTTCACTCAGAGTTGGAGTAAATCACTCCGCCCAAGTACCAGTGCTTTGCCTTCTGAGAATATAAAATTCCCAGTATGTATATGGTTAGAAGATGGCTGTCTCTCATGTGACCTTGTTATTTGTACACGCTGTGACTATACAAATCACAACATGTAAATAGGAAAATGTTGGCGTTATTTTGTCACTTATTGGGAGCAGTATGCTAGCTAGAGCCGTTTACCTCCAGTCTTTGTGCTAAGCTAGGCTAGCGGTGGGTGCGTCAGACAGAGTTACAGAACGCACGGAGATGAAAAGGGACTTATGGACTTATATAACTCTGGGGGATACGGTGAATAAGCTAAAGTCCCAAAAAGTCGGCGTGTTGCAAAATCATTATCAACCACCCCTTTAACTTTTTCCCTGAAAGCGTTTATTTTTTAAGTTGCCAGTCACCTCCAGCATTTTTGATAAAAAAATAAATAAATAGAACAGTTTTATCAACACTTAAATGTGGCTAAGTTTAATAAAAAAGCAACATTTTGAACAAAAAGATTAGAAAATCATGTTGTTTTTATAAGCAATGCTTTGGTCGTTTGTTTCTACTTCTTTTTTTCCTGTGTTTTGCTCTTAGCTGCAAAGATTTTCTACTCTTTCAGAAGTTGATTAATAGCGTTCTCTATAGTATTACAGTGAAAACACGGAAAGTCAATGACGGGGAAGCGATGTCTCATTGGTGACGCGGAAAATTCCGTCAATGGCGGCGAAAGAGCTAAGCTCTAGTGTACAGGCTCTTCTGAACTTTCCAAATAGCAATAGTGTATTTAACTTGCCTTTATCGATGCTCCACTGCTCTCTTCAAGCTCCCGAATTTTCGCACCACCTCGACCTGGGCAAACAGACAGAGACAATCACACAGCAGTGAAGAAAGTCCTACCTAATTCCGCGAATCGGTTCTTTCGAACAGTTTCAAAGACCAGCCCTGCGTCCCAATGTGCATACTATCCACCCTATCTGCCCTAAATAGTATTGACAATTACTAATGTCACATACCATTTAGGATGGATAGTATGCACATTGGGACGCAGGCCAGGTTGAAAAACCGATTCAGTCAGTTCGATCGGCCAGATCCTCGGTTCACTACAAATTCACTCATCGGTTGTCGGATCATTACGGATTTGGGGAAAGGTTCTCTGTCCTTGAGAATCGGTCGGGCCGAATACGTCGCATAATTTAACAAATCGATTTTCTGATTCGTTTCAATCGATTCATTAAAAATAACCTGATTAGAACGCTAGAGAATCGGACATTTTGAAAAACTGCAGCATGCCTAACGTAAAATGTCCCTCAGACACCTGTGTCTTACCTATTATTCTTCCCACCAAAGAGTTTTCCACATGCAGAGTTACCGCTGATGAACCTGATCTGTCTCCATTACCACGGCATTCTGTAGGTCCAGTCCTGGAACGACTGTAACTGCTGTTTTTGCCGGCAGCACCATCACAGATATTTGATTCAAAGTCTCGGGTTCTACGGTTTGTCCACTGCTCGCCCTCTCCACCAAACTTCGCGCCGACACTCGTGGTTTCTCGGCCTCGCGCGCCTCTTGGAGACGGAGGCCTCAATGACTTTACGGGCACGGTTTTAACGAGTGACGGCTTTGAAATTGCCACACCACCCGCATCGTACTCATCTTCCCAGTCCGACATTTAAAACAAACATATACGAACACTAGTTTGAATAAACGACGCTTCCCTCCCGAAGGACCCCAAGACAGTCACTGATCAGAAACCTCGATCAATATCCGCTCACGTGATCTCAAATGGCAACCATGGCAACTGTAATTTACGGTAGTTACTGCTGTGAAAAAAATAACGAATATGGGATAATGAAAAAGCTTTAATAATATTTCTGTCTATCTTGTTTATTTATTGACAGTGGCAACTAATATCAAATGACCAGTTTTTTTTTTTTTTGTAACAGGTATTTTGGTGGACGACTTTGTTTACGTTATGCTGTCTATTTTTATCAAATTATTTATAGAAAATATAATTAAAGGCCTCATACTAATTGATGCAGTACCTCTGCTGACCACTTGATGTTGACAGCCACTTCAAAAAAGTGCTTTTAGACTAATAAAGGCCCATAACTAATACTATTAGACAAGGCACACAAAGACATTAACATTAAGTACACCAGGCCGAGTTTCAAGTCTTTTGTTTATTTAAGTATTACCATGATCATAAATTTTCATTTTGCATTTTTCAATCACAGAGCATCAACTCTGTTATGTGCACAATGATGAAATAAATTATTCTGAATGACAGAACGCTAACATTATCAAGCATGTATATTAAGGCCAGTTTCTGTGTAATAAATTATTTGATCTAGTGGTAAAACAAAGAAATGCTGCTTTAACTGACAGACGCTTTAAGTTCACAGCCAAACAGAGAATGTGCAATTATCGAAATATAAACATAACCATTTCAATAAGAGTTTAAGGTATGAGTGCTGTTATGAATACAGTTTTATAACTGTTTAATAAAATGCAAAAAGGCACCGTAAAACATTGAATTACAAATGAAAGAAAACTTTAAGAAAATCAATAACAATAGTAATATTAATTATAATGTTAATTATAATATGACTAATATTTCTGTACAACCTTTTTCTGCATTTCAAGCATCAATTAGTTCCACAGCTGTTGACATTTTCTCAGGTGCCTATATTATTTACCTCAACTCTAGAGCAAAATAAGCATATCAACTACCAGGATTATAAATCTTATTTAAAGCATAATCATGTTAAAACAATTAATCACATTTGCAGGTTTCCTCATCACATCTGAACAGTTGTGCTTCCAATTGTACAGTGCCAAAAACATCCTCAATGTACACCTCAGATGCTTTTAACGAAAAGGAAAAACAAAACAAATTAACACAGCTAATCAGGATTATTTGACATACACATAACGATACAAGTTACATTCTCTAAGTTATACAGACAAGCATTTTAGCTAAAGCACTCATTGTCTCATTCACAATTATGGAATATAATTTTTTTTTTAGAACAGAGGTTACAAAGCTGAGGTTTAGGTATGGGGGGGGGGTCAGAAAATACAACAGAAATTATATATTGCTGCAATTCCAATAGAAACACATTTGTGAGACTTTCTACTTGACATTTCTGATTAAATGGATGCAGGTTACAAAGCAATCAAAATACACGTAAAATTTAATTACAATCATTAGTTGTGATATTGTGACTGTGATTTATTGTCATGATGAAAAGGATGTATTATCTCCCTTTTTTATTTTACATTTTAGCAGCCAAATATCTACACAAGGACTCGGAATTAGTCAATTCAAAAATGGGTGCTCTTCAAAAATCCCGATTACCACGAATATCTCCTCACAGGACTTTACTCCAAAACAGACCATAACATTCCTCTAGTAACAGCATTCATCTTTCTTCAGATGCTAAGACTCTCAGGTTTTAAAGGACATGGTTAAATTAAGAAAGCTACAAGTATGAAAATGCATTTGTTAACGGTTTAAAGGGTTAGTTCACCCAAAAATGACAATTCTGTCAGTTATTACTCACCCTCATGTTGTTCCAACCCTGTAAGACTTTCGTTCATCTTCGGAACACAAATTAAGATATTTTGGATGAAATCTGAGAGCTGGCTCACTCCTTCATAGGCTGCTAGGTAATTGATATCTGCCAGCCCAGAAAAGTTAGTAAAGACATCGTTAAAATAGTCCAAGTGACTACAGTGGCTCAACCTTAAGTTTATCAAGCGACGAGAATACTTTTTGTGCGCAAAAAACAAACAAAAATAACGATGTTATTCAACTATTCATTTTGTTCTGTGTGGGCCTCTGAGTGAGTTCACATAGTCTAACAGCGCAGCGCTTCTGGGTTGTACGTCAGAACGTAGGCTCACTATTGGCCAGCATCACACGCATCACACACATGACCAGCGTCAGCCAATAGTGAGCCTAGGTTCTGACGTACAACCCAGAGGCGCTGCGCTGTTAAACTACGTCAACAGCTTAGGAGAATGACATGGAAGAGAAGAAATGGTTGAATAAAGTCCTTATTTTTGGGAGTTTTGTGCACAAAAAGTATTCTCGTCGCTTGATAAACTTAAGGTTGAGCCACTGTAGTCACTTGGAATATTTTAACCATGTCTTTACTAACTTTTCTGGGCTGGCAGATATCAACTACCTTGCAGCCTATGAATGAGTGAGCCAGCTCTCAGATTCCATCAAAAGTATCTTAAAGGTGAACTAAGTAACTTTTTTACCTTAACTGAACAGCTTCGGAGTCATTGGAATGGTTATATTACTTATTTCGTGTTGAATGGTGGTCGTTTCGCACCCCCCTGGTGCCCGCGAGCGGAAAATCCGCACTTGCAACTTTGAGCCGGCGGGCTAAACAATTGCTTTACGGCCAAAAGAAATCTGCTAAAATGCTGTCATTATTGCGCTCCCTCACGCTGTTCGAACCCGAATGGAGAAGACGTTTTAAAGAATGTCCCATCTGCTTTGATGTCGTTGAACTACTAGCCTCTGGTGTCTGAGAATCGCCAACGAGTTTTTACAACAGTGTTGTCAAATATCTATTCCGAAGCTGTGGGGGGAGCT
Organism: Rutilus rutilus; assembly: GCF_951802725.1. NCBI lineage: Eukaryota > Metazoa > Chordata > Actinopteri > Cypriniformes > Leuciscidae > Rutilus > Rutilus rutilus. Next base: position 15,143,249 of record NC_140225.1, read on the forward strand.
CTAGAGAGAAACCTGCGAGCAAAAAGCGAGAATACAGCAAAGAAATCCCAAAACTACTGAGCCCCGCTTTAATTTGAGTAATTACTGACATCATTTTCATTTTTGGGTGAACTAACCCTTTAAGACCAAGACCATCTGGTTTACTGCTATTCCTCCTATAATTCTCAACACATGCAAATGAGTGGACCGCCAAACATTCAGAAGGAAGTAAGAAATGAATCCTAATGCTGAGCAAGGGCTTATTACTACAGGAGCATACACGCTTCCAACTCTATTTGCCTTTGCATTTTAAACATGCCAGTCCCATGCAAGACTGAAAGAAGTACTCATTCAGTACCATAACTCTTCATAATAGTAAAAGGATATTATGGGTTAAATACAAGTTAAGCTCAAACAACAGTGTTTATGGCATATTGTTGATGAACACAAAACTAATTTCAACATCACAACTCATTCCTTCTTAAGTTGGCATGAAATAAAAATTCACCCTCTCTAAAAGCATAAACAGTATTATAGATTAGGGTGAGCCACTTACAATGGAAGTGAATGGAGCCATAAGTGCTGTAAGCTTCACATCAATCCCTTTGTTAAAACATATTATTTGATCTGTAAATCCCACATTCTATAATCGAACTCAGACCCGTAAAACTGCATTTTCGGTGACGTCATGCTGAATGATTGGTACTGTACTAGACAACTAATACTTCATTCATATGTGTGTCTAACATGTTGAAAGTGTTACAGTGAGGTTTTGGTAACTTAAGAAGATGCATCATGCAGATATGATTTGTGAGTCATCTTAAGTTTTAGATCCAGTCACTGTCTTAACGGAACTGCTCCTGTTAGTTTTGTGGTCTGTTCGCAACTCAAATGCTCCATTTTCAGATGAAGATGAAAATTTGACAGATGAACTCGTGCCTCAAATGAACTTCTTGTGTGAAATTATGACTTCTATGACCATCTATGATATTACTTTAGTCACAGTTACTGTTGTTACAGGTAACAGATTTTGATTTTATTGTAAGCTGCTGTGTGAACACGACATTTTGAGACTCACACCTGTAAGTAAGTAATACTACTGACAGGGTGAATGTAGCCTTAGTAGGCGATTTTTTTCCACACTAACTTGTACTGTTTGTCATGTGGCTATACTATTGAAACCGTGAGTACTGTATATTAATGTTTTCCAATTAGCCCCATTCACTTCCATTGTAAGTGTCTTACCGTAAGTATTATGCCACAAATGCTGTCGATTGAGTTTAACATGTATTAACCCAGAATATTTAATTAATGTTTCTTCCCCAACAGTTTCTCATTAATATAAATTCTCCTTTTTGACAAATTGTCCATGCAATGATATGTACGTATGAACAGAAACGTATGAACATCATGTCTTTTTCTTGTGAAAATTAGAAAACACATAGAGCGTACAGGACGCTCCATTTCCTTTGGAAAAGAAGAACATGAGGGACATGAGGTTGTGTCCAGTCTCCACAGTGAGGTTCCTGTGCTCCGGGGGTTTTTCGAGTTATACGTGAGGCAAGTTTTGGGACTCGAGACTATCTCTTGATCCAGCGTGGCTGGGAGACGGCCCACTGGCTCCTGTCCGTAGCAGCTCAGAAGAGAAGGTTGTATCGTTGCTTTGTTGGTCGAGGAGGTCGCGGCCGCCCTCCGTAGTGTCCAACTCTTTGTCATTGATGAACAGCTCTGTATCGCCCCAGTCAGCGAGTGGCTCGCGGTCGCTGGACTCATTGTTGCTGCTGCTGCTGCTCCGAGTGGACAGGCTGGGATGGCAGTCCGCAGCAGTCGGTAGCATGAGGTTCTGAGCGGAAAGAGACTTACCGAGCCCACGCTCAACCTGTAGCGAGGCTGCTGCTGTGGAAGACATGAGCTTTAGAGGATCAATGTCAAGGCTCAAGTGTCTTCTCCACGACCCATCTTCCTTGGAGTTGCGCTCGGGCTTCTCCCGTAGCTGTACCGTGCTTTGAGTACTCTCAGCCTCCCTGTCCGATGCAACATCGGTTTGGGTACTCACGAGGCAATTGCTCAGACTCTCTGCCCGGCTCTCCAGTAGCGTCTCTGGGATAAGGCTGGTAGGCCGGCTTTGAGGCGTTGGTACCATAGGGGGCAGCTGAAGGGTCGTTGATGTCGAATGGATTGTCGGGACCGGCCTGGTCAGCTCACTGAATCGCTGGTGACTTCTGGAAAGGTTGTTGGGGGTGAGAATCGGAGGAGGGGACACTGGGTAAAAACTGTCCGGGCTGGAGGGTTGGTTGTTGAGAAGAGGAGAGGTTGAGTAGGAGGAGGCCGAATGTGGGTAACCAGTACCCAAATTGAGTTCACTGGGGGCCAGAGCAAGATGCAGACCATGGTGTAGGTTACTGCTGCCTGAATGAGACACGCTGCTGCCGGTAAGCTGGGAGGATGACGACAAATCCTTGCTATGGATGGAGCTTTGGTAGTCGGAGGTCTGATCCAGCTCGAACAGTGGAAAAGCAGACAAACCAAGCATCGAAGATGAGCCTTTCTGCAACACCTGCCGGTATATATCCAGCAAAGAGTCCAGCTTTGACTCAATGGACTGGACCTGTATTAAAGAAATCACATCATTAACTATCATAAGTGAGTGCAAGTACACAACTGTTCAAAAGTTTGGGGGTTGTAGTTTGTTTGTTTGTTTTTGAAAGCAGTCTCTCACCAAGGCTGCATATATTTGATAAAAAAAAAAAAAAAAAACAGTAATATTGCGAAATATTATTACAAATTAAAATAACTGTTTCTATGTTAATATATTTTAGAGTGAAATTTATTCCTGTGATGCTGTATGTTTAATACTTCAGAAATCATGATAATATGCTGATTTGGTGCCTAAGACACATTTCTTATTATTATCAATGTTGAAAACAATTGTGTTGCTTAATACTTTATAAAAAATAATTCAGGATTCTTTTAATAAAAAGTTAAAAAGAACACATTTTTTTTAAATAAAAATCTTCCGTAACATTATTTATAAATAACTTTACAGTCACTTTTTATCAATTTAATGTATCCTTGCTGAATAAAAGTAGTAATTTCTTTCCCAGAAAGAAATTAAATCGTACAGACCCCAAAGTTTTAAACGTAGTGTATGTTTCATTAGACCAAGTTAATATGGCTTACTTGTCTCTCTACTTTACAGACACGTCCAAGCATGCTCATGTCATGCTCCAGGGACTCTCCTTCTGGGAGGATTTTCTCCCTGCCTTTCCTGTCTACCGAAATCTGGCCTTTTCCTAGTATCTGATCCACCCTATGAGAAAAAAAAGTGATTTTGAGCATACGTGAGGATGGACACCTTTACATTTCTGTTCCTCAAGCTTGATCATGGCACAGCACAGCAGGATAAGACTGGACTTTGGTTAGTGAAAAAAGCAAAGTTAGTGCATCACCATCATCTATTTTTTCTATGTTACAAAGACAGTAAGAAAGAGATGCTGATTTATTATTATTTTTGAGAATTGGATTATTTACATTTTAAATGTTACTTGCTCTAAATGTAAGGATTGGCAGTATCTAATCTACCTATGGTTAAAATATTACATTCAAAATGATACCGTAAACGATACTCCAGAGAAGCCCCTAGTGTGCAAGATTAATGTGCTAGTGAAATGTAGTTTATATTTTCAGGTGTAGTGTATGATAAGTGTTCCCATGCAGAAAGCAGACTATGTACACTATTTATAATCAGTCCTGGATTTCACATTTCAGTATTTGACTTTCTGTTTTTGTGTTGTTAGAAAAACTGCCTAATGTTTCCTCATCTCTCCAAATATATCATGCAAGAGTAGTTTGCGTTAAACCAACATCAATCAGCTGAACCAATTGTGTAAAGTGTGTGCTACACAATTTATAATCATCTCCTTGATTGAAAACATATCACTATTTATTAATCACCTTGAAGTCCAATGATGAAGATTATGTTTAATACACTGAAAAGTAAAGAGGTTTGTAATCCACATATATCAATGGTTCTCAACCAGGGGGCTGGTGCCCACTAGGGGGTTCCAGCAAACTTCCAAGGGTGCCTTAAGATAGAGGTCTGCGCGGTACTGTTTTTTTCGTCCCGCTCCCGCCAGATTCTATTCCGCACGCACCCGCTCCCGCTTAAAATTCACTCTGTTTACCAGCTATCCGCTTACAATGATTTTCTTCCCGACCCGACCGATCCTGCTAAATTTATATCTCGTTTCCAGAATCTCACATTTAAATTTCCCCAACTGAAAGAGAGAGATTTGGTATAACAAATATAAAATGTAGGCTATACAAAAATGGTAGCTAGGCTATTTGTTATTTTTATTCGTCGTCAAGATACAAAATTATTTTAACATTTTACTGTCAAGATGGTAGAAAAAATGTCACAGAGAAAAATATGAATGAACGAAAATCATTGGCTTATAGGCCTAGCTTTTGCGAAATGAAATCACTTTTTTATCAGAACTATTTAACATCCATGCAAGAAAAGAATGCCATGACGACCGTTTCAGCGTCTCTCGTCCAAAAACTGACCAAAGGCTGAATGCTCCCTTTTAAGGTGCAATCGTGACCGGGATGCAAAGGAAATAATTTGCCAGGTTGCTCAGTGCAGAATTTGAAAAAAAAATATACAGGTGAAACTCGAAAAATTTGAATATCCTGCAAAAGTTATAATTTTGATGATTATGGCTTGAAGCTTATGAAAACCCCAAATTCAAAATCTCAGAAAATTAGAATATTACATGAAATCAATAAAAAAAAAAGGATTTTAAATACAGAAATGTCGGCCCTCTGAATAGTATAATCATGCATATGTATATAGTTATATATACTAAAGTTTCACCTTTTAATTAGAATTACTGAAATACACAAACTTTTGCATGATATTCTAATTTTTCGAGTTTCACCTGTATATTTTAGGCTACAGCCAATGCAAAATGTCACAGAGAAAAGTAAATTAAACCGCGGATACGCTGAATTCTGATCGGGTCCCGCGGTATTCGCAGGAGAGCCGCGGGAATGCAGACCTCTACCTTAAGATGACTTAAAATTACATTAAAATAAGCTAAAATGACTAAAAGCCAAGACAATTCTTATTTGAATTCAGTCACTCAACAGCTGTTTTTTCTTTTCTTTCAGAATCAGAACCAGAATTCCCACAGTCTTGAAAAACCTTGATACATGAGGTGGCTTCATTTTAAAGTGTGGTTTGTAGACTTGAAAAGTCATGTAAATGAATAAAATCTTAAAACTCGGTGGGCAATTTTATAATGGATATACATTTCTAGTTATGCCAAACTCTAAAATATTTTGTGTAGAAATTGTGAGTAAAGAATATTTTAAATAATCTTTATCCAGAATATTAAGAATGATTGGCATGGGGCCTTTGAATATCGTTGTGGACAAAGGACTGCCTTGCAGTCAAAAAGGTTGAGAACCTCTGCCATTTAGATTCATTGTGGATACTGTTTTTGTTTACTAGGGGAATAGGTGTGTAGGTATTCTCAGTTCTAGTAACATATGATAATAAACCCTTTGAATAGTTTTAGTTAAATACATCATCAGCATTGGACCCAATGTACAGTATGAACTGATTGAGGTAAGTATAGCCCCATGACTAGTCCCCAAGCCTTCTACAGGCCTCTGACCCAGCATGCTTCTTCTTGCTTTGGCTGTAATACAATTGTAGAGAGGGAGAGGAAAGGTTCCTGGCTTTGGTGCTGAGTGTCTGATGTGGACCCACGGCTGTGGCAAGTCTAAATGAGAAAACATACGGGGGTCAAGTACATCTTTAAGGTTGTGCCATCAAGGAAAGGAAGGAAAGGAGGTCGAGGAGAAGGAGCTTGGCACCAAGGCAAGATACTACTGATCTCAGATACATGCAGACCACATCTCAGAAACATATGAATGCCAATCAAACCAAAGGTCTCAGTAATCTAGTTTAAATTCTGTTAACGGTTGCTTCAAAGTCAGCGTTTCAAAGTCAATCACTGAGGTTTCAACAATTTAAGCCTAAATGTCAGTTAGAGATGGTTGTTCAGATCAGAGTGGTTGATTAGACACCTGTTGGTTCACAATATTAAAGAATGACTAAATTTGATTATGCTTCTCTTTGATTAGCAGGTCATTCCATGCCGGACGAAATGTTTTACAAACTGTACAAAAACTACGCTTTAAGATACAAACCCAAATGCTAGGGAAAGCCAGGAGAAATCAATCTAAAAGTTAGTCCAATACACAGGCACATTTGTTCTAACACCATGCACTGCATAACAGTTATGCTGGTTCATTGGCCAACCTTGTTAAAACGGGAGAGAGGTTCTGCATGATGAAAAACAGAGGAATCAAGGATTTGTAGGACAGAGCAAACAGCTTGAGGCTTTGGGTCCGTGACGCATCACAAATCTCATGTGTAAAAAGCGCTTGACCGCAAAAATATATATTGTAAAAAAATTATTATAATAATAATAAACAAAATGATATATATATATATATTCAAATAAATGTGTTCTATTTTGATACATTTTAAAATATACATCACAAGAATAAGTTAAACTTTAATCCTGTGATGTGTATTCAGTTTGTATGTATATATTACTGACCCTAAACTTTTGAACAGTAGTGCATATATTTTTCTTATTCAGTATTTTTTTGTTTTGCATTAAACATCTAAACATCCTTAAATAATATTGCATAACAACATGTTTTCAGATGATATATATTGAATTTTCTTTTTTTATAAGCATTAATGTAACAAAATATAGGCAACTACAAGCATAATCTATTTGCCAATGAGCTAATAAACTTGATTCAAGATGTGTTCTCTGAAAACAAGTCTTATCTTACAAAATGTATCTTGATTTAAGGATGTATTATTTTTATATAGCGTTTATCTCTGTGATGTTCACGTCCAAAAGGTAATGGTCACTAAGGATTTAGACACACAGCCTCAGCAAATGACTCATGTCTGGATGTTTCAGAGTTAAGTGTAAAAGGGTTTAGGATTGGGGATTATGGGTCGGCTGACCCTGGGGCAGAGTGTTTCCTCTTGGCCTGACTGTAATACAAGTGCAGGGAAGGAGAAGAAAAGGTCTTGGCTTTGGTTCTCAAGGTCTGTGGACCCACAATGGTGTCTAACCTGAATGGGAGAGCGCAGACAGGGAGATAAGACAGACACGGATATGTAGATGTAGAAAGTATGCATAAGAAAACAAAGTTGTTTAACTATTTTCTGTACGGTGCAGCTCAATAATAGCTTTCTTTTTTATGTCTTTGTACTTACTGCAATGTGTATTGTGCAAGTGAGAAATTTATGCAATAAAAAAATAATAATAATAAAATAAAATAAATGTTACATAAATGTTATGAATGAATTTATAACTTTCAGTCACATGTTAAAGTTGAACATATTTTTGCCATACAAAAAGGGCTGGTTTGTCTCACCTAGTCTGGAGACTCTTGATACGGCATAACATATCCAGGTGGCCAGCAGAGTACTGCTCAATCACATCTTTCACATCATATGGTCGCAGTGTCTCCTTAAACTTCTTCTTGGCCACATGGAATTTCATTATCCTTAAACAAGAAACAAGACTCAATTAACTTTTGATGAGAAATTATATAACAAAATACTGAAACACTGGCAAATGTAAAAAGGAAAAATTATGACATTTTCTGTTACAAGATATATTTATTTCAGCCGCAAAATAGCAATTAAATGAATAAATAAACACTTCAGGTGACTTCAGTAAATACACATTGATTTTAGTTTTTTTTTGTTTTTTTGGATAGCTTTAATACAAGAATAAAGCAAAAAGGTATGGAAAATGAAGTTTAAAAATAAAATTTGTTCCAATTATGTATGCAGTTACATCTATAAACCGTACAGTATATTGTGCATATATGAAGTCAGCTCAACATAAAACAAACCTCTTCGCAAATAAACAAGCCTGCAGGTTGTGTAAACTTGCTCATAACCACTAGAGGGCAGAAATCAGTCACGAATATCAGAGCAGTTTATGACCCAGAGAAAAATATAATCAGATATACCTCTGCTTTAAAAACACGGTTAATAATAATATTACTCAAGTAAGGCTCATGTTCGAGTAAAGCTATGTGTGATAGATGGCATTAGCTGTGTAAACACAGGTATTACCACAAGCACACAGAAACCCAAACCTATTCTATGCGTGACATTCTTCTGAGTGAAGATGGAACTACAAATATTGACACAGAGGGGAACAAATCTCAGTGATCCGTCTCTGTTACGTCTTACAGATTCAAGCCCCTGTCAGTTTTTGTTAATGTCAGATGAGCTGATGTGTAAGCAGAACTGACTGTGAGCATGTCTATCCGACACCCTGGGAAAGAGGAATTGGAAAAATCTCAGCCCTCCTGGGAGTCCCTAATAGTAAAGGGTGATGGAAGTGAAAGAAGAAGTCACCTAAAGCAACATCTGTGGCCTCACCCAGCAGGAGAGAGACAGCAGTCATGGTCTAAACCTAATGTCTCCAGCAACAGGGCAGGGAGGTCAAAATGAGTGCGTTTAACTCTGCAACCACAGTGTCAATCCTTCAAACTTTCTTTAGGGGAGAACAAAGCACACTGGGAAGTCAAACTAACCTGATGGCCCTGATCACGGCCTTTAGTGGGGCAGACAGATCTTCCACAGTCACATCACAATGGCAACCCTTCTCATCAAAAGCATCATCCGGTCCAAGATTAGTGTCAGCTGTGTGTTTGAGAGAAAGGGAAAGAATGTGAATCACATCAAGAAGCAGATCCTCAAAAAGGCTGAAAACAAAACTAGGCTGAAAAGTAGAGAAAGCCAAGGGCAGATCAATACAGCTATGAATCAAAATAGCATTCAAATCAAATCTTTCCCTTGACCGACACATACAGACCACAGGCCACCCCTCTCTCCACAGAGCTGTACAGCATAAAAAGGAGATGCAAAAGAGAACTCAATTTGGTACTCGCTGTGTGAGAAGTTTTGTGTGCGCACACATCCATAGCGTGCGCCCAAAAAAGCCGCGTCTCAGACAGCATGCAAATACTGAATTGAGTTCTCTTTTGCTTCTTCTTGCGCTGGAATGGTAAAATTCACACACAATTTTATACAAATATGCCCATCTTGGCGAGTATCCTAGTAAACACAGTCGGTTGTGGCTTAAGTGAACGTAAAACAGTTAATAAAAATAAAAATATTGGATCCGTGCAACTCATAAAGTGACAACTCAAAAAACAGACAGCAGCGCAGCAGGAATATTAGGCTGCTGTCACTTTATGAGTTGCACTTTATGAGTCACACAGCGAGTACCAAACTGAGTTCTCTTTTGCACCTCCTTGCGCTTGAATATTTCAATTGGCATGGCTTAAAAACACAAGCAAAGGATAAACTTTCATGACGCCCTATAGGGAAAGTGACAGTTCCGACAGTTGTCCTGAGTGTTGTTCCCACTGGCACCTGGCAGTACGTATTGTTGAGCCCTGCTATATTTTGCATAGGTTTCATTTTGTTTTGGCACGTATTTAATTACTTTACCCAGAGAAAAAAACTTTAGATTATGAAAGTGCCTTCACGCAGTTAATCAAAACTATCAGCATTAGTCTTTTGCATACTATAGCTGATCATTTTAAATTGATCTATATATTGATCTATAAATAAATGTACTGATTTTTTGTATCTTGAATCCAATGAAAAGTTTAGATAAAAGCGTTTGCCAAAATGCGTAAATCAAAAACAAAAGGAAACAGATCACAGACAAAATATCTGGATATGATGCTTGTAGAATGAACGAATTCCTCCATTTAAACTGTCAGCACTTGTAGTACATGACACAGATAAATGCTGCCTGGAAGAGAGATTGCTATCAAGATGTGAAGAATTGTATTCCCCTTTGCTCCACTGTCTTATAGGCTATCATATGTGGTGGATCTATAATGTGTGTATAAGAGGATAAAGCCAGTGTGTGGTAACTGCAGGTTTGAGATTAATTTGAGCTTGATGGGTCTCACATAGGGCTGAGACTAGTTTGCTGCTGACACTCAGATGCTACCTTTGCAAATTCTGCTGAATTGGGCTACCTTTGAGAAGTTGTGAACTATTCTTTAATAGACTGACAATTTAGGCAGCTTTTCCAGCAACAAGCTAGTTTTTAAAACACTACATTTCTGTGTACAGTTCACATTTCTGTATTTTATATCACATTGTTTGCTAATTCAGCTTTAATTAAATGTGCTCTTCTAAACCAACATTTTATTTAGCAAAATAATCTATTTTCTAAATGCATGTTATTGATCTTATTGTGAACGGTACACCCATGTACACATTTTTTTTTTACCTCATAATTTTTTATCAGAAAAACTTAATCTTCTGGTGAAAATGACAAACTTAACCTGAAAACTTTGTTTTCCAGTACAAATATCTACACATAAGATATATTTACTTGAGAAGCAAAATGACTGAAGAAATAAAGTGCTTTCTGAAAAATGTATTAAAATTAAATCTTTAAGCATTTCAGTAATTGATTTTTTTCATGCTGTCACCTTGGACACATAACTTACCATATCTGCTGAAAAAAAAGATCTATGTAATATTTTTTACTTGCTGTGATGTGGGCCACATGGATCTATTGTTTTACATCATTGTTCAACATTAAAAAAATCACAAACATCTGTTTTCACATGGAAATTCACTATGTTGACAAGGCCAATTAACAGAAAAATTTTATTGCAATATGTTGAGTTGTTGGTTTTAAAAGTTTTGCTAAAGATTTATTAAACAACATTCTCACTATGTTTTCTTTTCCCATGGGACTATGGGTTCTCGGCCCTTTGTGACTAATGTGCAGTATTCTGTCAATACTAAATATCCTCCTATAAACAATGTCTCTGTCTCTGCTTTGCTCTCTTCTTCCCTGAGGGGCATTCTGGTGATGGGAGCATGAGCCAAGGATAACTAGTGCAAACAGAGACCATGTTCTCCCACTGCAGCCCAATAGTGTGTGTAAATCCTGCCTTCAGGGATAAATCCAGAAAAACACCAATAACAATAAGGTATATAGGAAAAGACTCATTCTTATTTCTAAAAGGGCCAAAAGGTGTGAAGACTAGCAGATAACAGAAAAAACACTTTGTAAACAAAATGAAGTAATTTTTTGAAGTAAATAAACCCCAGGAATCATTATCAGCTAGTAAGAACTGGGAAATCAGTGATTTGACCAATCAAAAAAGCCCTTCACCTTCAGTCGTTGTGCGAGACTGGCTCTTGAGTCTGAGTGATGGACGGAAGCGTGTTCGGTCATTGAAGCTCCAGCTTTTCTGGACCTTGGCAGGGCTGCTGCCCTCCACACCCACCTCTGTGCCAGGAGAGCGTCTGTCGTTCACTGACATCTGTCTGCTCTTTACGCTCTGACCACGAGGACTGGCCATCCGCACACGCTCACGAAAACTTAACTTTTGGCTGCAGGAGAGGACAGTGGAGGGATGGAAGAGGCCGGGAAGTGGGAAGGGACAAATAAACAGAAAAATAATTAAACATGGAATGGAGAGAAAGAGGTATTTAACTAACTTAAATAAAAACAGCTGTGATGGTTTATTTTGGACCTACAAGCTTCCTTTCCTCAGTTTTTACCAGATTCCTCCAGTAAAACAATACTTTTTTTTTTTTTTTTTTCATTAACTTAGATCTTACTAGGATTTTCTTTGCCGAAGCCCCATAAACTGTCTTATACTTAAATTGCATCAAAAGAACATCATGCAACACAAATCCCATTCCAAGGTTTCCACCGATCAGCAAGCAACTTTTTGAAGCATGACTCTAGTCCACCCTAGTTCTGTTGCTACCTTCAATGTGGAGCAGCCTGACAACATCTCCATAAGCCGCCTTTCTAGGCCTGACGTAGAGGCCCGGAGAGGCATGTCATAATAAACAGTTTAGGTGCAAAGCAACTATATACATATTCCATCAAAGACATCCTTAACTCCATAAGCTGGGGTTCTTAAATCATGCTGGATATATACATACTACACTGTGCTTTTTAGCTCATGCTTAGTAGTTTGTGTGTGAAAGAGATGTAGTGTAAAGGAGAGTGGAGACATAATGCTGTAAAGATGATTTACTGTACAATAATATAGAGCCAAAGTTCATGCATATGCAACGTGCAAGTTTATGACTAATGTGTTTAATAGGTGGGATGCAAACTGAGACATATAGAGTACTGTCATAGACATCCTTCATAACTGAACTGAACCTTTAAAACGGTTTGAATTAATCATTATTCCTGCATATATTACAGTATGGGATGCTGGTAGTTTAAAGGTAAAACATTATTTAGCTACATGGATGTTACATAGACTAAATAATTATATCTGTAAAATTGTATATTGTAGAGTAATTTCTGCATGTCAGATAGGGGGTGTTGGATAAATCAGTCAGTGGCAGTTAAATCCTTCAGGCAACAGGCACAGGACCCTCATATTAAACCCTCTGTAGGGTCTGTAAAGGGGCGGGGTTATCTGAGGTGGCCCTCATCATTCATGCATAAGGTTAGTCAGCATTCACATTGGTCATATTGCTGGAGCAGTGGGGGATGCTGGGTACCTATATATCCGTGTGGTATACCTCCTGAAGAGCCTCTGTCTATTACTATGACCCTTACTATGGAAATGAGGGAGACAGATGGTAGATGAGTTAGACTGTGAGCAGAAACATCTTCCTTATGTGGAAGAATTATATGGATAGTGCAACACAGAAACAGAGCCACCACTTGGTGGTAAATATGGAGCAAAGCGCAAAATAAATTGGTGTGTTTTTGCAACCAAACATGGTAATAAAAAGTTGAATTAGTTTTGAATTACTTTAGAAGTGCTCCAAACCACACACACTCACAAACACATCCACACTAGAAGTATATTCACATAAACAGTGTACAAAACCTGTCTAACAACCAACTAACTTTGACAAACGTTCTTGGATTTGTTGGTTAATTATACATTTTCTTTCTGTAAATATTTAATTCTTTTCACTCTATCCAGTACAAATGGATTATGTGGATTGTGGATTATACCTAATGTTTCCTTAAAGACTTCATGGTCGTCCATTTACTGTACAAAGTTCCATAAGCTATGAAAAAAATATTCACAGCTTAGCTGCTTGCTGTAATGCCTTTGCAATTGAAAGGTTAATTTTCCATCATATTTAATGACACATTTGCCACACACTGTGAGCTTTTTCAACTGTAAACGACTTCATTTAAGTCTGAGCACTGGTGCTCTGCACTTCACATATCTAATATGAACCGTGCAAACATCCTATTCCAGCACTAATTGAAAGTGTGAGGATACAAATAAGGAAAAGGCTTTGGGTGCATCCATTATTTACAAGCACTGAGCAATAAGCTCCACTCCTGATGGGATTCTATGAAAATTAAAAGACAAAACATCATCAGCCTGACTAAAAACATCTGACTACACTATGGCCTTGCAGATACGCCAGTCTTTAATGAATATAAACAACATGCAGAGTCCTAAATGTCAACAGCTAAGTCTGTAACTGCAGTCAATATTTCTTGCTGCTATTACATAGTAATATGCATTTTTATGGGGGGTGGGGGGTATAAAAGTATAAAAAAGTAAAGGACAATAATGTAAAACAGAACTTAATGCATGCATGCAGTGATCTTTGCATCTTTCATGACTGCAGTAATATTTATTGGTCAATATAAATGATATCCAAATTGACAAAAGTGCATCATGTTATATAGTCCATGCCCGTAGACAGAGAAAAGTAGGCTAAAGTACTCAACAATATAATAGAAAGAGATCTGCATGTGCACACATTTGCGCGCACACACACACACACACACACACACACACACGCACGCACGCACGCACATTTTAGTACAGATGGACACCATTGTGTCTAATCACAGTGTCTTTCACACTCCCTTCTTTGAAAGTTAGCAAAGAGAAGCTGCTCCACATTTAAACTACTATTCTATGACTTAAACGGCTTTCTGGAATACCTGCTGATTCTGACTAGACAATTGATGCTAATGCAGTAGTGAAACTAAACCACTAAACTATATTTGTCTGTTGTCCAAAACAACATACTGGTGCTACTTTCATGTTTCACCCATCACTCTCTGGTTTCTCTCTAGCTAGAATATTTATATTATTAATACATTATTATGTAATTATATATAACATTATATTGGTCAACTCACTAAAACAATTATATGTTATATTAATAATATTATTAATAATATCTGGATTCAATTATACTTCTGTTCAAAAGACTGGGATCATGTATATTTTTGCAACAAAGGTTGCATTTATTTAATCAAAATACAGATGAAACATTAATATTGCAAAATATTATTACAATTTAAAATAACATTCTT